>NC_081855.1:45213836-45534380 GCF_963259705.1 Myotis daubentonii | reverse complement strand
AGCCACCAAAGAAACTTATGGGAGCCCTGGGAAGGGCATTGCCCAAGGGAAGTGGCCCAGGGGAAAAGTTATTTGGGACTGTTCATTTCTGGCATAGATTTCCTCCCAAAGCTTTCCCTCCAAAGTCTCACTCTGAGTTGTGCTCAAAATGGAAAGATATTTCTAAGCATCCCCAAAATAAAAATAAACTAGAAAACAGAACAGTTGAGTTCTGAAAAGACTTGTTACCTTGGCCAAGTCTAGGGTGTGGTGTGGGGGAGGGAAGAGGGGACACGTGGGAGTGATCTGGGGGTGTCCTGAGTTGGTGCTGTAAACACACATTCCACTGACACCAACTTCTGGAAGGGTGCGACCTGCTGTGAACCCTGATAACTGAAAAAACAAAAAGTGTTGTCTCTCAAGGTAGGAAACCAAATGAGGTGACCCCTAGAGGGAGCTTCTAGCCTGAGGAGGTTTCTAGGACAGCATTAGCCTGAAACTCGGTCTTGAACGATGGAGTCAGAGCCATCCCTCTGGCCCAAGCCGTTCCCCTCCATCACCACCACCACGTCTTCCCTTTGCCTTCTCACCCGACCTCTCCTTCCCACCCTGGGGTCAGATGAATAAAAACGCCCCAGACCACCTCTGTCCCAATGGTTCTGCACAAAGCTTGGAGCAGCAAAAAACACCGAAATGGCCCAAGTCAAAGGCAGCCCCTCCTGGGAGTGACGGGCCGGCAGCAGAGCGTCTAATTCTGATTTCCTCTGCCTTTTCCCCCAGGGATCAGCAGCCCACGTCCTTCCCACTGTGGCCACACCAGATGGAAAAAGGAGAGCGCCCATGCTCCCCCCCCCCCATGTCCCATTTTTCACGCCCTGATAACTCCTCCCCCATCTAGACCCCGCAGGTGGGCGTGATCTGTACCCCTTTTTATTCACACCTTCACATTCTCTGTCTATGATGACTTGGGCGGGTGTGTTATCTTTTGCTAGAATGTGAGCTCCTAAAGGTTTATCTATATCGCCACCAGCCCCGAACCCCGTGCAGGCTCAATAAATGTGTTGAGTGAATGAATACAGGCATTGTTTTAAATGATACCTCACTTGGTTTGCGATCACTGGGGGACCTGTAGAGAATCTGACTTCAGACCAGCTACAAGTCAACCTGTCTTTTGCTAAAAGAGTTCAGTTATGTCAAGATCTTCTCGAGGAACCTGAGTGCCCCACAGTAGTAGTGATGTGGGTAAATAAAACAAGCACCGAGCCCTCAGGCTCGGAGATCTGATTCCCCTGTGTTTTTGCAACAAATTTCCCTTTCCTGCCTGTGCCGGGCAGAGGCTGGTATTAAAATGAGCCCGGGGTTGCCGAGCAAACTACCATTTTCAGGGCCATGCTGGGCATTCGGGGGAGGGAACGTTGGCACAAAGTGCACTTTAGATCACTTCTCCTCTATAACCAATAGGTTCTTTCCTACTGAGGTAGCCAAGGAGAGGGTAATGAATGGTTAAGGACCATGGACTTTGGAAACAGAATCCCACAGTTCCAATTCTGGCTCTGTTGTCCATTACGCTGTCAGAAGCGGTCTGCATGCCCTAGATCAGCCGTGGGCAAACTACGGCCCGTGGGCCGGATCTGGCCCGTTTGAAATGAATAAAACTAAAAAAAAAAAAAAGATCGTACCCTTTTATGTAATGATGTTTACTTTGAATTTATATTAGTTCACACAAACACTCCATCCATGCTTTTGTTCCGGCCCTCCGGTCCAGTTTAAGAACCCATTGTGGCCCTCAAGTCAAAAAGTTTGCCCACCCCTGCCCTAGATGGTTTGGCTCAGTGGATAGAGCATCAGCCTGTGGACTGAAGGGTCCTGGGTTTGATTCCAGTCGAGGGCACGTGCCTGGGCTGTGGGCTCAGCCCCAGGAGGGGGCATGCAGGAGACAGCCAATCAATGATTCTCTCTCACCATTGATATTTCTATCTCTCTCTCCCTCTCCCTTCCTCTCTGAAATCAATAAAAAAATATATGAAAAAGAAGCTGCCCGCATCCTTTTCTTTATCTGTAAATGAGGAGAACAGCACAACCTCCGGAAGGTTCTTAGGAAATTTGGGTTAAAAAATGTGTTTAGAAGCATATCTAAGCGCATAGTAAATACTACATAAGTATCATTATTGAGCCTTCTCTGGACTCCCTGAGGCTGAGAGTGTGAAAACCACGGTCACTCCAATAGGCAGCGCGTGCGGCGTGGGTGCAGCCAGCCACCTGCCCGCCTTCGCAGTTGGAAGCAAACACGCAGCCAGCAGAACAGTGTGGTACTTGTCTGGGTCTCAACCGCAAACCCTCCATCGAGGAGAACTGATCCCCAGGACAAGCCCCAGGCAGTGTAGACAGGGGACCCCTCTTCACTGTTCCTTTCTGGGACCTCAGGAAAGAAACCCCTCTCTTACCTGCTGCCTGACCTTCTCCTCTGGCAGAGGCTCTGGGAGTGTGGGGTGGGGTGGGTGATAAGGCCTGCATCCCTCTACCCTCATCCCTTCTACACTGAACCTAGAAAGTTCTTTTAACTCTCGTGGTTCAGATGATGAACAAGAGCCTCCTTGTTCCAAGAAAAAGTTTCCTTCCTTTCCTACAATCTTTTGTAAAATTCAGAAAGAGGCCATTTCCCGAGGTAAAACCCTTTCTAGCCGGTGTGAACACCGGGCTGTTCGCAAAGACCTTATAGTTAAAGGGCCTCTGGTGACACCTCCGTTGCCAGGAAGCTTCCCAGGGATTGCAGCTACCTTAGGCGTTGCGTTGAAATGGTTTAGCGATCCCCATCGTGTTTCCCCGAAACAGAGCGAGCTGACAGCCAGTCACCAGGGCTCTAGGGAACTTCGGAACGGCAGGTAGTTTACACAACAAGGAGGATTCCTGTTTTGGGGAAAGAGCTCTTAGGGGAGTAGGCAGATCTGGATGGAACCAGAGTGAGAAGAGTACAGGCGTGCCCCGCTCCTTACAAAACAACTCTGAGCCGAAACCGGTTTGGCTCAGTGGATAGAGCGTCGGCCTGCGGACTGAAAGGTCCCAGGTTCGATTCCGGTCAAGGGCATGTACCTGGGTTGCGGGCATATCCCCAGTAGGAGATGTGCAGGAGGCAGCTGATCGATGATTCTCTCTCATCGATGTTTCTAACTCTCTATCTCTCTCTCTTCCTCTCTGTAAAAAATCAATAAAATATATTTAAAAAAAAAACTAACAACTCTGAAGCCCAGCCTTCATCCTTACTAGCAATGGCTTTATGGATGCTGGCGGGGTGCCGGCATTTAGTTCAGAACAGAAAAGGGACTGTGCCTGCAATGACTGAACCTATGTCCTAGGTCAGCGGTTCTCAACCTGTGGGTCGCGACCCCTTTGGCGGTCAAACGACCCTTTCACAGGGGTCGCCTAAGACCATCCTGCATATCAGATATTTACATGACGGTTTATAACAGTAGCAACATTACAGTGATGAAGTAGCAATGAAAATAATTTTATGGTTGGGTCACAACATGAGGAGCTGTATTTAAAGGGCCAGAAGGTTGAGAACCACTGTCCTAGGCCATCTGGACTCTGGACTAAAATGGGCAACATTTGTGGGGTCCTCTGATTCTGTTTCTCCAACCACACTGATAGTACTTGGTATGTATTCCTTTCTAACAGCAGCCGGGAGGCATCGATTTATACCCATTTGCTAGAAACCAGGCGAGGCTGACGCCGAGCCCATGCGTGCCACGTTTCTTCCTAGCTGAAAGGAATAAGGAACTGTTTGAAATCTGAATCTGGTGTAGGGGGACATCACGGCCCAACCTTCACACTGCTATGCCCCCCCGCCTCCCCCCCCCCCCCCCCCCAGCTCTCAACAGCACCAGGGAGGAGGAGAAGAGCTGTCGAAGGGCATGCAGAGAACCGGCGTTTAAAAATAGCTGCAACCTCATGGCTGGGAAGGAAGTTTATGTTCGACTTTAATACTCAGCACACACACAAAAAAGCAACCACCATAAACGCAATGTCTAGCTTCTTCTGTGAATGTGGTTTTTCCACAATTATCTTTGAAATGCTTACAGGAGTGTGTATACAGAAGGGATGCGACCTACAATATATGCCAAGGTTTGTCTAAAAATATTTTACACCTGTTCTCTGTTCTGCACACTGGTCATATTTTACCAGTGAAGTAAAGTACTCATAATGCCAGACGGAATGTGTTTTTCCTTCCAAGTCCTCAATGTTTTTCCCTTCTGCAAAGCAAACCTCCTCTTCTTTTCTACCTGCAGTAAAATAAAGCCAGCGCCATTACCCATATGACACATCTACCACCAGAGCTGCATTTTAATGGCTCCTATTTCTGAGCCAGTATCATTTAAATAGGAACAACCATTTCAATACTTTTCACAGGAGCATGGGCGCTTCAGCCAACGTTGTTGGCTGCTCCCATAAGGAGCATCAACTCGTATACTGGGTTTAAATCATTTGCTGATTGCGTGAAAAAGAATGCTGAAACACTGGTTTCCCTCTCAGCACCTCAAAACTAGAATTACAAACTCAGTGGTATTTATTACTGAAACATGAATAGAGTAGCTTCCAGGATAATACTGTAGAATTTGTATTGAATTCTGCTGGTGCAAAGAATAGACTGGACAGCGAAATGTTGATATAATAAACAGTTATGGTCTTCATTTACTTTTCTGATTTCAAAGGGCAACAAACATGGACAAAATTCTGAACGTCATGGCTTCTAAATATGTAAGCCCCTAAGAACATGCTCCATTAATCCAATGACAACTCTTCATAGCAAGGTGTTTAGTTCCCCGAGGAATTATATTGAGATCACTATACCCATTTTGCAGATGAAGAAACTGAGCCATCTCAGTCAAATGACTTAACTTGCTTAAAGAAGAAATTAGGCCCATAATTTCAAATAGCCTCTAGACATGGGCTGCCTCCCAGCTCAATGTTTTCTTCTAAGGTATCTTAAAACTCAAATATTGAGAAATGATTAGTAGTGCTTTATTATTTACAAGTCAAATACCATTAATGACAAGACTTTTAGCCCAATCTAAACCTCCAAAAACCCAAGGGTTCATTAATATTTGATCCAATCAAATTCTAACTAATCCCAAATCTAAATAGTAAGCATCTATCTATATATATATATAAATATGAAAGCCTAAGCGACCATTACAACTGGTCAACCAAATGACCGGTTGCTATGATGCGCACTGACCACCAGGGGAAGACACTCACTGCAGGAGCTGCCCCCTGGTGGTAAGTGCACTCCCACAGCTAACCTCCCACGGTCCTTCCCCCTGGCTGGCGGCCCTGATCGGCCCAGATCAGGACTGGGCGAGACAGCCTGGATCAGCCCCGATCACTGGCCAGGCTGAGGAACTCCACCTGTGCACAAATTCGTGCACTGGGCCTCTAGTTTAGTATAACAAGATTTAATTCATAGAGAAGCTCCAGAAATTCTTCTGAGCCATTTTTTAAAATGGCTTTTTCTGGTTACTGTGAAATTTAAACATGTTCAAAACTAACAGCAACACTAAAAGGAAATGTAAGTTCACCCATAATAGCTTACATTTCACCCATAATAGCTTAAGCTTCTAAAATGTGAGTTTTTATTTAAAACTAAAATATACTTTGATTTCAAGAAAGGCTTTCAGAACCAGTTTGAAACAAGAGATAATTTGGTTTCGTTAATGTTTTAAAATAAAAGCAAAAAGACCATTTAGTACAACATCTGTACATATATAATTACAAAGGTGTGTCTTAAGATAATCCTTTTTAAAAATATGTTTTTATTGGTTTCAGATAAAGGAAGGGAGAGGAGGAGAAAGAGGGAAACATCAATGATGAGAGAGAATCACAGATTGGCTGCCTCCTGCCCACCCCCTACTGGAGACCCAGCCCACAACCAGGGCATGTGCCCTGATCAGGAATCAAACCGGTACCTCCTGGTTCATGGGTTGACACTCTACAGTGAGCCACACTGGCCGGGCTTAAGATAGTTTTTTAAAGTAACTTAAAATAAATCGTAAGTACTAGAAGCACACTTGAAAACTATTTTGGTAACTGACGTAGCCTTTCCTTATTGTGTTTATCGATAAACACAGATAAGGAATGTATGTAAAAATAGCTACAGGTCTAATGTAGACAATTTTACTTAGAAGTGATAGAGCCGTTACATCTGCAGTCCTTAGTCTGAGGGAGTCATCCTGTGGTTATAAAATTGAGAGAATTTACACAATTGAATTAAGAAAATCAACAAAATTAGAGCATTGTTAATGATTTCTAAAAATACCTCCAGATGGCCTGTGATTATAGTTTATGACCACCAGAGATATGAAGTCTCTCTCTCTCAAAACATCATAACTTCTGAGCACGGCTAAGCGCCTTCTGCCGGACTCTTCTCATTAACTCTCTCGTGGAGATTCTACAAGTCGTTTGGCTAATACATCAAAAACGGTCTTCAGCCAAGACCAGTTTGCCTCAGTGGATAGAGCGTCGGCCCGCAGACTGAAAGATCCCAGGTTCGATTCTGGTCAAGGGCATGTACCTTGGTTGCGGGCACATCCCCAGTGGGAGGTGTGCACGAGGCAGCTGGTCGATGTTTTTCTCTCATTGATGTTTCTGACTCTCTATCTCTCTCCCTTCCTCTCTGTAAAAAATCAATAAAAATATATTTTAAAAAAACGGTCTTCATTCCACTGACTTCAAATTACAATAGCAACTAATCGGAGGGAACAAAGCATAGAGTTTAAGAGCATGAACTCTGGAACCAGACGACCTAAGTTTGAGTTCCAAGTCAGCCCTGCTTCTGCGCACTAGGTTAGAAATGCAACATGGCACCTAGAGTTCATACTACATGAATAGCACATGCCCAGGTTGCGGGCTCGATCCCCAGTAGAGGGCGTGCAGGAGGCAGCCGATTGATGGTGTTTCTCATCATTGATGTTTTTCTCTTCCCCTCTCTGAAATGAATGAAAACGTATTTTTTAAAAATAAGGCTGTTTTCTGAACGGATCTTGTACTACAGATTGTTATCCTGCTTCTGATAAAAGCACGCATTCTAGTCACGTGAGGATATATCGTTGATGTGCATGCTACGCGCTTTTCTGTTTGCGTAGGGAAAGGGTGTGGAGGAAGCATTTTACTTCATTAGTTTACGTCTGTCCAGAGAGATACTTTTTTCTGTGCTGGTGACATTTTAAAATAACCTAAATCCTAAAGATTTGCTAGATTAACAAGTCTCTCAAAGGGCCAGTACATGACACCTATTTGAGAATGAACACTCACACACGTTAGAAATCTATTTAAAACCCGGGGCACCTTTAGCGTTACCTTCAGAAGCTAAGCAGCAATGTAAACACTGCCACCATCTCTAAGGGGCATTTTGACTGAAGGGGTACATTTGCCATTTAGAGGTTCAAGTTATTCTAAGAGGACTGAACAAGACACCTGACTTTAGGTAGGAAAGAGGAGCAGTAAAGGAACATTCTAAACCCAGGGCTACTTTTTAGTACCATCTTTTTCCCTCATCAATGAGCCATGCATCTATAAGGCAGTATTTTGGACACCAGGATAAGGCCTTTTCAAAGCTGCTAAATATCTAGTTATTGAAGTCAGAAAGATAGGAGAGACCGAATAAGATGTAACTCATCAACTTGTCAACCAAAACAGTCTCCACAGAGCGTCAACAATGTGATGGCAAATGGGGGAAAAAAGATTTGGAACTAAGATGTAAGCTTTTCTAAGGTGTGTTAGAAAAAACACCTTTTAAAAACCTTCCATTCCTAACGAGCATGGAAACAGAGCCGTTGTTCATTATTTAAAGAGAAAAAGCATAAAGCTCTCAAGCTCAAATCAAATGATTTTCTTAAAACCAATAAAGATAAAATTTAGTCCTTTTCAAGCGCCAAGTGAACATATGTACCAATATGAAATTTCCCTAAGATTTTTTTTTTTTTAAATCCTCACCCAAGGACATGTTTTTATTGGTTTTAAAAGAGAGAGGAAGGAAGGGAGAGAGAAACATTGATTGATCCCGCAACCTGGGCATGTGGCCTGACTGGGAATTGAACCCAAAACCTTTCGGTGAATGGAGACAACACTCCAACCAACCAAGCCACATCAGCCGGGGTGAAATTTCCCTAAGATATATTTTATTTTTTTGTCAATATACACCTCCTAAGATCTGATATTCTTACTTACATTAAGTGCTATTATTTAAAATCTAAATATATACATATATACATATTTATGTTCCAGATTGTTACAAATTCTATTGCCTATCTAGTGACCAGCTTATTCTAATTATCAGGAAAAAGTATGTTAACTTGAGCCTTTCTTCATTTGTAAGAAGGGAGTTTTCGTCCAAGTTAAGCCTATGGTAACGTCAACCAAATGTCTCCAGCAGAAAACAGTGCTTGAAGCCATTACTCGGATTGTTCTCTTGCAGCTATTCAGACTTCGTGATGTGATCACAAAAGCACATAATTGATAGTGTGGCAGGCCAGATCTGCTGCTTCCACTCGCTATCCCAATACTCCTTTGTAGCCTCATTCTGTCCACTGGAGGACAAAGGCCTCACCATGGAGCCGACAGAAAAGCTTAGCTCTGTTATTTTCAGTGCTTGTTTCCTTAAAACATTTTATTGCTCTAAACTGCTTGGGTAACAGACAAAAGGCTTTTGTAGACTGATGTCCAAAAACTCATTTGACACCAAATTTATTTCACTCGTAAGCCAGGCAGTGCTGGTTTCTTACTATAAAAGCACAGAGAACGTTTTTTTTTCTTCCCACTCAAGAAATTTTGTCACCAATACTATGTCAACACTGCACCAATGGACAATTAAACAGTTAAAGGACTCATTTAAATAGTGTCCCTCCCAAGTCATGTTTTTTTAAAAACTCCATCCTTAACAAGCCACTACAATTTGACACACATCATCAATGGCTAACCATTAAAAAACCCCAAGCCAGCGGGTTGGCTATCCAATTTGCCATAAAAAAATAAAAACAATATGCTGGGAAAATGCACACAAATGCTAATACTTAGTAACCTGTCCAATCTTGAATAGATTTAGATCATAAACTCTCCAACTTCATACAATGACTGAACTTTAAGTAAAAGGATTAGTAAACAGACCTAAATCTTTTTGTCAAGTTAGGTCAGCTGCTTTGTCCAAGCAAGTTTTATGAGCTGTTCATCTCCTATACAGAAACAGAAAACCAATCCAATGGTCTCTCTCCATATACATTTCAAATAAATCCTCTCAGATTACAGGGGAGGATTTCATTTTATCACCTTGGATGTCAGCATGACACATTTTAAAGCTTGCTGTGACTAGCTTTAGCATACTATCCCTAACAAGGGGAGACAGATAGGGACTGGAGAGAGGTGCCAAAAAAATAAGGCTGTCCCAAGCGTGGTCAGGCTATGGAGTTTCGATAGGACAACTTTTTAGGTAGCAAATGACTATCTGCTGCACTAGTAGAGCAACTGCTTTCCATCACTCCTTTGGGATTCAATGAGTCAGATCTTTCTGCACGATTAACATGTATAATGTCATTAACTCCAGAGAGAGATCTTTGGCAAAGGCTTAAAAGACCACAGAAAGCATTTTTAATTTTAAAGAATTTTAATACAAACTTAATATAAACTATTTCAGTCCCTCTTAACATGTAAGACACTGACTCAAAATACTTTTATACCATTTTTTCAAGTATTGCACAATATAGGTACAAAATTAATATTTACGATTACATTTTCTTCCATAATATATAGCAAAAATCTTTAAACCTTTAACAGAAAATACATTTTTTGAAAAAGCAAATATTCGTACATTTTAATTCCACCACTAAAGGAATATCCTGTACACAATTTTTAGAATAGTTGATGTCTTTAAGATGGATATTTTACAATTTCAGTAAAAAAAATACAACATGAAGCTGCTGCTGTCACAGATCACTGTAGTAAAAAGATATAAATGCATACCATGTCGTAGAAACAATATATATATCCTCTGATATTTTACAAACTTTGTACTAAATTAAATTATACAATTAGAAAAGACCAATAAACCCACTTATTAGTGCCAATTTTTTATAAAAAGAAAAAAATCAGCCATGTCCTTGCTATATCTTAAATACTGTAAGAGGCCATACTGTATATCTGGGAGTATGCTTTAAAATATACAGTCAGTATAAAATAACTTTGTGCTTGGTTGGCAAATGAAAAATGATGCATGTTTTATTTTTGTAACCAAGCTTGAATGTATCTTTACTATACGCTTAAAAAAAAAAAATCTCAAGGAGGTGGAAAAAAAAAACCCTCCTTGGGCCCAAGCATTTTAACTTGTACTTTTAACTTTTACGACAATTTTTTCTTCTTTTAGTTAGCCATAACTGGCTGGAATTGCTGGTTAGAATACTGCATGTTATTTAAGCTAAAATTCAAGCCATCTACAAAAGACTTCTCGTTGAGGCCTCCGTAGGCCGCAAACACGTCAAAGGCATTACTGTACTGAAGAGGACTGAGGTTAAGGGGGCTGTCACCTGGGAACATTCCATTGGTACTACTACCTTGACCCTGCATATTAGGAAAAACAAATTCCTTGGCATTAGGAGAAAGAGCAGAGGTTTTCTGCTGTTGCTGCTGCGGTGGTGGTGGCGGCGGCGGCTGGGAGGGCTGCTGTTGCTGCGGCTGCTGGCTGCCCAGGCCGAGCCCATAGAGAGAGTGCACTGAGGAAGAGATGGCTTTCTGCTTCAAGAGGTCATTCACATTCAAGCCAAGGTTGATAGGAGAAGTACGTGCCACCTTGTTGCTCCGGCCACTGTTCTTCATTTTGGTAGAGCCGAACTTGGTGGCAGCAAAAGTGGCAGTGGTGAAGGTTAAAGGCTGAGTGGACCGGGGCATGAAAGTCGGGCTTACAGCAGCAGAGTGGCCAAAGGGAGGCGATGGAGAGCTGGACACTGACGAGGCTGGGTCACTTATGGGCATAAAAACCTGCGCCTCTGGGTTAAAGCTGTTTTTGATCTCCTTATCCAACTCACATCCGTTTTCATTATTGTCATCCACATAGAGCACCTTCACTGGTCCCTTCTCGCCAATCTGGTAGGAAACCTCAAACGGGTCGATCCACACACTGAGATCCTGTGGCAGATTGCCACGAACGTCGTCAATGTCCAAACCGCTCTCCTTGGACGCCTGTTCAATCACGGGGTCCACCTTCTCCCCTATGTGTATACACCTAAACCCTGATCCTTTGTATGGCTTTTCAGGATACCAATGCCCTTCATATTTCTTCTTAAGAAGTCTTTCAAGCTCTTCACCAAAAATGTTGACACGTCTCCTGGGTAGCTTATTGTACAAATACGAAATAATAAAATTTAGTGCTACTTGGATTTCAAGCTGCATAGCTGCTATGCCACAAAGTTAGATTTGTGTTTCAACTTCCCCCACACACACCGGAGGAAACAAAAAGTGTTCAGTTTGTGGCAGAGAAACAAATTTTCATTCAAAGTGCTGGTATAGTAGGTTATCCTTCACCTTGAGAGGTCTTGTTCCTTAAAGAAAACAAAACAAAAGCAAACATGTACAAATGAGCTAAATGTTAAGTCCCACAGCCTGTTTTTACCCCCGGAATAATGTCACTTTTGAAAAAGTCTAACAGGATAGAAAGTCTGAAAAATATAATCAGCACAAAATACAGGCCTATACAGTAGAAATTGTTTATTAAACTTCAAAATATCATGGGAAAACAGGATTTACAGTTAAAACAATATTTTAACCCTATAATTGTTTTTGAATAGAGTTCTAAGAATAAAAACATGTTCGGAATATGTAGCATATTCCTTCTTTTTCTTCAATTCACACAAGAATGTTTACTGAAAACTATACTCAGAATATCCATCCACCTACATATATATATATACATATATGCCAATTTTAGAAGTTGGTAGTGTTCCTATTCACCAATTTAGAAGTGAATTCTGTGTTTCTGTTCATTTTGGATATGTATTGAAACTGCTTAAATCTCCTTTATTGTTATACATTTAGAAATTTGAGAAGTTCGGAGGCTTATTTTAATTTCCAAAGTACATTATGCTAAAATTAAAGGTACTATATACTAAATGAATTGCCATTTTAGCGACTGCTTCAAACCGAATTATCCTATACAGTTGAGGTCTTGCATATACTGAAGGGCACACAACTGCGCTTCTTCTTTGCCATATATATCTTTCTGAAAAATACCTCTTCGACAGCACATATAACAGAAGCCACACTTCATTTCAAAACTATTTATTAACCTGTCTAATGGGCAGGGTTTCTGAGTTTTATTCTGATTTTCAAAACCACCTCCCTCCCTCCCTCCCGATAAGGGAACCGCCGGGGAGTCCTGCCCGCTCAGGTCGACCTTTAAACGTGTGCTGGGTCAGCACTGGGTGGGGATAAGGAAAGATCAAGGGCAAACAGGCGATGTCGCGAAGGAGCTGTGTGTGTACCCCGAGGCTGGTTTAAAGGGACGTTTAGAAACCAAGCCGGCATGCCCCATCTGCCCAGGCACCGTGTTCGCGGTGACAAAGGGAAAGGGCTCTCTGGCTGCCCCCAAACTACACACGCTGTCCCCGCCAGGAGCCTGGGTGCCGCGGGGGCGGCCGATGACGCCTAATTGTTTGAAGGTGTGGACGAGCGCGGTGCGGGCTCGCGGAAGGTGTTTGGAAGGAGCCTGGAGGCCTGACAATTACATAAACAGCCGGTCGGGTCTCATTAGATTGCAGCTCACAGCCCTCGGAACCCAGCGGCGGCCGGAGGAGGAGGAGGAGGAGGAGGATGGGGAGGCGAAGGGTGGGGGGAGGACGGCCGCGAGAGATGGAAAGGCAGCCGCTCGGGGCCGGGCGCCGGGGCAGGTCGGGGCGCCGGCCGCCCCGGGTCAGCTGCTCCCCTCCCCCCGCGTAACCGGACCCGCCGCACTCCGCCCCCGGCCCCGAGCCTCCTGGGACCCAGCCAGAGCCTGGGGAGCACCGGCTCCGCAACACCATTTTCGGCCGCGGCGGCCACACGCCCCGAGGATCCTGAGGACCCCGGCGTTCCCCGCGAGCCCGCCGCTCCCTCCGGGCGCCCCCACCCCCAAGTCCCGTCGGCTCGCCTCGGGCTCCCCCTTCCCCGGTCACCCGGCCCAGCTGAGCGCGACGCGCCGGCCGGCCCCGCCTCCGGGCGCGCCGGGGCCCTTCGGAGCTGCCAGGGGCCGGATGTTTGGAGCCGCTCCCCTCCGCGCCGGGGCCGCGACGCCGCCGTCCCCGAGCCCCCGAGAGCCGGGTGCCCGCCGCCGCTGCACCCCTCCCCCTCCGGGCCCCGCCCGCCACCCAGGGATACTTACGGGCTGCTTCCGCCGCAGACCCGGCCGCCGGGCGGGGGAGAAGGGGCAGCGGGGCGGGGGCGCGGGAGGCTCCGCGGCGGCGAGCTGGCTGAGTGCACGACGACGTGGCCGGCGGAGGGCAGGGGCCCGGGTGCTGGCCTCGGGGGGTCGGCCCTCGGACTCGGGGTGGCGAGGACGGGGTCCAGCGAGCGCGCTCACGTCTCCACACAGCCCGGCGCCCGGCCCAGCTCCCCGCAATGCACCCACTCCGCGCCGGGCCAGAGCTTGGCTCCTTCTGCCGCGGCGCGCGCCCCACCTCTCATTTTATAGGCTCTTCCCCGCCCCCCCCAGCCCCGCCCTTCGGGGTGCGCGCGCGCCTATTGGCGTCACACAGCTCGGGGCGGTGTAACCAATCCCCGCCCTCCCGGACCCTCGCCGCGGGCTCCGCCCCTGCCCGGCCCCCCGATGCCATTGGCCAGGTCCTGCCGGCCCTGGTGCTGACGGGCAGCGAGGGCCAGGGTGGCCCAGGCCTCACCTCTCGCCCAGGGTGGCCAATGAACCGACGATATGGAGTATCGTGGGCGGGATTAACACACAACTTGGAAAGGGATTGGGGGAGAGACGTGCCTGTAAGGGTGACAGGCAGGGTGGGGCGGCTGACTCTGGGTTGAGGCGGAGAGCGCAAGGCAGAAGGGGGAGGGGAGCGAAGCAGGTGGCGAAGCTGCGGGGAGAGCTGGGAGGGGAGAGTTTACAGAAAGTGGCCCTACCCGAGTGGGACTGTGGCGAGGAAAATCCCACTCGTGGGCAAGCTACCAGGTCGGCCTCCCGTGCACCCGGGAGAGCCTAGACAAAGGGCGAACGGTGACGGGGACTCGTGCACCCGATCGATTGAATATTAATCACCTCCGGGGCCCAAGCTAACTGCCACCCAGAGGGTGACAACTGCAGAACCCCAAGCAGCCGTGTCAGGCTGGGGGTGGGGGGAGACCACCAGGCCACACCTCCCGCCCGGGTGACAGTTTAACTGCCTCCGCATTCCACATCAGACCTCCCGGGCGGGCACTCGGACGGAGGGCTGGGGTGAGACTGCAAGAAGAATTGCATTTTATTCCCAATGTCCCAACCCAGGCCTCCGTGCCAAATTGCAAACATATCTACGGGTATATCTATCTCTGCGTGTGTTTCAAGTGCCTGCTTGAACACAAACACACGTATTAAACACGGTGCCTTCCTGTAATGTGCGTTAAAGATAATTTTCGGTTGAAATATGTCTGAGTGGGAGAGAGAGAGAGAGACTCAAGGGAGGGGGGGGGAGAGCGCCCTTTTTCACAACCTGCAGCAGAGAAATACACGAAGTTGACGTTGGGAGTGGAACCGAGAGTCCCTCCCGGCTAAAAATATTACAGGTAGCAACGACGCCCGATTGGCCGCGCGTCTCCCTTAGCAACCAGACGATTGGCTGTCTGGTATCCTGGAGACCGACGTCAAACTCGCACTGGAAACGGGGAAAGTCTAGGGGAGGGAAGCGTCGGAGGAGGGGAAGAGGAGCAATGAATGAAACGCCCATCGCCTAGCCTTCCCTTCTCCCCGCTCCTCTGCACTCAAGGCGAGATTCCGGGAAACCATCAGCTGGGCGCCGCCTTCCCCTTAAAAGTGTGGGGCGTTCGTTCTCAACCTGCTGAAGGAAGTTAAAGTGAAACTCGTCGAGGAATGGGGTGTCCGCGGGGCCGGCTGTGTAGACCAGCGTGGCCACAAACCCGCTTTTCGTGTTAGGCCTAGAGGCTTTGCGCTTTATGGACGCAAAAGCTGGATGTGGCCTTTTTCTTTGCCCTGACACTCGTGGCTTCTGCCATATCTTCCCCCCTCCCGCCACCCGCCCCCCCTTTTTAGAAAGAACCGAATTGAAAAGGGATATTTTTCAAGTCCCAATGCGTGTGAGCGGGGGAGGGAGGGAAGATGGGTGTGTGGAATGAGATGAGGGTGAGAGTGGTCAGGTGACCGATTTCATGTTTATTATACAGATTCCTAAAACTCAGGCAGCGTTTAGTAAGGACATAGAAGTTTTACTCGCTGACTCTTTAAATTTTTTTTTTTTTTTTTTTTTTTTAGTGTTTGGGCTTTTTTAGTTGTAAACAAGGAAGAATGGGATTTGATTGTGAAAGTATGGAAGCATTTAAAATTAATATGCCCCTTTGCACTAAAGAATTTTATAATATATTATTTGTTCAGTGTTTTCTTATTTTGCTCATATTTCCTGGTTGTTTTCTATAATGAACATTAATTCCATTTGGTATTTTAAAAGTATTTTTAATTTTATAACTAGTTAAGCACAGACATTGCAAGAAACTAGGTAGGATATTTTGGGAATAGTTTACCAAGAGAAACACTTGATTTTTCATGTGCTCCAGAGAATAATTTCGCTTACCATTAAGCAAATATTACTGTACCAAACATCTAGAATTCCAAGACCATGTGTCGGGCCATGTGTCTTGTTTTGTAATTTGGAAAATATATCACTATAATTAGAGAAGCATATTAGGCTCGGCTCAGATTAAAATGTCTAACTAAAGATAGATGAATTGTAATTTTGTCAAGCGTATCTATACTTTTCAAGAATTCTCTAAAGAAAAGGCACAAATTCTCTTTTCTGAATGCCCCCTGGGATCTATAATCCCAGGTTTGAAATTTGAGAGCAATCTTCGGAGAAGTACTGATTAAATATGAATGGCAGGAAATTGAATTTTTAAATCAGAAATTTAGATGTCAAAAATTTATGAATTATTGCTGCTCAGCTATGAGAGGGTTTCAAACCCAATATAAATAAACGCGAACACACACACTGAGGCCCCATGGCACACCGGAGAAAGTATGGGAGAGCAGATATGGAAACATCTGAATTTCACCTGTTTCTATCACTTTACGTTCTCTTACCTATAAAAAAGGTTGGATTAAATAATCTTCTTCAATTTTTAAAAACCACTTTTAAAACTCAATGTCCCTGAAGTTAAACAATGTAGTTCTTTTTCAAAGATCGATTGCAAAAAAGGGAAACCTGGTGCATAGCCTTCCAACATTGTCAGTCACAAGGTATAAAATTCCCTGTATCCAAGTTTTGCACTTTTAAGGACCCCTCATAGGGCTTATTACTCTTTAACATTTACTTGGGAATTGTGCAGGGCTGCTAAATACTTATTTTGATTTATGAAGAAAAAAAGAATTTGACATTAACCCCCAGGTGGTATCACAATCAATACATATTCCTCTCTCTGGGCAAGTGGTAGTCACTGGACATCACAGCCCTAGCCACACAAGTCCTAGAGCGGCATCTTACACTAAAAGCAATGATTGTTTGGTAAAGGAATACATTCCAGTATCACTGGGAATGACAGTTCCTGAAAGTGCCCTGAATTATTACTTATTCACACATATGAACACACACCCCACCTTGATTTCTGAGAGCCACATGCCCTAAACTTTCTAATTCTCATTCTGTTTCCTTATTAACTGAAACTAGATTACAGGAGACTCACCATCACATGATGTGTATTTACTAAGGCTCATTTCATTCCTAGGGAATCAACCTTTTACCTTTATTTGAAAATGAGGCAACATCCAAATGTAATGCTGTTCTTAACACTCTTGTGATTGACTTCTCCTAGACAGTCATGCCACATGAACCACAGCATGCACACATTAAACCTTGTTAACAAGGAGCACCTGCAAACTAGTCACAGAGTCATTGAAATCCAAGTAAACCAATTCTTCCCTAAACATTTCTCACCGGGGTTTCCTGTGGCTTCTCATTTGGGTTAGTAGAGGAGGGCCCTGTATTCTTCAAAAGACTTTGCAATGAAAAGATAACTAGATATATCCAGCAAACCCGGTTCTGTTTGGAACAGGCAATTCCACTGAAGGCACTTGGCCTGCTAGAATGTCTCCTTATAACTTGCTCAATCCCTGTTATCCTGATGAACAAGAATCCAATCAAATCTCAAAGTTTCTTTTCTTTAGCCAAGGATGAGGATTTTGATCTCCGCTGGAGATTACAGCTGCAGATTCTAGGAGTGTCGCAGTGTTCACAACATCCTAAGTCCAAAGAACATTCAAGTCTCTGTGAGCTTTAAGTATACGAATTCTAGATTTCACCTATTGTGCACTATGTTAAGGAAAACGGAAAGGGCTCTATTGCAATGATACATAAATTTAAAGCATAGACTGTAGCTGTTGTTATGCAGCTCTTCTTACAGGATAAAATACAGTATACATAAAAAATTCTATTTTCTACAATAGGCACATGGTCCTTCAATTCTGAATACATATACATATACATACATATATGTAAACTATATATACAATATGTAAATCTGGGGATATATATAGAAATACATATAGATATGGGTAGCTATAGATAGATAGATACAGGTATATGCCAGTTGTAGCAGACACTGTTGCTAGTTCACCTATTTCCCATGCCCCATCCCCTCCCTCTTGTCTTCCTTCCTGAAGAGCCTATAAGAGCTAATGACGTATTTTCCCAGCCTTCATTGCAGTAGGGGTGGCATTGCAACACGGTTCTGCCAATGAGACATAAACAGAAGTCAGTTTGGACGGTTTCTGAGGAAGCTTTTCTTTTCTCATCAAAGGCGTTTGTCGCAGGTACTATCAGCTGCATAACAAACCATCCAAAATGCAGCGGCACGGCACACCCACTTTATTATGTTCTCAGACCCTGTAGGTCAGGAATTCAGACCGGGCACGGGGGGATGGGTGGCTTGTCTCTGCGCCACGATGTCTGGAGCGTCAGCTGGGAAGATTCAAACACTCAAGAATCATCTGGAGCAGATTTGTCTAGGAGAGCTTTCTCCTATGACGAAAACACGCCATCTCCGTGCTGCCCAATATGATGGCCACTAGCCACATGTGGCTACTGAGCACTTGACATATGGCCGGTGTGACTGAGGAACTGAAGCGTTGATTTTATTCCCTTTTCATTAAATGTGAATGTAAATAACTGCCTGTGGCCAGAGGCTCCTGAATGGGCAGCAGGGACCGGGGGCTTCTTCACGTACACGCCTGGCACTCGGGCGAGGATGGACCAAGCCCAGCCTCCCACGACCCAGCCTCCAAAGTCACAGAGCACCACTTGCACCAGACTCTACTGATGACGTGATCATAAACCTGCCTAGATTCAAGACAGATTCAAACCCGCCTGTGAAGGGAGGCATGTCAAAGAATTTTGGATCTTTTTAAAAAATATGTATGTTTTTATTGATTTGAGAGAGAGAGAGAGAAAGAGAGAGAGAGAGAGAGAAACATTGACCTGTTGCCTCCCACAAGCAACCCAACCTGAGTATGTGCCCTGACCAGGAATCGGACCAGGGACCTTTTTTTAAAAAAATATGTTTTTATTGATTTCAGAGAGGAAGTGAGAGAGATAGAAACATCAATAATGAGAGAGAAGCATCAATGGGCTGCACACTCTCTCCTGGGGATTGAGCCCGAAACCTGGGCATGTGCCCTTGACCAAAATCGAACCTGGGATCCTTCAGTCCACAGGCCGATGCTCTATCCGCTGAGCCAAACCAGCTAGGGTGAACCAGCGACCCTTTGATGCATGGGATGATGCTCAACCAACTGAGCCACACCAGCCAGAGCATCGGGATCATTTGAAAAAATCGCCACTGGAAGGCTTCCGCCTCTGTCCTGCCTTCACATGATCTGATGGCAGCAGCCTCCCTTATAACCACAAGAGAAGGCAAGGGAAGCACAGAGGTAGGGCCCTCACTGAAAGTAGTAATTGCCCGGGTCTCGTCTTCTTTTTAAACCGCATTAAGTACTCCATGACTTACAGCTGAATGTATGGTCAACAAAAACACAGTTTACATCTTTCAAGGAAACCTGAACGTAACTCTTAGAATAAATATCTTCTAATCTAAAATATCAGGGCTTCTATATGCATACCCATGGACATGGACAATTAGGTGGTGAAAGCCGGGGGGGGGGGGGGAGGGGGGGCTGGAGGGGGTTAATGGGGAATAAAAGGGGACATATGTAATACTTTCAACAATAAAGATAAACAAAATTTTAATACAAAAATTTGGAAAACAGAAATAACGAAGAAAATAGCAATAATCTTTCATCTCACCACACAGTGATCACCATTGTAGCATCTGCTCCATCTCTTTCTGAATGAGTCTCTACAGTATACTTTTGTATCCTGCAGTCCACTTAGCATTACATCATTCCTATCTTCACTTGACATTAAGCATGATCATAATCATTATTTTCAATGACTGCATTCTATGATTTAGAATAATTTATTTAATCTATTTAATTGCTCAGAATGTAGGTTGTTGAGAATTTTTTTTGTATTAAAAGAAATCATATTTAACAAATATATGTATATACTAGAGGCCCGGTGCATGAAAATTCATGCACTGGAGGAGGGGTCCCTCAGCCCAGCCTGACCCCTCTCACAGTCCGGGAGCCCTCAGGGGCAGGAGGCGACCCAGTGATCAGGGGAAGGCAATGCCCTATCACACCTCTGCTGCTGCCACTGCTGGCAGTGCAAGCCTTGGCTGGCCCTGGGAACCTGAGCCTCAGGCCGGCCCTGGGCAGCTGGGGGGATGAGGGCGGGTCCGGCCACACCATGTGCCTGCCACTGCTGCCCCCCCCCCCCCCCCCGCTGGGCTGAAAGGACTGCGGAACTCAGGAGGCAGGTGCAAGGAGCAGCCACACCGTGCGCCTGCCACCCCTCCCCCCCCCCAAAGAAGGGCTAAAAGGACTGGGGGACTCTGGCGGGGCTGAGGGGACTGGGCGCTGCCATCTTTGTGATGGTGTGACAGTTAATTTGCATATTCCCTCTTTATTAAATTAGATACCCTTAGCTCCATCTCGGATTATTTCCTTGGGATAGTTCTAGAAGTAAAATTAATTAAAAAAAAGAGTTTTTGTTTTTTTAAGGCTTTTAATACATAAGGATCCACTTTCCAGGAAGACTAGTATTTTATTTTACACTCCAAGTGGATAATCCCGTCTGTCTCACCACATCCCAACCAGCATTGTTCACTAAGATTTTTTTCTATATTCTTGGCTAATTTGATAAGTAAAATGACATCTCTTTGTTGTTTTAATTTGCATTTCCTTGATTATGTGTAGGAAGAGCGGTGTTTTCACATTTTTATCAGCTCCTTGTATTTCTCTTTCAATGAATTTTCTATCCTCACCCTTTCTCCACATCCTCACTAGAGGTCTTGGTGTTTTTCTCCTCCATCCATATGCGCATCTTGCATATTTGCAGATTGTGTGCCAAATATGTGGCTGAACATGACTCTAACATAAACTTTCACTCTAGGACTTGCCCAGCTGTTTTAAACACATGATGTTTGATGCCAAGAACCTTGGTCTCTGATCTATTCATTGTCAACGAACCCTTTCTGGTAACTGCCGGTCACACGTGGTTATTTAAATTTACATTTAATTGAAACTTAATAAAATAAAAAACTAGGCAAAACAAAATAGTTCTAATGGTCTTTACTCAGTCCTCTTTCTCCTCGATCTTTCTGCCACATTTCACACCATTTGCTGGTAAACTACTAGATTTCTTTCTTTCTTTTTTTTTTTAAATATATTTTATTGATTTTTTACAGAGAGGAAGGGAGAGAGATAGAGCGTTAGAAACATTGATGAGAGAGAAACATCGATCAGCTGCCTCCTGCACATCTCCTACTGGGGATGTGCCTGCAACCAAGGTACATGCCCTTGACCGGAATCGAACCTGGGACCTTTCAGTCCGCAGGCCGATGCTCTATCCACTGAGCCAAACTGGTTTCGGCAAAACTACTAGATTTCTATCATGAGACCTTAACTCTCTTACACTTCCAGGTTTTGTCTCTTGGAAGACAAGTAGGGTCCTGCCCCTTGGTGTCAACTGGGGAGTCCCAAGGCAGGAGGCAGTGACACACAGTGTGAGGTGAGGAGCTGAACAACTGATTCCCATGTGAAGTTAGTTGGGGCCTGTGCAGATCTGGTCCCAGCAGTGGCAACTGGAAAAAGAGAAGATGAGGCCAAGAGAACCTAAAGTAGTGCCTAAGGGGTATCAGACACTCATGAGCTAATAATACATTCCCTTTTGGCTCAAGCCAGTGGGGGGTTAGGTTTCTATACAGGCAGTCCTGTGTCTGCAACCCCCATCTCCCCAGTCCCCGAAATGCTGTAACACTCACTGCCTGGGCCATTCATGTTGGCTTGAAAGTCTATGCTGCCTTTTTGGTTACTTAGCTATATTGCACTGGGGTAAGCCCTGTCTCTCCGAGATGTCTGCGATGAGATATTTTGTTTTGTCCACTGATTTGCTAGAACTAACTAAAAATTGCTAATTGCTAAAAGTGGAAAACATGTTTTGGTGCACAGGAAAAGAGATTACCTTTGGTGAGGGGTAGCTTGGGGGTTTCACCAGGACTCCATTATTTAGCTACTAGAGGCCTGGTGCATGAAATTTGTGCACGGGTAGGGTTCCTAGGCCTGGCTAGTGATCAGGGCTGATCGGGGCCTTCCTTCATTCCGCGCTGTCCCCTGGTGGTCAGCGCACATCATAGCGAGCAGTTGAACTCCCGGCTTGTTGAACTCCCGTGGGGACAATTTGCATATTAGCCTTTTATTATATAGGATTGCTTGGTGTGTGTTTTTTCCCAGTGAGAAGTTACTTTTGCAATTAAAAAATAATATATTAAATATATTTTAATATTTACTATATAACATACGGGATTTATAAGTTTAAATTGTCTTTATATTTAGGGCTTACTTCTTTGTTTACATGGTATTTGTTTCCAGACACTTCCTTTTGCTCAAACTATTATCTTGCAATAATGAGAACAGAATGCTCGAGCCCCACCTATTTTGCCTACATTCCAAAAGCGTTAAATGATCGCTTTGGAAGAGATCTGATTTTTGTATATTTTGAAATACCTATTGGTTACAGGAATTGGGTAAATGGTCTGGTTACATGGCTTTAATTTAACACCTATCAGGCTCCCTAATGGAGAGAGTTTCCCCTTTGGTTCCCAGCATCTGGATTTCCCTTCCACGAGCTCACTGTAAGATGCTATGCTGGGTGTGTGGGGCAGGAGCCATCCCAGACACCCCTTTTGCTCACCTATTTCCAACCTGCCACTGAGCCCCATCAGTCTGACCTCCTACCTGTTGATCTACTCCAGCCGCCAAGTCCAGACCACGGGCACCTCTTCCCTAGACCTCTGCACCGCCTCCCACTGACTGACTCTCCGGCCTTCACTCCCGTTCCCACTGTTATTCCACTCTTCACCCCACAGCTGAGGGATGAATCTTTACAAAATGCAAATCAGACATCTTCCCATCATCCTGTCCTACCAGGGTAAACCCACGGTGTCTCCCATTTCTCCTGGAGGAGGACCAAAACCCTCATTACCATCTACAAGGCCCTCGGAGGCCCTGGTCCCTGCCTGCCCACCCAGCCACAGCCAGAGCTTGCCCAGCCTTCCTCCGCCCTCTTTCACTTCCTCAAATTTGTCAGGTTCCCTCCTGCTTTGCCTGGGGCCTCTCCTCCCACCCCCTAAACCTTAACAATCTCTACTACAGTCCAGCTGTTATTTCACTTCCTCAGACCTTCACTATCAGAGTGAACCCCCTGCTCTTTACCCCAGGACCCCAATGTAGTTACTAACTCCATAGCTGTCTGGAAGGCCCACATAACTCCATCCTGTTTCCTGTGGTATCCTTGGAATCTAGCACAGAGCCTGGCTCATACAGGTACTCAATGAGTACTTGGTGAATGGAGAAATGAAGAAAAGAGCAAATGAACGAGTGAATGAATGAATGAGTGAGTGGCCCTACTGTATTACCAAACAGATTGTGATAAGGCAGCCGTGGCTGCTGGGGCAGGATGGGGCTGTCTTTGCCTGGAGGTGAGGAAGGCATTGCCGAGCAGCGAGGGGGAAAGGACATTCCAGACTCAGAACCTGCAGAAGCCAGATGGTCAGAGAGGGGAGAGGTAGAGATAAGGCTGCCATTTCGGGTGAGCCCAGCTGGGAAGAGCTTTACACACCAAAAAAGGATGTGAACTTTATTCTGTAGGGAACGGGGGAATCTGGGAAGATTGATAGGCAATCTTTCTCCACTTGATTTCTTTTTTCTATTCCTCCTTCTTAAGACTGGGAACAAAGTCTCTAAGAGCCAGATTAGTTAGTATGCTTTTGGTTGGAAAGGAGGAGGGACTTGGAAGGGACAAGTGCTCAATGGACCCCTTTTTCCTGACCCTGTCCCCAGATGCACAGAGCCGAGCTAGAGTCATAGAAAAAGGGCAAGAGACACCCCAAGGCCAACATGTACATCCAGGGGGGTGTCTGGGAGCCCCTGAAGCATCCAGGACTCTGAACCCCAAGGGTGGAGGCTACAGGGAGTAGTTGAGGGGGCGGTAGGTACTCATCACTGAGAATGACAAGTTGATGGAGCCACTGACAGGTGTCTGGGGGCGGGTCTCTGAGGATGTGCCACTTCCCAGTGTTTCTTCTGCACTCTTGGCTTTGCCTCAGGACAACTGAGGAGGTGAAAGTCACGACTCCGGGCCTGTGCTCCGGGGCACAGATTACATCTTGCCCAAAGCCAGGCAAAGTCGCCTCTCCCCGAGCAAGGTGGTGAGTAAGGGAGCTCTGTGTCTGAGGATTTGCAGCCTGACCTTGAAGGCACCAGTATCCTAGGTGAGGGTACTAACTCCAGACCGGGGCAGGGTTAGGACAGACAAGCAGGCAAGCGTCTCTGGGGTGAGGTCTACAGCTGTTTCCACGGGCTCGCCTGGCTCTTCTGCAGACATTTCAAAACCTCCCTGCTTTTTGGGCTTAAATTTATACTTCAATCCAACAGTACACAGTGCATGCCTGTTCTGTGCAGTTCCTGTTAGGCTCTCCGTCACGGAAATGAATAATTCATGGTCTCTGCTCTCAAGAGGCTTCCAGTCTAGTGAGGAAAGCAGACACAAACGGAAACTTCCAGAAAAACGTAAAGACCTCAGAAGAGGTCCAGTGCCAGTGGGGTCTACCTGACTTTGAACTGTCTTTATGTAACTGCCACAGGTAACACATGGCCTAGATACATGACCCTACATTTTGCCACCAAGAACCCCTGTTTATGTCTTTCCCCGGTACTCTTGGGGTTGTTTTGTGTAGCTACAAAACGTCCTCTGCATTATCAGCCAGTGCGGGCTCCTCTGAGCTGGATCTGCCTTGTCACCCTCCTCATTTGGGAAAGCAGAGCCTTAACAGGTGAGCAGGAAGCTGATATGAAGGAGGCCGCCAAAATGTGACTCTGAAGAGCAGGTAGGAGGCCCCTGGGCCTAAATCCGTCCTTGATAAGGGCCTGCCATCCCACTGTTAGCGCTTCATTCCTTTGAAGGTACAGGAGCCCCTGGGAGGAATAACATCCTATCTAATAAAAGAGAAAAATGGTAATTGGCGTACGACGATACCCTTTTCATTGGCTAATCAGGGCTATATGCAAATTAACTGCCAACAAGATGGTGGTTAATTTGCATATGTAGGCACAATGCAGGGAGGCGAAAGGGAAAGCAGGAAGAAGCCCCCTGCCACTGACAGTGATCGGAAACCCAGGGGGGAGCTAAGAGCTGGGGGGCAGGGCAAAGGCGGCCCTGGGGCCGCCTTTGCCCTGCCCCCCAGCCATGATCGGAGAATCAGGTGCCTTTTCCACCCTGGCCAGTGATAGCAGGAAGTAGGGGTGGAGCCAGCGATGGGAGCTGGGCACGGTCGAAGCTGGCAGTCCCGGGAGCTAGGGGTCCCTTGCCTGGGCCTAAAGCGGAGCCCACGATCGTGGGGCCGCTGCAGCTGCGGGTCCCCGCTGCCCGGGCCGGACACCTAGGCCAGAGGCCTCAGGCCTGGTCAAGGGGCCGATCCGGTGATTGGTGATCGGAGGGTGATGAGGGTCAACTCCTCTGGCCGAGGCATCAGGCCTGGGTGGGGGGCGGAGCCGGGGATTGGGGGGATATGATGGTCCCCTTGCCCAGGCCTGAAGCCTGGGTCAGAGGCGTCAGGCTTGGGCAGGGGGTGGAGCAAGCGATCAGAGGGAGATGGGGGTCCCCTGCCCAGGCATGATTCCTGGGCCAGAGGCCTCAGGCCTGGGCGGGGGCCAGAGCCAGTGATCAGGGGGAGATGGGGGTCCCCTGTCCAAGCCTGACACCTCTGGCGGAGGCGTCAGGCCTGGGCAAGGGGCCGATCAGGCAATCGGAGGGTGATGGGGGTCTACGCCTCTGGCCGAGGCATCAGGCCTGGGCAAGGGGCCGATCCTGCGATTGGAGGGTGATGGGGGTCAACGCCTGAGGGCTCCCAGTATGTGAGAGGGGGCAGGCTGGGC
Organism: Myotis daubentonii; assembly: GCF_963259705.1. NCBI lineage: Eukaryota > Metazoa > Chordata > Mammalia > Chiroptera > Vespertilionidae > Myotis > Myotis daubentonii. The sequence goes on along the minus strand of NC_081855.1, from coordinate 45,508,633 downwards.
TGAGGGACACGCCCCTCCCCATACACACCCAGTGCACGAATTTCGTGCACCGGGCCCCTAGTCTTAAATAAACCCTGACCACTTGTCAGCTCCATACAGCAGGGAGGGGCAGCCGGCTCCCCAGGTCCTGCGTAGCTAGATTTTGCGGTCGCCTCCGTTAGCTATGGCTGTGCAACAAACCGAATGATTTACTCTTTCTCACGATGCTGTGGGTTGGCTATGTGGGTGTTTCTGTTAGTTCCACCCGCAGTCACTCATGCAGCGACAGTCATCTGATTTGGGCTGGAGGGTCCAACATGACCTCATCCCCATGTCTGGCAGTTGGTACTGATTTTCAGTTCTCCACATGACCTCTTCTCCTGCAGGAGACTCACTGGATTTCATCAAGACATGGTGGTCTCCAGCTTGGGTGATGAGAGGGTTTCCTGAGAGGGTGATCGTAGGAGCTAGCAGACCCCTTTAGGCATAATTGCTCCAGAACTCACACAATGTTATTTCCACCACATTCTGTTGGGGGGGGGAAATGTCATGAGGCCAGTGCAGATTCAAGGAGACGGCAAAACAGACTCAACCTCTCTCAATGGGGAGGAGCAACGTCGCCTTGCAAAAGGGTGTGGAGCTGTGATTCACTGGGGCCATTATTCTACCAAACTTCCACAGATGCCTAAAAGGTATATGCAGTGCTTGCTTCAGGGCAGCAGGCAGAGCAGCTATAAGCCCCTGTTGTTTGCCGGCATCTATTTCCCTGATCTTGTCCAGGGTTCTGTTACCTTTTGCCAGAAAGGACATAGCCTACAAATGCAGTGTGCTTGACTCCACAGAGCCCATCAAACTACAGAGAGCTATTTGGCTGACCATCTTGGGTTGTGGAAGCGTGTCCTTCACCAGGCCCAGTGCTTGGATGGGGGGTTGGGAGTGGGGAGCTGACTTGTAGCACTGGCCAATTTCTGTGGTGTAAATACTCCTACCATGGCCAATTTCAAGCTACCAACGTAAGCTCACTGAATGAGGAGTTGGAAATAGAGATATATAGTTGATTCCTGGCTCTCTATAAGCCAGCTCCACCTCTTTTCCTTATCTCTGGAATTTTCTAGAAAAAGTAAGTACATTTTTTTTTTAAAGCAATAACTTCCTTGGTGCCAAAAGACTAAAGTGCATTAAGAAGATAGAGTCTTATCTTGGAAGGTGGGGAATTCCACAGCTATGAGGCAGGCTGTGGCTGCCGTGGAAACTAGGTGGGATCGAACACGCCCAGCTATATCTTTGCGTGGGCACAGACAATGTCTAGAAGGGTGCTCACCTAAACAACAGTGGCTGTTTCTGGAGGTGATGGTGGCTGACGGTGAGAGACTGGTCCTAATACAGTTACCAGATGGGAGGGGGGTTAGGGGGATGGGTGGAAAGGGCGAGGGGATGAAGAAGAACAAATTGGTTGTTACAGAATAGTCATCTGAGGATGTAGAGTTCAGCACAGGCAATATAGTCAACAATATTCTAGTCCCTGTGTGTGGTGTCAGACGGGTGTGAGATTTATCGGGATGATCCCTTAGGAAATTTTGTAATAATGTATGTCAACTGCAATTGAAAAATAAAAATGACTTAAAGTGAAGAAGAAGAAAAAAAAGAGACAGAGAGACTTGTCCTGATATATTTCTGTACCATCTTCACATTTGTACAGTGAACATGCATTTAATTTATAATTAAAAAATTCAAACTAAATAAACACTCACAGACTCACTGAACTTTGCAGGTTCTCTGACTCGGGGAAACATAATCTCAGGTAAGTTAGGGAATTTGCCTGGGTCAAGGTACCCCAAGACTAGGACCCAGGTCTCCTGGCTTCTAATCCAGAATTCCCTCCTGTGACCGTCAGACTGCCCGCCCCGCTCCGTACGGCTACAAGTCAGGAAGAAAGTGCGCATTCTACCTCCAAAAGCCCGTGGAAATGTGCAGAGACTGACCCTGGGAGACCGCGCCCAGATGTGAAGCAGGCCACAGGGAGTAGCTGCCATACACTGGGAGTAGCTGCCGTACTGGGAGTAGCTGCCATACGTGGCAAGTCAGCAAAAGACAACAGCAGGGAACTCCACGGCCCCCACAGAAAGCGACCCCCACCCCCACTCATGTCATTTAGCAGCAAAGGGAAGCAAATTATGGGGGGAAGACCCCCTCCCCAAGAGACTCTCTTCTTAGAAACTTCATCACTGGCACTAAATCGGTTAATTGAAAATTCTTTGAGAGTTTAGTGTCTCTTTGATTTGCTTTTCCCTTTCCTTGTGCTTTTCGCTTAAACAACCTTCGGGCTTCAACAAAATAAGTACAAGGCCAATAAAATGCAGCAGGAACGCAAGCTGTCAATACATTGATGGAATAGCACACAGAGGGCACCCTTATCTTGCAATGGGAGGAGACATTGTTTTTCAGCAACTGTCTTGTTTGGGATGATTGTGGGAGGAGGGGCAGGGAGATGAGCACCAGTCACCAAGACAAATGGGAAATTGAAACAACTCTGAAAACAAAAGGAAGTGGTTGGATGCCGACCCTCCCTCGGCTCAGAGTTGTGCTCAAGGTTGAAAGGGGCCTGCTGGGAGGGTGCTTTTCCAGGCTGGACCAAGCCAGGGGCCAACCACCTTAGCACTTGGAGGTGACATCAGTTCGGCCCAGCCTGCAGGCTTTTCTGGAAACATTCAGTATTTTCCGCTTTATTTCTAGTTCCCTGGGCGTGCGCCCTCCTCTACCGCATTAGGCGGAGGGCTCCTTAAAGGCCCCGTCCAGATCTCATCTGTCTTAGTGTCTCTCAAAGTGCCTGTCATAGTAGCTCATTCTTGGCGAGTGAACAGTAAATGTGTGTTGAATGGAGGGATCAAATTTAAGGCAACCAATATCTTGTACAGGCGATTTATTAGTTGGTTTTGGGGAAGTGGTGGGGAATTGGGAATGGGTAGGAAATAAAAGCTTTAATAAAAGATGATCCGCCGGCCGGTGTGGCTCAGTGGTTGAGTGTTAACCTGTGAACCAGGAGGAGGTCATAGTTCATTTCCCAGCCAGGGCGCATGCCTGGGTTGTGGGCTCGATCCCTGGTGTGGGGCATGCAGGAGGCAGCCGATCGATGCTTCTCTCTCATCTTTGATGTTTTATTTCTCTCTCCACCTCCCCTCTCACTTCCTCTCTGAAATCAAGAAAAACAAAATTTTTTAATAAAAAAATAAAAATGATCAGGCTTTGTCCCCGACTCACAGAGCTTACCGACAAGTCCAAGAGACAAATAGGAGTTCATTACCAGTTTAGCTCCTGGCCCTGCATCCTATTAATTTCTACAGGTTGTGACCAAACTTGAGACTCATTCTTCTCTTCCTGTGCCTCACCCCCATGGGGCCAAGAGAACGGGGGTGGGAAAAGTGCCAGGTCACATTGCCGTGGCCGGTTCAAGCTCTAACATTCCATTCAGGCCCTCAGCAACCCAGGACAAGGGCCAAGGCTGAGGCCCGGGGTGGGGATGGGGCAGAATGTCCACAGGTTGGCCAGGAGCAGGAAGAGCAGAAGACAGGCTCCAGCCAAGACCTTGAAAGAGTGCCAAAGGTCACCCTGAAGAAAGCAAGTTCAGGTGCCAGATCCAAAGGGCAAGAGGAGGGCTGTGGGTGGGAGAGGACCAGGTGGCCCTGGAATGCAGTGGGAGCAGGCTGGGCCAGAAATGAGCGGCCTGAGCGCCTGCACAGGACGTCGGGGGTGCCAGCTGGGAAGGTGTGGTTTGCATGGGGGCTCAGGACCAGGACAGCCACCTGGTGCGTGATCGGAGCACCTTGGTCGTGTTCCTTGAAACCAAGCGCCACAAGGAAGCACAGGCCCCAGGAAGGGGAGCCCTGGGCACGCTGGGCTCTGCTCTGCCCTCAGCACTGCCCCACATCAAACTTCCCCCGCCAGCTGCTCCCCGAGAAAAGGCCATGCCAGTGAGCGTTTTCTAAAGGTGTTTTTGTTTCTAATTTAAAGGGCTGTCTATTCTGAGATTATGTCTGCCTTACTTTTGGTGATAAGATGGCTTTTCTTTTATGAAATCATGGTGATGGCAGTGATAAGCTTCTTGATTGTTTGAATGGCCTCACTGGGCTAAATTAAAAAGTTGGCAATATTCGTTCGCAGATTTATGGATCTTGGGGAGAGGAATAATAAAGTATCAAATCCCGTCTGGCTGCTTCTAAGAACTGAAATCCTGTCCCTGAACCCCAGATCCTGGCTGCCAAAACAGCATCATCACCATCACCGCCATCATCTTCACCATCATCATCATTATCCTCATCAACAATGACACTTGTATAGCATGCACTTTGCACAGAGCACAGTCCTCAACTTTGCATATGCTAATTAGCCCCTGCCCTTGTTTATGACCTCTTGCCCACATCTATGTGTCCAGTATCTGGATTTGGCTCTCCCTACACTGACCTAGCCCACTGTCAACTGACCTCCAGCCAGTGGATGTGTCTCCACTCCCTGTGCCAAGTCCTCACCAGACCCTTCCACGGCCTGCCTGGCTGAGCATCCCACCAGACACTGTCAGACCCTCTGAATAAGGACCCCCAGCCTGGAAGGAGAGCCACCTGCCACCCAACTCTTCCCCCACCCCAGCCCCAAACTAACACCCTGTCCAACTGTGTCTGACCCCTCCCACTCCCTTGCCTGGGCCCTCATTCCACCCTCCCAGCCGTCTGACTTCACTGCTTGCTTCCTGCCAACATCTTCCCTGAACAAACACCCGCCCCCCCGCTGTGTGAATCTTCCCGGTTCTGGCCCTTATCACACCTCTCTACGCAAAGCAAACCTTGAATCAAATGCTATCCTCTGAGGCCTTGACTTGTTGCTCTCATAACCCCTGAGAACGCACCATGTGCCTGCGTTCTACACTTGACTTGTGCTAACGCCTGTGCACCTCACCATAACCTCATGTGGTCGATATCATTGTTATCTCCATTTTACAGATGACCAAATCAAAGCCCAGAGAGGTGAAGTAACTTGCCCAAGGTCACACAGCTAGGAAGGGGCAGAAATAAACTTTGAACCCAGATTCTAGAGGTCAATACCTTTGCTGTCACACTGCCCTGCCCTGGGAAGTTTGAAATCAGATGAGTCTCTTTGATTTCGGAGCTCCCCGCTGTGGCAAGTCACCAGTCCTCCGCATCTCTGTCCTGCATTGTCCACGGTTCTGTAAGAATCAAGGCTAGGCGCTCAGCACGCGGTGGACACAACCATCAGCCCCGTCCTTTCCTGCGTGAAAGCCCCGGCAACCACAAACATGTGGTGATGGGGCCTATGTACGTGGTGATGGGCCCCCTGGAAATGTCCGTCACAGCTAAGAATTAGCTCGTCTATTTGTAAAGCATCTCGCGGCTGATGGAGGAAGCGAACGAGGTGGTTTGAGGATGGAGTCCGGAGCCTGGCTGCCCAGGTTTAAGTCTGGACTCCACACTAGTATGTGATTTGGGCAAGTTCTCAGCTTCCCCATGTCTTGGTTATCTCACCTTTAAGGAAGATGATAGTCATACCATTATGTATCTTATGTAGGGTTCCTGCTAATGACAGAGTTAATGTACATGAAAGCCCTTAGAACAGGGGCAGGCACACACAGCAAGCTCTCCCTGAGGCTTCCCTGTCGGTCTCTGGGGCTCTGACGGGATGTTACCAGCAGTTTGCAGCCAAGGAGACTGGGATGCCAATGGGTTGAATAACATGCCATGTCACACGGCCTCAGCGGAATGGACCAGAACGGACACCCAGAGCGTCTGGTGAAAGACGTGCCAGGCTGCTCATTTCTTCCAGCGCTTTCTTATTTCCATTCCTGATGTGACTGCTGTTGGCTGCGATTCCCGGGCCACCAGTTTCCAAGCTCATTAAGGCGCTCCTGCACAAGCCGGGCTCATCCTGCTGGGTGCTGCTGCTGCTCAGAGTCCCGGGCCCATTCAGCAGCTGTCCACCTACACCTCGTCGCTGGAGCGCTCAGAATACCACCGCAGAGGGGAGGGCCTCTGCCTGTGCCAGGTGCCTGTTGACCCAAATCCTGAACACGGGAAGTGAAGGGGAGACTGGGGCTGCCCAAGGATGATCGATGAGGCTGGCTGGCTTTATCTCCCCCACTGGACAGGCCGGAGGCTCCGTTGTGAGAGGAGTCCGGCCGCCCTATCTCAGCGGCTGTGTTGCAGAAGCAGGGGCAAGGGAGGCTGAACTGGGTTAATCTAATTCTCCAGTGACTCATCCTAGGAGAGGACTGGTGACGGATCATTAAGCTGTCTTGGAACTTATGTCAAGCCCACGCCCCCAAGATGTGTTTATCGGGTCTCCAACAATAGGCTACTATTCTCCTTCCCCACAACTTGGTTACACAATCCTTCCCCTCCTGTCTTTCAGCCACCCACTGAAAATCTGCCTGCGCACGGAGCACGCGCTCCCCATCCCTCTACCAAATGCTCCCCTGGCACGTCGTCACATCTTTTGGGGGGTGCCCTCACTGCCTTCTTGACAAGCTCAACTCTGCTCACCAGGATCCCCCTAAAATAGAGGCACTTATTCTCCTGTCTGAGCCCAAATCTTCTCACCCTCACGGACTCCAAACTGGGTCTTGACCTCTGAACTATCCATCCTCTAGTGTCCGATGAATGTCCTGGATTTCCCGATTCCCCTGCAGCGGTTCTCAACCTCCTGGCCCTTTAAATACAGCTCCTCATGTGGTGACCCAACCATAAAATTATTTTCGTTGCTACTTCATAACTGTCATGTTGCTACTGTTATGAATCGTCATGTAAACATCTGATATGCAGGATGGTCTTAGGCGACCCCTGTGAAAAGGTCGTTCGACCGCCAAAGGGGTCGCGACCCACAGGTTGAGAACCGCTGCCTTAGAGCCAAAGTTCTTGGGTTGATTTCTTTTCATCATTTAATTCTTAAAAAAAAAAAAAAATACATAAACAACTCATTCATTGGAGAAAGAATTATACAAATCACCCAACATCCTGCCACCTAGAAATTATCTGTATAAATATTTTGGGGGCCCTCCTTCTAGGACCTAGAAGGTCCTACATTCCAAAGTTTACGTCTGTGCCCTTCCTTGCTGCAGCACCTTTAATAGGTCCTCCCACCCTGAGGGATTGGACGTAGGCAGATGCCTTTTCTCTTTTTATTTTACAAGCAAAAGTTTATTTAGCAAGTCACAGAGGCAGAAGAAGTGAGCCAGCTGGGCTGCGTGGGCTCAGGAAACAAGTTATAGAGGCCAAAGGAGTGCCCTTGGAGCTTAGGAGGGAGAAGGCGAAGGAAGCGAGCCTGGGGTAAGGAGAGGGGGAAAGGTGTGGGCGTGCTCCAGAGGGAGTGTGCCTGAGAAGGGGGTGGGAAAGGCACGGGTGTGTTCCAGAAAGAGAGAGAGAGAGAGAGAGGGAGAGAGGGAGAGGAAGAGAGAACGAGTCTGCAGGTGCCTTTTCTTAATGAGCATCTACTACAGGGTAGGATACATTTGTCAATTTGTATGTGGATCTAAGATTGTGGGGTCACCTTCCCCGTGGCCTCAGTGTAGCTCCAGAATGTCTTGCCTACATTTCTGGAATAGTGCCCTCCCGGTCTCCTGTCCTCCAGCCCCTCCTCCACACGGCCTCCAGAGTGAGCAGACCAAGGCCAGCAGGTCATTCCTCTGCTTGCAGCTTTCCATGACTTACCATCGCCTTCGGGATAAAATCAAGGTCCCTCAGCCGGCATCCATCTCCCTTCATGACACGAGGCTGCCTTGTTTTTCCTGTCTCTTTGCTTGCCTCCCACTAAATGTGCTCACTCTCTACCCTTGTCAGGCAATTTGCTCTTCCTAGAATGGGACTGCTCTTTGCACCCCAGGATTTTTGTATCGCTGCTCCCTCTGCCTGGACTGAGCTTTCTTTTCCCTTCCTTTGTCGATAATTTCTACTCTTCCTTCAAGACTTAGTTCCAGCATCACCTCTTGCAGGAGCCTTCCTTAACCACCTCACCTCCAATCGTGTCCCATCTCAGTTCAGTGCTTCCTCTCACCGAGGACCCAACATGTTATTGAGAGACCTTGACTCAACTAAAAATCTGCTGTCTTGTCTCTCACCCTCACTAGACTGTGAGCTACATGAGGGCAAGTACTTTGTTATTGTTTTAAAATATATTTCTATTGATTTTAGAGAGAGAGGAAGGGAGAGGGAGAGAGAGAAAAACATCGATACTAGAGAGAAACATCGACTGGTTGCCTCCCCTACGCACCCCAACCAGGGACCAAACCCACAACCGGGACAGGTGCCCGGACTGGGAATCGAACCCACAACCTTTCTGTGCTCAGGATGATGCTCTACCAACTGAGCCACACTGGCCACAGCTGTTGTGTGCTAATTATTATTATTATTACTCTGTTTTTTTAGACACCAACAAAATGTCTGGCCCACAGTATATATTCAGTTCAGAAGAATTATTTTGCTGGCTAGAATGTAAGAATGAAAAATAACCCTGTAGCTGCCCAGTGTTATTCTTGCTCAGGAGGTGAACACTTTTATTAGATCCCGGTAGAGCTTACATTTCTAAATTAAGTCAGACACTAAGATTGCGCACACCTAGGATCACAATGCTGTATATTATGTAAATTATCCCATTTAATTTCATTTCAACTTCACGGCATCTACATGAGACAGGAATTATTTTCATGTTACGGATCAGTCAGAGTCAGGGATATAGCAGCACCGTCTAAATAGTAAATAGCGCCGAAACCGGTTTGGCTCAGTGGATAGAGCGTCGGCCTGCGGACTGAAAGGTCCCAGGTTCGATTCCGGTCAAGGGCATGTACCTGGGTTGCGGGCATATCCCCAGTAGGAGATGTGCAGGAGGCAGCTGATCGATGTTTCTCTCTCATCGATGTTTCTAACTTTCTATCTCTCTCCCTTTCTCTCTGTAAAAAAATCAATAAAATATATTAAAATAATAATAATAATAAAAAAATAGTAAATAGCAAGACCAGAATTTGGACCTAGATCAAAATAAGGACCATCCTCTGAAGAAATGATTGGGATTCGATTGTCTTTACGGTGTTTTGGGAGCAGAAATTTGATTCCCCATCTGGATCCCGGTAATTTAGCAGCCAAATAACCCCGGGTTCACATCCCCCTCCAAGGTCATGAGGACATTTGGAATACGTTGTGGGTGGAGGGGTGTCTGGTGCGGACGATCATGACCATCCACATCACCGGCCCCGTCCTTTCCCGTCCTTCGCCTCACAGGATGGTGAACTCTCTCCAGTCATCTTTCCTCAGCCGAGCGTTTCCTGCTCGACCTGCAGAAGTGTTGAATAGCCTGCCACAAAGAAGCCACTGCCGAGCCAGGGGACATCGTGGGCACCGTGGCCTGTCTTTAATATCTTAACCGAAGGACTCCGATACTGAATATGCTTTATGGGGGGGAAAGTGCCTGGAGAGACTCTGTAGGCTCTCGTTCACTCACTCATTCCAACAACATTTACACGGGGCCTACCAATCGGAGTTAATAAGAGTAGCCCACACTTACTGAGAGCTTCATTTGTGAGAGGCACTGCTCTGCGGGCTTTGTAAGTAGTAACTCACTAAATGCTCATTGTTGAGGATTCCCTCAGGCGGAAGCTATTATCATGACAGTTTTATGAATGAGCAAACTGAGAGACAGAGAGGGTCAGTAACCTGCCCAGGGCCACGCAGCCCATGGTCTGCGGCCTCTCCTGCCAGGCGTAAGGCCCCCTGCCAGCTTCCAGTGTATAAAAGCGAGTAGGACACGGGCCCTGCCCTCCAGGGGCTTATGTGCTCATACAAAAGACACAGAAACTGCAATATCCTGTCGTCGTCCATTGTGCTGGAGACGTGCAAGAAGAAAAGACACACCAGGAAGGGGTGTCTGGTGGCTAGCTGATGCCATCATAGAGAAGGTGGCATTTCAGCTGGGTCTTAAAGGACTAGCACGAGTTCAGTAGATCGGGAAGGGTGAGGTTTGCTGTAGAGCAGTGGTTCTCAACCTGTGGGTCGCGACCCCTTTGGGGGTCGAACGACTCTTTCACGGGGGTCGCCTAAGACCATCGGAAAACACATATATAATTCCATATTGTTTTTGTGATTAATCACTATGCTTTAATTATGTTCAATTTGTAACAATGAAATTGGGGGTCACCACAACATGAGGAACTGTATGAAAGGGTCGCGGCATGAGGAAGGTTGAGAACCACTGCTGTAGAGGGTAACTTTTGCAGAGAGGGGAAAAGATGCAACGTGTGGAGGTAGAAGAAGGAGAATTTGCTTGAAGAACAGTGAGGTGTTCCAAGGGATGGCTCACAGGGTCCCCCTGGGAAACGCAGCAAGAAATAGGCTGGAATAATAGCTTGACCCAAATCGTGGAGGGTGTAAGGGAATTGTACTTTGTTTTGTGAGAAATGGAGAGCTGGTGGGCAGATTTAAACAAAGGAGCGGCGTGATCCCGTCTGTGTCACACCTGTGAGCAATGCGGACGATGCACACATAGGTGGGAGCCAGGGAAGCCAGGACATCAGCCAGCCACTTTCCGATTAGAATTAGCCAGGCGGAAACAAACATCCCCCAAAGAGGCATTGGCTGGAGAAGTATTTTTAGAAGTAGAATCAACAGAACTTGAGGACCCAAAAGCTTCTCGCTTGGGCTATGTAAGTAGACCGACAGTAACCTGGCAGGGGATGAAGGGAGAGCTCATGTTATCTATTTCTTTATTCAACAGACACTTGGTGGGAGAGCCAGGACCTGCACCAGGTAGTGGGCATCCAGCTGCCAATCAGACATGAGCCTGCCCTTGCAGAGCCCGCAGTCCAGTGGGTGAGGCAGACAAGGAAACAGACTGATTCAATACAAAGGGGTGGGTGGGCCACCCACAGAGCCCAGTCCTTGGCATCTGACGGTGATGTCAGACAAGAGGCAGCACTAGTCTCCTCTCCACCCCTTTGCTGGTCTCTCTACCTCCCCTTCACCCAGCCTGCCTTCCCCAGGCAGAGGCCAAGAGCCTGGTGTGTGTATCAGGGGTTGGCAGGGCTGGAGCCAGGGCACAGCCCCTATTAAAACAGTCAGAAGCTGGGCTTCCCAGTGGGTTAGACATGGCAGTGGCTCTCCAGGAAAGGCCAGGACTGACTAGAAACCCCTGGCCCAAAGGCCAGGGCTGGGGAGGCAGAGCCAAGAGTTGGGCAGATATAAGGCCAGAACAAGCCAGAAGGTGCAGGATGCTTACAGAAAACCCAGGGGTGTGGGGGAGGGAGGGAGACTGAAATTTCCCCTGATGGGCTGGTATACACACAAGCATTGGCTCTGGGGAATGGCCAAAAGGGTCGGGGGTGCCTTTCCTACACGCTGCAGAGAACTGGCCAGTCCCCACATGCCTCCCCCACCTCCCTGTCACGCACACCCATTCATCTGGTGCGCTGTGGATTGCAAGGAATGAAGGGTTACTAATTGTCAATTTCTAATGGTCTCAGCAGGAGGCAAGTTGTAGGAGACACAGGGAGGCAGAGAGAGAGGAGCCCAGAGCACGGAGAGCAGGACCTGGGAGGAGAGGCTTGTCCGCCACGCTCCCTCTCCAGTTGCCTCTCTCCACAAAGACAAAGGAATGAACAGGGTCAGCAAAGCTGGAGGCTGGCTTTAAGCTGCCTGAGCTGCTGAGCAAAGCAGGCAGTGACTGCTGGACCGGTGGGGACACCCACCCAGTGCAGGGCCCCTCAGAACAGTCAGGGCATACACACGAGGTCAGCTGCAGGGTGAAGGACGGGGTAGAGGAGAAGATCATGGGAAATGGGAAACACGGTGAACTGGAAAGAGCAAAAGAGATTTGGGAGAAGGATGGAAGTCAAGGCTCAATTTCCTATCTCTGCTTCTTTACAGCTCTGCTCCCAGCAGCCTCACTCCACACAGTGGCTCCTTGGCAAGGCCACAGTGGAGGGGAGCAGGCTGAGGGGGGCACCCACCTGGGGAGTGTGAAGCCAGACAGCCCTGATGGGAGATAACAGGTCACGGAGCTGTGGAGGGAAGGGAGGGGTCTAATGAGGAGAGCAGGCAGCTGCAGGCCCTGTGATCATCATATTTTGGCAGCATTTGCAACGATATTTGTTGCTGTCTCTTCGTTGTATTAACTTTAATTTGTAACTGGGTTGATCAGCAATTGTTCTTCCTGGAGGGTGTAATTAGGGTGATAAATAAAGCCAAGTGGGGAGTTTGGGCGGCCAAACTGTGCATTCTGTGCTGTAATGAGCCCAGCCTCCTCCCCCCGCCCCGCCCCCACCACCCCAGGCACCCTCCCTAGAGAACCCATTTTCCAACCATAGGGTTGTTGCTTCATTGCCACAAACAAAAATCTGAGGTCTCAGAGAATCCTCACGCTTCACTGTTTGGAAGGAATCAAGGTTGGTCACCTTGACCTCCTAGGGACCAACTAGCTTTGGATATTAACTGTAGGAGCCTTTTGAATTTAGAGCCCTTAGCATCACATCCATCCCAGAATTCACATCACCTTCTACATGAAACCTTCCCGGGCATAATATATGTCCCTTCTCACATGACTCGCCCAGGCTGCACCCGGAAGTCCATCAGTTCCTCCCCCTTCTCCCCATGCCCACTGTCCAGCCTTTATTCAGGACAACTCAGTTTTCACCCAAATTCTTCCATCGTCCTCCTGGCAGATCCCTCCATGTTATCCATCTCACCTTCTCTAAAGTGACCTGCCTTCCAGGACCCCACAGGATACATGCGACCCCCCTCCGCACAGCACAAAGCCTTCTGACCCCCACACTCCTGCCGTACCACTCCAAGGCGATCCCAAGCATGGCCAGCCCCTCACACCTCTGGTCCTTTGCACATGCAGTTCCCTTTTCTTGGACTTTCCTTCCACTGTCTTCACATGGAACCCTTTGATCCACCCTTCAAGGCCCAGTCCAACTACCTCCTCCTCCAGGGAGTCTCTCCTGACTTCTCCCGACAGCTACCCCTCCTTCGAGGTTCCAGGGGACTCTGCACGCAACTCTTCAATTGCTCTCTCACCCTTATGTGTCCATCTGTGCTTGGTCTAATATTTGTCCTCTACTGTCTTAAATCTTGTGAGTCACCGTGTCATTCTAGAATTGCACATCATTTGGGGCAGGGATCATATCTTGGGATTTCTTTTCTTTAAGGCCCATCCCAGATAAGGGCCAGATGCAGAGGGTACAGAAAGTACTCCAGGTGATAAAGGTGCTGCTGCCTACATGGCTAGATGTTTACAGCAGCACCGCCCGACAGAACTTCCCTCGCTGTTGTAAATGTCCCAGTTCTGCCTTGCCCCACGTGGTAGCCATACACCACATGTGGCTATGGAGCCTTGAAATGTGACTGGTGCCATCAAGGAACTAACATCTTGCTTTTATTTCATGTTAACTTATTTCTTTTACATTTACGTAGCCACACATGCTACTGGGTACCATAGTGGACAACACAGGTTCGGATTAAGCCAATTTTAGAATAAAAGTTAGGCTAAATCAGCGGTTCTCAACCTGTGGGTCGCGACACCTTTGGGGGTCGAATGACCCTTTCACAGGGATCGCCTAAAGACCATCGGAAAACACATATATAATTCCATATTGTTTTTGTGATTCATCACTATGCTTTAATTATGTTCAATTTATAACAATGAAAATACATCCTGCATATCAGATATTTACATGACGATTCATAACAGTAGCAAAATTACAGTTATGAAGTAGCAACGAAAATAATTTTATGGATGGGGGTCACCACAACATGAGGAGCTGTATTAAAGGGTCGCGGCATTAGGCAGGTTGAGAACCACTGGGCTAAAGAGACACCTACTTGTATAAAATTCAACAGCTCACAGCTATAATGCAATCTTTTTTTTTTTTTCTTGTTAATCCTAACCTGAGGATATTACTTTTCAGAGAGAATGGAAGGAAGGAGGGAGGGAGGAAGTAGAGAGGGAGAGAAACATTGATGTGAGAGAGACACATCAACTGGTTGCCTCCCACATGTGCCCCAACTGGGGGAGGGAGAGAACCTGCAACTGAGGTACGTGCCCTTGACTGGGGATCAAACTCATGACCCTTTGGTGCATGGGCCAATGTTCTAACCACTTGGCATACTGGACAGGCCTATTTTGCAATCTTTAAATAAAATGAATGCTAACAGTAATAGCAACCAGGGAGTAAATGTTATTTTGATAGCTAAACCTGGAGTGATATCACAGGTTCATCATCCCAGTCAAGCTTTTGACAGTCCGGGGCCATATCATGGACTCAACGTGAGCTGGGACTGGCGGGATCGTGACAGGAAGTGCCTTCTAAAGAGGGGGCAGTGGAGAGAGCCGTTCCTGGAGAGGGTGGTGGGGTTTTCCCAAGCAGGGAGGGCAGTGCCTTCGGGACCCTGCGTCTGAAAGGGATCACAGCCACGAGTCCTACCAGGAAGAGGATCTTCATTTACCCTGAAGGAGCCGTTTGGTGGTCCTGCCCTAAACACGTCAGGGTTAGGGTTGGGGCGATGAACAAGCCATCTGAGCACAGAAAGGGAGCCATCCTTTCTCTCTGGGCAGCCGCACCCTTGGGAGTTAGGGGAGCCCAGCACGCCAATGACTGATGGCAACGCGGACGGTGCGGCAGGAGGACAGAGCTGGGCTGGGCCACAGCCAGCAAAACAGCCCAGTTCCCTAGCCACACACATCACCTCTCCAGTGGCCAGCCCTCGCTGAACTGCCCTGCCCCCCAATGGTTTCACCCTGGGGGTGGGGTGATGAGGGTGGGGTGGGGGAGCGGAATCAGGGTGAGGCTGCCAGTGTGGCAGCAGCTCTGTATAAAGACACTCACAAAAGGAGAATAATTACAGCGTTTTAGCCAACAATGCATCTGCTTACACTCAGGTATAAATAGATCCTTAAGCTCTCCTCTCCCCAGCACAGCCTCTTCCATCTCAACCACGTGCAGCCATTCGGAGGGGGCGGGGAATGTTCTCTGGGGAGGCCAGGGGGCCCCCTCGTCCCCTGAAGCACCAAACCTCCTTAAGAAACCTGCTCAGTCCCCAGGGAAGAGGAAAGGCCGGGCTGTGGACAGGAAAGGCTGCATTCACAATTCCTTCCTTCTCAAATCCTGTAAAATGGGGCAACCATTCCGGGAAACAGTTTGGCGGTTTCTTGTCGTATAACTCGCAAGCCCACTTCTAGGTGCCAAGACGAGAGAAATGAGAACATCGTCCACATCAAGACACAAACCAGTGTTCACAGCAGCCTTCTGCACAATCGCCACAAACTGGAAACAGCCCCAATGTCCGAAAGCAAGAGAACGGATAAGCGATCCATGATGGATCCAAATTACTCAGCAGCAGACAGGGACGGACTGCCCGCAGGCATGATGACAGGGATGAAACTCGAAATTCACATGCTGAGCGAAGGAAGTCAGACGCAAGCGCACAGACTTGTCTAGTAACATGTGAAACTGGTGAATCTAATCTCTAGGGACAGAGAGTGGATCAGCAGATGTCTGGGGCCGGGGGTGGGGGTGGGGGTGGGGGGGTGGGCGCGGGGGTGGGAATTGACTAGACCTTTTAAAATGATGGAGAAGTGCTGTTGGATCTTGACTACTGTAGTAGGTACACCAGCATTTATAACTCACTGAATAGTACATCTAAAATGCGGACATCTTATTGTATGTAAATTAGGCCCCAACAAAGTTGATTTAAAAAATAATTCCTTCCAGCCCTGGTTGGGTGGCTCAGTGGGTTGGAGCATCCTCCTGTACACCAAAGAGTTGTGGGTGCAATTCCAGGTCAAGGCACATACCTAGGTTTCAGGTTGGGGAAGGAGGCAGCTGATGAATGTGTTCTCTCTCTCTCTCTCTCTCTCTCTCTCTCTCTCTCTCTCTCTCTCCTTTCCTCTCTAAAATCAATGGACATATCCTTGGGTGAGGATTAATAATAATAATTCCTTCCCAAGGGCCTAGCTGGGGGCTGGGGCCCCCTCTTGTCACCAGTGCCCAGGGGACTGCCACCCTCCTAGGTTCCTCACCTTTCCGCCCAGCGATACTGCCAAGCTGGAAAAACGGCTCCGGCGCCTGGAGAAGCTCCCTCTCTGGCCGTTGATCCTTAAAAGGCTGGAATTTCTGGCTGAACGAGCAGGCCTGGGCAGTCCCCGGGCAGCTGCCCTCGGCTCCGGCTCCGGGCAGGACGCCCAGCCTCCCCTCACGTAGGTGCCAGCTTGCTGCCCAAGCACAGAATCTGAGGTCCCAGCGAGGCCCTGCTGGGGGCAGAGGAGGGAGGCGGCCCATGGCCCGTGCCGACAGAGCAAACTCGCAGGGGAGGGAAGGCACAGCCCAGCACCCACTCAGCTCCCCGACCAGAGTCCCCGGGACCTTTACTCTTTACTCTGCGTGGGGATGAGAGTCAGGGAGTCAGTGACAGGACAGGGCCTGGACTCTGAACTCACTCGTAGCCCAGTGCCCTTTCCCCCACAGACTGGGATCCCAGTTACTTGCCGGGGGAGGGATTTTTAATGGGGTTTGGTTCCAAGCAAGAGTTCTCCAGGGCAGGGCCTAGGATACAAAGGGACTGTCTGTCACGGTGGCTGGTGGCCTGAGGAGAGGCTGCTGCTGGCGGCAGTTTGTCAAAAGGCAACCCTGCCCTCCAGGTGTGCACCTGGCCTGTGCCCAGTGGCCGAGGCCAAGGTCTTCCCTGCAGACCCTCCTGCACTCCATGGCCCCCCGGGTCCCCTTAACCCTCGTGGGATCACAGGGAGGGTGGGCCTGAGACCACGTCTGGCCTTTGGACCACACGGGCTCCTCCAGGGCCTCAGGAGCCCCACCTCCTCTGCTCGGCCTGGTCTGTCTCTCCGTCTTGGTCTCCCCTCCCCCACCCCTGTTGTCACTTGCACCTGTCTCTCTGCCTCCCTCAATCTCTCACCCACAGGTGTTCATTCCCAGGGGTCCCCTCCCCTTACCTTCTAGGCAGCTGCTGGCCCTGCCCGGAGGGAGAGAACAGTTAACCCTGCCGCTCCTCCCACCGCCACACTCCCACTGAGCCCCCAGCCCCCCAAGCCGCAGCAGAGCCAGGAGAGCCCAGGGCAGGGTCTGGGGAAGCCTGGGGCCTGGCCCTCCCGCTGGGGACCCCCCCTGCCCCTGCCCCTCATGTAGCCCCACATGGGACCTGGGGCTGGGCACTCCCCCTGCCCTGTTTTCCCATTTGCAAAATGAGAGCATCTGACCTTTTTAGTATCCCCATGCTTTCTCTCTCTCTCTCTCTCTCTCTCTCTCTCTCTCTCTCTCTCTCTCTCTTTCTGTGAGAGAGAGAGAGAGAGAGAGAGAGAGAGAGAGAGAGAGAGGCCATGTTTTAAGAGTTTAGGGCTATCAAATTACACTTATTCAGTAATTATTAATTCAGAAGCCGACTTTGTATGAAACAAAACCAGCCAGAGCTCTGAGCAGGCCACGGTATTGTCTCACATAAAACAGGGCCCTGAATTAGTAATTACCAAATAATTGTACGTCTAGCAGGAAACTTGACACTTTAATTAGGCCTGTGTAGCCTTCACACAGATAAAGGTTCTATGTCTGCTAGGCTTTTCGAAAGATAAAAATCAACTCTAGGTCTCTTCCTTCCTGCCCTTTTCTGGGCTGGGGTAGAGAGTGGAGAGCCAGGGACAGGTGATCTTCAAGATCCCTCGCATTGCTGGGTTTGTAGAGGGAGAATGCGTGTGTTCCACTGGCTAGCACATCCATCCCTCATTGGGCACCAGTATCATTGGTCCCGCCTACCATGTACCATGTGTTCTACTGGCTAGCACATCCATCACTCAATGGGCACCAGTATCATTGGTCCCGCCTACCAAGGCCTAGCCTCCGGTCAGATTGCAGAGAAGATGGCCAGCAGGACAGAGCCTGGGCTCCCAGACCCACCCCCAGCACAGACCCTTCTGCTGCTTCCCGCCAGCCCGGCCCATAGTTAACACCAGAATTCAGAGCTAGTGAGAGTGGAAGCTGGTTAGGGCCATGGCGGGGACACCTCAGGGTTTCCCGAGGGGAAGTGTCCAGGTGCCTGGGCAAGGAGACTGCACTGGCACCGAGGCTGCTCCTGGCCCGGCTCAGGGGGTTAAAGCCGAGGTGCAAGGAGAGCTGGCCCCTGGCCTTTGTGGAGACCTCCTCTCAGCCCGCGGACGGGAACGAGACCCAGGAGTCCACTCCCTGCCATTGCCTTTTCCTCTCTCTGTTCCCCACCCTGCACCCAGGCCCCAGCCGGTCGTCGGGGGCCCTGTGCTGATCAGGATTCCCTGGCTTTCTAGTCTTGGCCCCATCTTGTGACGCCCAGATCTGCCTCCCCTGCTCCTAACTCCATTCCTGACAGCACACTACACCTGGCTGTCTCAGGGGTGCCTCGAATTCAACCAGTTCAAAGCAACTCAGCGCTCCCCCTCTGGTGGTGGTGGTGGGGGGGGTTACCCAAGGGGCTAGATTCTCCGGCTTGGCAGGCAGCCACCAATCACCCAGGCTCTGCGTTCTGACCTAGGAATCATCACCCCTGACCCCTCCCTTCTCCTGGTTCCTCCTCACAAGACCTCCAGGCAGGGCTGCAGTGTGAAGTGTTTGTTCTCCTTCCCCCACAGCCTGCCCTGCCTTCTCCCCTGCTCTCTCAGCCAGGCCGCATCCTGGCCCTCCTGGACCTCTGTGATGGTGCCCCCCCCACCCCCCACCCCCCACCCCTACACTGAAGCCAGAGGATTTTTTCCCTTCTGCTTGTAATTGGTCAAAACCTTCAGCGAGTATCATACATACAAAGACTCAGCTTGTGCAGAGGGAGAATGGGCAGAAATGAAGGGAACAACTGAAGTTCTTGGAGGGAAGATGAGGAACCAGTCGTCAGACTCAGAAACAGGAAGTGGTTGGCTCAGGCACTCAGCAAGGCCCAGGAAGAAGGGCATGTTCAGGGCACAGCAACGCTCTCCCTCACCCGGCGAGCTGACCGCTCCCTCGTGCCCTCATGGGACACTGTGCTCCAGCCCCACTGGCCTTCTGTGTGCCCTGGACGTACACGACACGCTCTTTCCCACCTCTGCTTCCTTCCTCATGCCTCCCTCTCTTCCCCCACCTCCACTAGCACCGCTCACATGCTGCCTCCCCCAGGAAGCCTTCCCGGGATGCGTGTCCTGACGCAGCTCTCTCACATCACTCAGCACTCTCAGGCTTTGGTTAGGATTATTCCTGCGCATGCCCCCTAGGAGGGGCGGGACCCATCTTACACACCTTCACATCTCCGAGAGCACCGTGCACAGAGCTGGGCCCGCCCCACGTGCTCAACAGGTATTTCTGGAAGGAACGATCGTTCTATTTATTGTCATTATGAGTGGCTGGCACCGACAGAGCCCTCATTTGAGGGAGCCACTGGGCTCAGCGTCAGAGCACACGCGTCTTCACAGCAGCCCTGATTGGGCCCATTTCACAGATGGGGTTACAGGGCCTCAGAGGAAGGGAGTAGCTTGCCCTAAGCCTCACTGCTGGAAGGAGGCAGAGCTGGGACTCGATCCCAAGTGCAGCTGATTCTAAAGCCCACGTGCAGCCTGGGACTCTTTAAAAAAAAAAAAAAAATATATATATATATATATATATATATATAGAGAGAGAGAGAGAGAGAGAGAGAGAGAGAGAGAGAGAGAGAGAGATCGAAGCATCAATGATGAGAGAGAATCATTGATTGGCTGCCTCCTGCACGCCCTACACTGGGGATTGAGCCCGAAACCCAGCATGTGCCCTGACCGGGAATCGAACTGTGGCCTCCTGGTTCATAGGCCGATGCTCAACCACTGGGCCACACCCGCCGGGCCAGCCTCGGACTTTTCACCTGGGCCAGCTGAGAAGGACTCCCAGGGCCCCCTGGCCATTCACCCTGTGTGACCCCTGTGGCCCGAGGCCTGAGAACAGAGGCCCCTCCAGCTGCTCGGGCCAGCTTTGCCCTCCACCCTGGTGGTTTAGATCCTGCCCTGGAGCCCCCAGCCTGGCAGGTGGCGGGCACTCCCCTGGGCCCCTGCCACAGGAACACGGAGTACCTTTGCACACAGCCTCTCTTTGTCCCCTGCTGGTGACGGCAAAGAGGGCCGGCCCAGGGCAACGTGGAAGGTGGCAGAAGTTTGTCTTGGACGGAGTTCGCAGCCTCTCTGTTCTGTTCCCTCTTCACTTGGGGTTTCCTGCTGGCTGACCCTCTCCCCAGGCTTCCGAGACGGACATGGGTTTAACCCTTTCCTCACCAAGACTGGCAGGAAAGCACTGCAGGCTTTTGGGGGAGAGTTGGAATAGGGGGGGAGGGGTTCTCCTTGCTCATGAAACCTGGACTGACCCCCAGCTGGTCCCAGCGAGAGCCTGTGATGTGTTTGCCCCGTGGGTGTCCCCCAGTCACGAAGTTCTGTGGAAATGAGCCGCCTCACTCCCCGCCCCCCATCCCCACCGGCTGTACCCGAATCCCCGTGCCTCCCGTCCCTGCTGCCGCTCCTGTGCCCCCCTGGGAAGGGGCCTGTCACGATCCCCCCTCCTGCAGGCCCTCACAGACCTCATCACGGGAGCCCCGCGCCCTCCCACCCATTTGATGGGTTAAGACGCCAAGGCTCAGAGGGGCTCCCGGTGGTGCTCCCGGTCACACGCCAGGTGCATGAGTTGCTGGGATTTAAAGTTTGGTCCCTGTGGCTGCAAACCCTGTGCCACCTCGAACCCCTTCCCACCTGCTACAGCCTGGGGGTCAGGCCGTGTCCCCCTGGGCAGGCACACGGCGTCCCCCGGGGCAGGGAGAGCGCGAGGCAGGCGCAGGGACCCACGGGGACGGGTCAGCACTGTGGTTGGCTGCAGTGACAGGGTCACGCCGCCCGGGTTGGCTCCTTCCTGCCCCAGACCGAGGGCAGCGTGACCAACCTGAACCTCCGTTTTCTCTTTTGTGAACTTTGAGCTAAAAATACCCATTCCTGGGGATTCTGTGAGGGTGACAGCAGCTAATCCGGGCACGTGTTTCGCATAGCACTTCAGGGTAGGTGCTCCAGGAAGGCCTGCCGCCCGCCCGCCCGTGACCTGGGTGAGGCCAGGGTGGGGTGGCCACGGCGACGGTGACGAAACGGCATGGAAACCCACAGGAAACGTCACCACGGAGACTGACAGCCCAGGCAAGGGAAGTACCAAAACAAGAAGAAGAAACTTTTCAATTTGGGCTGAGTAAAGGCAACAGTGTAATTACCATCATTTATAAAAACTGCTTCTCATTAATGCCTAATTCCCCGCGAAGCGCAACAATGATTATCTCATTAACCATGTGTCAGATCAACTTTGTTGTAGGTTTTATTTGATTAAAACAGTGAACTCTCAAGACGTGTGTTCGTGCTTCGCCGTCTGTGGTTTTTGGAGCACAGTCCTCTGTTGACAACTCTTCTAAATTAGAAGGCAGGTTCCTAGGACGTGTCATAAAAGGCAGCTATTCTGATTCCCCAAAGCAAGGTGGGCCAGGGCGGAGGGAGAGCTCCGAGCATCCTATGGGCACCGATTTGCCAAGGCCAGTGACAAAGGTGAATCACGTGTCAAATTTTTAAGATTTTATATTGAGGGGAGAGGAAGAGGGGGAGGGGGAGGAGAAGGGGGAGGGGAGGGGAGAAGAGGGGGAGAGGGAGAGGGTGGGAGGGGGAGGGGGAGGGGAAGAGGGAGGGTGGAGGAGGGGAGAGGGAGGGTGGAGGAGGGGAGAGGGAGGGGAGGAGGAGGGATTAATGTAAGAGCCAAAGATCAACTGGCTGCCTCCTGCATGGCCAACCGGGGATTGGGGATCAGGCCCACCACCCTGGCATGTGCCCTGACAGGGAATGGAACCAGCGACCTTTCCATGCACAGGAGGACGCCGAACCAATGGACCCACGACGGGCAAGGGCTACGTGCCAATCTTTTTAAAGCTTTGGGGACTTTTGTATTATTTAAATATTTTACTATGTGCATTTATATTATTTTGCAGCCATGGAGGGTGCTGGTTCCCCCACCACACACACACTGACAACTCCAAAGTCATTACATCCCGGGTTCCATTTCCCCGACGACGGCGAGAAATGGTTGCTATCTGTCATGTGCACTCAAGCGCCTGACACTGTTCTCATTTTCTGATAGGCGGTGCAGCCCCCTACGCTCCCCCTACTCCTCACCCTACCTTAACGGGGTGGTGGGGGCGGGGGGAGTGCTGGCTGCCGGCTCCTAGCTGCCGGGGGAGATAGCTGGGAATTTCCAATGTGAAAGCATCACGCTTTGCCAACAGAATAATTGGCTGGAATCACAGACCTGGGTGATGGTGCAAGAGAAGACGGAGCTGGCGGGGGTCCCCCAGGGGTGGGCCGGACACCTCCCACCATGCCAGACTCCAGGCTTGCTGTGTCCAAAGGCTCAGGCCCTTCATCGACAACTCTCACCCCAGGAGCCCCCGAGATTGCCTGCTGCCGTGGGACCACAAAGTCCTTCTCCTCAAGGTCAAGGGGTTGGGCGGTTCAAGGTAGAGCCTCCTCTGAAGGGGGAGGAAGGAGGTGGGTGAGGGATGGAGCGCTGGTTCTCTTACCAACATTGAACTTTTGGACCCAGGATACCCAAAGAAAATAGAGCAAAATGGGAACATTTGTTCAAGCTCAGGGGTGGGTATGTGGTTATCTGAGATATTACCCTGCACTTCTCTGTACGCTTGAGCTATTTTATAATTTACATGCATTTAAAACTTTAAGAGGATAAAAATATGTCATCGGATGTCACTTTAGGCAGAGAATTGTTGTGGGAAAAAGCAAAATAAAATGTAAGCTCCTCTCTCCACCTCCGCCTCCGCCCACCCCTACCCTCCCCATAATCCACAAGACCAGAGCCAAGCAGGTATCCAACCAGTGCTGATAGCACCTACAGGCTTCAGACAGGTGGGGGCCTGAGGTGACCTTGTTCAGGAGTCCAAAGGGGAGCCCTGACCTGGGTGCTGGCTGTGGGAGGGCTGAGGAAGGAGACTGGGATCTGCACCCCCACTTCCCATTTCCCCCCAGCCTGTAGACTTCGGGGAGCCCCCTTTTCTTCAGTTCTTACGGAAACTCCCCCTCCCATCCCAGCCTGCCTCTCCAGCGCCCTGGGGATTGCTCTGAATCTTCTAGCCAAGTCTGGGACTCACCCTTTGAACGTCTGCGTGGTCGCCCCTAGGCCCCCACCTCTGGCTCCTCCAAGTGGCCCCTCCCCCCAGGCCCACTGGAGCCCCGAAGCTGGGAAAGGTTAGAAGCCTTGCCAAGGTCACCTGGCCGGGCTGGGCATGGCAGGAGCTGGAAGGTTGTGGGAGGGCAGCCCTGTACCAGGTCCAGTGGGGTCCTTTCACCCCAGCAAACAGGTCCTGCTGGTTTGCCATTGGTAGAGCTGGCCCCCTGCGTCCCATGGGCCGGTGAAATGGTAACCTGTCTTCGGTTGTGTGTGTGGAAAAGTGACAGGGAGGGCCGCCTGTGGGACTGGCCGTGTGAGGCTCAGCTAGCTCTTCACGCGGGGCTGTGAGCCAAGATTCTTTGCTTTGTATTTTACTTCTCTCCAGTCTCCCCTTTCACACACCTTCCAGGCCCGACCAGTAAGCGCCAGGGGGTGTGGAGATGGTAATGACAGAGCTCTAGGCCACCAGGCCTTTCATTGGGAGATTGCTCCACCCGGAGCCTCTGCACCCATTTTACAGGACAAGCAACAGAGGCCAGGAGGAGTGATGTCGCTGTGAGTCACTGGCCCTCCTGGCCTCACACAGCCCTGGGTGGAAATGGCTGAGCCGAGAAGGCAGAGCTCAGCTCAGGGCGGGAGCTTCCCCTCACCCTCTCTGGTTTTTCCAACTGAGTCCAAGTCCCCTGGTGGCCTTCGACCCCCTCAATTGTGTGGTGGGGGTCGGGGCCACGCTCTTCTCTCCGTTCAGCACCTGCCTGATGACAGAGCTGGGCACGTGGGATGGCACCCGCCCCCACAACAGCCTTCTTTGTGAGCAGGGCCCATTTTCCAGACAAGGAAACTGAGTCAGCGAGAGGAGGCCCTCATTCACAGTGTCACAGCCCGAAGGAGACCAGACCCCTGGACGCCAGCCCGGATGCAGGCTCGTCTGCGGCTTCTGAGCTCTCGCCAGGCCCACTCACCGTCCAGGGAGAGGCCCCGGGAGGCAATCTTTCTGGTCTGAGCGCGGGGCTGCTGAGGACCCACGGGGTTGGCTTGGCGTGGACAGTCCCTTTCCCTGTCCGGCGGGGTGGGCCTGTCTGGCTCTGAGGCATCTGTCTGCGCGGGGCCGGGGCGTGGTGCCGCCCTGCGTCCTGTGGTCAGCCTGGCTGCCCCCTAGTGGGGTCTCCCCTGGCACCGTGTGTACTCTGTGCCCACACTCAGTAGGAAGCAGGAGGACCCCTGGAGGGCAGAGGGAGTCCACTCCGGTTGTGGAGACGTTGGGGAGGCAGGAGCCTCCCCCCATCCCACCCGCAGGCTGTGGAGTCAGGTGTTGGGGAGGGCGGTGCTCCCCAGTGCTCCCCGGGCAGCGATTCACACGACACGACACGGGACAGGCCTGGCTGCTCAGGGCTCCGAGGTGCTCGCGGCCACTCCCTCTCCTTGGTTCCTGAAAACGATCCCACCTTCCTCAGCGGCTCTTGTGAAGGTGCAACGAGCTCCCCCCCACCCCAGGGTGCCCCAAGTCCCCCCCGTCGCCTCCCTGTGCATCTCGGCTTCAATGTGGGCCCCAGCGGAGGAGGGGGCCCAGGGGTCCTCGCCCTCAGCAGCTGGCTGCTCCAGGCCCCTGGGTGCCAGGCCGGGGCCCGAGGTTCTTTCCGAGGAATCTGCAGAGTCAGGGGAGCCAGGGTCACGGGGAGAGAGGCCGGGGGCCGCTGCCCACACAGGCCAGGGGCAGCTGGTCTCCCACCCTGGAGGCTGAGCTCTCTCTGCAAATCCCTCAGGTCGATGGGTGCTGGGTGAGCACGCGCGAGGCAGAGCCCAGAGTCAGGCCCCGGCCCTGGCCTGTGTCGTTCAATAGTCAGAGCGAGCGCGTCGGCCTGTGCACCGCTGGGCCTTGGGTTCAATTCCTGGTCGAGGGCACAGACCTGGGTTGTAGTTCACTCCCTGCCCCTGGCCGGTCGGGGTGCGTGTGGGAGGCAACCAGTCGATGTTTCCCTCTCCCTCTCCCTTGTCCCTCCCTTCCTCTCGCTCCGAAAAGCAATGGAAAAAATATCTCCAGGTGAGGAGTAACCAAAAAAAGAAGAAGAAAAAAAAAAAAGAATTGAGCCCCAGGGTGCTGAAAGGCCTGGGCCGGCGGGGATTACCAGGAAGCCGCTCAGGGAGCCCCACGGAGGCCGGAGCAGGTGGCCGAGGGAGCTGAGCCCTTCCCCAGTGTGTGCTGGGAGAGGGACACTGGGGCCCACCTCCTGGGGGAGGGGCCGGAGGAAGGTGCTCCCAACCATTGACCAACCCCCCCTCCCTGAGGGAGAGCCAGGCAGGGCAAGGGTGTGGCTGGGGCCCCAGGGTCCCCAAGCCCCACCACTATTCCTTGATGGGGTCAGGCAACTGCTGAAGACACTGGGGCGCTCTCTGCTGAGAGAGCATGTGCCTCAAGTGGGCGCTAAGTCCTACGGGGTGGGGGGGCGCGCGGGGTCCCTGGACTTCTATCTCAGAAGGGGGGTTCCTCCTCCCCTACCTTCCAGAGCCCCTATTCCCAGATGCCTGCGCCCTCCCGGGCACCCTGATGGGTGACTGCCACCCCCAGGACACGGGACTGCAGCCGCTCTGACAGATCTGGGGTGAAGCCAAGCAGTGGCGTGTCCCAGTCCGCCGAGCAGGAGGCTGCCGCCTGGAGAACACGCGCAGTTCCAGGCCAGGAAGGGATAGGGTCTCTAGGGACCCCGGGGCAGGCCAGGCCCTGAGGTAGCTGCTCCCCCTGCTCCCCTGGGCTGCAGGGGTGGAGCGGCCCAGCAGAGGGGCACGAGGGTTTCCGTGCCCTCCTGAGCTCCTGCCATGGCCGCTGGCTGCACAGCCCTCCTTTCCCGGCAGCAGGCCCCGCCCCACCCAGGGAGGAAGAGGAAGAGGAGGAGGAGGAGGAGGGGAGACAGAAGAGGGGCTGCAGCCTTCCTAAGATGAGGGAGGTACATTTAGGTCCAAATGGCTGTCTCGAACTCGCAGAAGCCTCTGGGGAAGCTGACGTATGACCCAGGCATGATGGGCGAGCTGAGGGCCCCCGAGAGGTCCCTGGGCTGCAGGGAGCCTGGGTGCAGGCATCTGGGTGGAAGCTGAGCAGTCGGGCGGAATGGGGGCTGACACAGGCCCCCGTGGGTCGGAGAAGCCCCAGCAGTCCCCGCAGACGGGGAACCAGCTGGAGGGGAAAAGCTGAGGCAGGTGGAGGGATGCCCTGGACAGGCGGCAAGCTCCAAGGGGCCAAGGCCTCTTAGGATCTCCTTGGCCATGGCTGAGGTCTGGGGACGCCCTCACCAAGTGTGCCGGGTGGGCTGGCGGCACTGATGGAGGCCACTGGGAGCCCCCCAGCCAGAGCCTGTGAAAGGAAACCTTCTGAACAGGCAGCCCAGCCCCCGAGAGGAGCCTCCAGGAAGGAGGCAGCAAAGAGGAAGCTGGCATGGCCTTTCTCAGCCTCCTCCCCGTGCCTGGCACGCCCGGGGTGGACTCCGACCTCCAGCCCCACTGCTCTCAGAAGGTCACACCTTTTCCCACCTGGTGCTTCTGCCTGTTGGTTTCCTGCTGCGGTGACTGACTCCCATTGTATGAAGAACAGAGGTGGCTCCGCCCTCAGGGCCCTGCCTGGGCACAGGGGACCCTTGTCAACCTCCCAGCCCCATCCATCCTAACCCAGGATACAACTGGGCCAGTCACACCTGCTCCCTGGACCCCTGAATCCTCGTCGGCAAACCCAGGGCATGAAGCCAGAGCACCCATGAGCCACCATCCAGACCTACAGTTGCCCCATTCTTTCCTCACCAGATACCACCTGCCCTCACCCAATTCCCAGGCTCCTCTCCTGGATCCCACATCAAAGCCCCGGCAGTCAGGGGCTCCCCGGGAAGCAGCCTGAAGTTGCCACTCACCGCTGGAATAGGTCTTTACAATTTACCGCCAACCTGTCTATAGCCGTGATTTTGTTACATCCTCTCTGCGAGGCAAATACTGCTATAGCTCTGTTTTATAGGCGAGGAGACAGGCCCGTGGCTTGCTTAAAATCCCCAGGCCAGTCAGGAGCAGGGCTGGGTTTTGAACCCAGATGTGCATGGGGCTCGGGACTGGAGGAGGCCCACCCCAGCCTCGAGCAGAGCCCTGGGTCACCTCCCCCCGGGGCTGCAGCGTGAACACCCAGGCACCTCCATTCAGGGCCTGGCTCTGCAGACGCTGAGCCTGGTGATGTCAGCGTTGCCATGGCAACCCTTCCCCAGCGTCAGGACCAGCCTCCCTGCTGCAGTTTCCCTTTGTGTGGACTTTGCAATGCGTTGCCAAGGCAGTGGGGCCTGCTGGGCAGGTTGGCATGGGGTGGGGAAGGCAGACAAAAGCCCACGCTGCATCCCAGCAACCAGCAGCTCACAACAGGGCCCAGAGTGGGCGGTGGGTGGGCGCTCTCGGGAGGGAGGGGCTCAGGCCGGGTCCCCTGGGCTGGTGGCCAAGACCTTGAGGTTGAGGCTGTGAGGAGACCCCGCCTCCCTGCTCAGGCCCCCTGCCTGGAAATAGCCCTGTAGCTTTTCCAGGGCTATGTCAGGGTTCGACCATCTCTGGAACATCTGGGTCTGTGTAAAAGGCCCACCACAGACCTGCTGGGGAGGGGCTGAGGCGGAGGGAGCCGTGGTTCACCACGTCTCCAAGGCAACTCGGGTGTGCAGGCAATTTTGAGAGCCATCATTTAGGGGAGGATGAGGATCATGGGGCACCTAGATATACCAGGCCCTTTTGTCTCATTTATCTCGCAAACCTTAGAGGTGAAACAGAGGAAACAGGTTTGGGGTGGGGGGCGGGGGGGGGGGGTTAAATCCCCATTTCACAGGGAAGACACTACAGCTCAGGAGGTGACACGTGCTGCTTGCGCACAGTCCCCCAGCTCCGACGTGGCAGTCTGCATGCAAACCCAGCGCTGAGGCCCTGCCCTGGGGCCTCCTCCCTGGCAGGGGCCGATGGCACAGCCAGCAGCCTGGCCTCACCCGCTTCCTCCTGCTGCTGGTTTTCCAGGAAGAATCCTAAAGCACCTTTGTGGAGGGGGCCAGCTGTGGAAATAAGCTCTGTCCCAGGCCTCCCTCTCGCTCCCGGATCTGAGAGGGGCTGAGCCACGCAGGCACACACAGCGGCCCCTCCCGCAGGCAGGCCGGCCTAGGAGGATCAGAAAGGCGGCCCTGCCTAGTAAGGAAAGCCATGCCCTTCCCCACTCGGCCTCCGGCCCCCCTCCCCTGTGGACTGTCTGTCCCAGCCTCCTGGCTCTCTTGACAGGTTCCCCATGCCCCTGGTCCCTCCCCCTGCCAGGGAGTAGGTGGCTGCGGACCCACTCCGCAGGGAGCCCCACCCGCTCCTGGGAACGCTCCAGGAAGAGGAACTCCATGACCTTTGCTGGCGTCTGGGAGCCTCTGTTCCTCCCTGTGTCCCGCCTCCACCCCTCCTGCTGCCTTTGAAGCTTGGTTCCTTTAGCGCTGTCTCCCTCTTAACAAGCTCCCAGGGTGCCCCCGGGGGAGGACCCCACCCTTCCATCCTGGGTTCTCTCCTGCCTGCAACTCTGGGAGGAGGCTGAGACCCCGGCAGACACAACAGCCCCAGGGGTCCCGGCTCCTTTCTGCACCAGCATCTCCCATATTCAAGGCTGACCAACAGCAGTGATGCCGGCTACGGGCTGCACCCACGCCAGGGACGCCAGGAATTGGACGGTGAATGGCGACGGGACTTCTCAGGCCCCGGGCTGGGCACGCTTAAAGCAGCCAGGGCTCCGGCCCCAACCATTCCTGGGCTCTGCCTGTCGTTCTCTCATTGAACAAGTATTTCCTGAAGCCTGTGCTATGTGCTAGGAGGATTTTTTAAAAAGTCTCCAAACAAGCCAAAAAAGATGGAGGGGGATAAAAAGGAACACGAAATACCTGTGATCCCTGCCCCCACAGAAGAATAAAATCTAGCCCTGGCTGGTTTGGCTCAGTGGAGAGCGTGTCGGCCTGTGGACGGAAGGGTCCCGGGTTCGATTCCCATCAAGAGCACATGCCCGGGTTGTGGGCTTGATCCCCAGTAGGGGGCGGGCAGGAGGCAGCCGGTCAATGATTCTCATTATTGATATTTCTGTCTCTCTCTCCCTCTCCTTTCCTCTCTGAAATCAATGGGAGGAGGAGACCTAGTAATTCACACCTGACATCACTTGGGGACGGAAAGGAAATATACCTCCCAAGCTAACAGAGGTCATCTCCAGCTGGTGGCATTGTGGGTGACTTTGAAACACCGTTGCTATATTCCATACCTTCTACTCTGTAAGACGTAAGTTCTGTAAGCAGGGGAGCCCCCATAAACATGAAAAAAGCACACCATTGAGAGCCTCTGGCCAGGAGGATGGGTGGCCGGGGCCGTGCCCAGACAAGTCCATTCGGTCCTCCAGCCCCACCTCTGCTGGTGAGAGAGACTGTGCTGAGCGCCCTGGCCAAGGGGGCCCCCAGAAACTGACCCCAGCCAAAGGGTGCAAAACAACGCAGGCACCAGAGGGCAACGAGTGGGCAGCTCCCAACACAAGCCCACCACAAGTGTTTAACCCCTCCCGGCCCTGCCAGCCTGGGCGAGCAGAGCCCCCAATGGGGACAGTAATACCGCTTACACAGGCCGTGGGGGAATGAAATGAGACAACTGGTCCACCGACCCCTAGAGGACACCTGGCACATAGTAGTGACTCAGTAAACACTGCTGGACATGTGGGTGAAACCCTCCCCACTCTGACTCCGGAGCTAAAACATCTTGCCTTTATAATCTGGGTGAGAAGTTCTCTCTGCCCCCTAAATTCTCCAACACAGGCTGCAGCAGGAAGCCCAGGGCTGAAGCCGCCCTGATGCCCGGCTCTCTGGAATTCCTCCCAGTGCCCCGGGGCCCAGGCCGTCCCTGTCGGAGCTGCCACGTTTAATCCCACCACACCCCGAACAGTAGCCACAGGAATGAAAAGGACGATGGCTGTTTTGGGGGAAGTTCAAACATTTAAAAAAGCCCTGTGAAGGCCAAGGCCATCTGTGGGCTATAACATATGTTCTAAACCTTAGTGTTGATCTTGCTAAACACACACTCACACACACACACACACCACACACACACACACACACACACACACACACACACCACACATACACAAACACACACACATACACACACATACACACACACACCACACACACATACACACACAAAACACCACACACACCACACACACACATACACACACATCACACACACATCACACACATACATACACACCACACACACATACACACACACCACACACATACACACACAAACACCACACACACATACACCCACACACACAAACACCACACACACACATACACACACACACCACACACACACACATACACCCCCCCCCACACACCACACCACACACACACACATACACACACAACACACACACAAACACACACCACACACACACACATACACACACAAAACACCACACACACACACACCACACACATACACCCCCCCACACACACACACACAAAACACCACACACATACACACACACACAAAAAAAACACCACACACACACACACACACCAAAAAAAAAAACTTTGCATTTTATCAGGGCCCTTCTGGAAAATGATTTCCTCCAAGTCATTTGTTGCCCGGGTGGGGGAATCGCAGGCACTTTGACACACCAGGCATTTGTGTGTCCTGTGCTGACTGCATTTCCAGTGAATCCGAGAATTTGGCAACAGGAAGGCACTGAGGTTTTGCCAGCAAATACAGTGGAGGCTTCTCTGGAAACAGAGGGTGCCAACTGTGCCCTGCACTTGCAGAGAGAGATCCACCAGGGCTGAGGGATCGGGATGCTGGGTGAGTGGGTGGGACCCAGAAACGCCCCCTCCCCAACTGCTCTTCCCTTCAGCAGCCCCTGCATTGAACGCTCTCAGCCACCAGGAGCCAGGTCAAGCTGAGGTGGTCATTCCCATTGCAGGTGAAGAAACTGAGGCTCAGAGGGACTTGTCGGAGGCCGCACAGGGACTAAATCCGAGTCCTAAGAGGTAGGACCGCGTTGTAGCAGACCTCCCCAAGGCCATGTCTCATCGCTCTCCCCCAGGAGGCTCTGTGGCTACAGTGGCTGGGGGGTTCCTTTCCCCTTGTGAACTGTATTTTGTAATCATTACACAAACCCATGTTCATACCCATGATAAGAACTCCAGAGGCCAAAAGACAACCCGTAACCCACAAGCATCACTGTTGTACTTCCTCTCGCTTTCCTCCCATCACTGTTCATAGGAAAACCCTATTTCATGGTCTCTGAGACAAATATATATTTTTCACATTTTATAACTGATGCACACACATGTATTCCCTCCCCCCTTCCCTCCCCCCCCCAAAAAGCTCTTGGTAAATCTCTTGTGTTATAGAATCAAGGAAATAGAGCAGGTCATTTTGCGGAGATGTAATACAATCATCCATGTGATGTGTCTCCCACTCCATGCGCCTCCCTTTAGCTGCCTCCGCATCGGCAAAGGCTTTAAAGGAAGGACAACCAGCCCCGGCTGGATGAGCCCCAGCATTTCATAATCCCCAGACAGCTGGCCACCCCCACGCAGTGCACTTGGGCAAGGCAACTAATTTCAATATAAATCAAAACGGCAATAGGATGTGTGGAAGCCACTGCTCTGTAAGGTCCAAAGGAAAGCGAGAAGGGAAGACACTTTCATTGAGTGAGCACCTACTATGTGCCAGCCTTGCGTTGGGGGACGAGGAGGGCTTCGGCACCTGGACTGTAAAGAAGGGGCTGTTTAACAATTCCTCGGTCAGAGTGGGGACGTTTCCCGATCGAATAAGGGAGAAGAGCCCAACCGGTAGTGTTCCCTGAACCTGGGAAACTCATAAACCAGAGTAAGATTTTTTTCCCTCAACATTCATGGGGTTTGTGTAAGAGATTTCAAGCAAATGTGTCTTGCTAAGCTGCTTGTTTTCAGCCGTAGCAAATGACCGGCGGGCGCCACCTGTGCCTCACACCTCCTCGGCCTCCGAAGTTTATGGAGACTCAGACTCACCGGAGGGTTTGTTAAACCGCAGGCTGCTGGGTCCCCGCCCCCAGAGCAGCTGACTCAGCTGGTCCAGGGTGGTGGCTGGGGATTTGCAGTTCTGACAAGCTCCCTGTGATGTTGGTGCTGCCAGTGCCCATGAGGATTACCTGCGGAGCTTCTAAACATGCTGGTGCCCGGGCCCTCCCCCAGGATTTCATTGGTCTGGGTACAGCCTGGACATGAGGCTTGTCTAAGTTCACCCACTGAGAACCCGGGGGTTTATGGGAAAAGCCAGCAGGCGTGATGAAGGTTCCTGGGGTCTGAAGGGTTCCCTGGATCCCAGGAGCAACCTCCTCAGATTGGGGCCTGCTAGGCAGTCAGCCTCAGAGGGAAGTGGTCCCGTGCAAGCCGTACTGCCATACCTGCATCTCTGAAACCAAGTAAACTGCTTGCTGATGCTGGAATTAGTGATGTTTGGATCTGAACGTAGGTGACTCCCTTGACTTCTATACTTTCCTCCTTGTCTTTGCTTGTGGCCCACCTTTTGGGACACATTCCAGGAACTTTGAGCACAATCACCAGGCCTTTAGCACACCTGGCTCCCAGCTATGCCTCCCAGCCAATCTGAGCAGTAGAGCCAACCCCTAGGAAATTCCAAAGGAAATTCCTAGGGCTCATACCACATCCCCTCATCACCTCATCTAGCCTAATGGAGTCAGTGATTCCATTCATTCATTCATTCATTCATTCTTCTGACACATTTTATGGAATGTCTATGATCACCATACCTCCTCCCCAGATGGCTCCCCAAGTTTTGGATTAAACATTTAATGAGCTGCTGGGCCAGCGGTACTCAACCTGTGGGTCGCGACCCCTTTGGCGGTCGAACGACCCTTTCACAGGGGTCGCCTAAGACCATCCTGCATATCAGATATTTACATTACGATTCATAACAGTAGCAACATTACAGTTATGAAGTAGCAACGAAAATAATTTTATGGTTGGGTCACAACATGAGGAACTGTATTTAAAGGGCCAGAAGGTTGAGAACCACTGTGCTGGGCATTTCTACATGGACCTGCTACAATGCTGCAAAAGGCCGAATCACACCCATCTGTCCTCCAGGCTCTCTAAGCCGCTGATGCCACTACCCACCCGGCCACCCCAATATAGACACCAGGAGCCGCTCCTGACACTCCCAACCAGGCACCCCCATTTATTCCCTAAATGTTTCTCTCATGTCCGCCCTCCTATCCTTTTCTAGCTCTGGGATCCCCAAGTTCTCTTTCCTAGGTTTCTGCCTACTCTCTGATCTATCCACCCATCTCCCCCTCTTCTCCATCCTCCCTGCTGCTGCCCCCGGTGGCCCCACCTCCTGCTTCCACCTTCAGTGCTCCCCAATGGCTCTCCTGTCCTTCACGGCTCCCATGATCGGGGGTCCCCGCCATCTGCCCAGCCCCATCTCCCTTCCCCCCTGTCTCCCGCTTCAAAAGGGGCCCTGGGAGTGACATCTGCTTCTCACCTGGGGCTCACTAGTGCCTCTCTCTGCCCGGTCCACCTTGCCTTCCTCACCTCATCGCTGACCTGGACAGCCCTTACTCACCTCCCAAAGCCAGCTCCATGTCACCTCCTCCAGGAAATCTTTTCGGACCCCACCCAGCCTAGATTACAGACTCCAGCGCTGCTCCGACATTACCGGGGCATGACTCCACCGCGGTGCTCACCGCATGACATTGTAATCAGCTGCTCATGTGTCTGGCTTTGCCATTAAGTTGTTAGTTTACGGGGGGCAGAGACCATGCTTATTCATCATTCTACTCCTCCGTGCGCGGTGCCCGGCTCAGAGTAACCCCCTTTTCAGATACTATTGCTTCGGAACAAATCACCCTACAAGTTATGGCTTAAACTTGCTACTTTATTTTGCTCATGGTTCTGTGGGTCCGGAATTTGGGGAGGTCTCGGTCCGGGCCTGCCATGGGCTGAGTCCTCTGACAGCTGGATGCACCAGATGCCCGTGTGCATGGCTGCAGTGGGCGCTGGCGGTTGGCTGGAGGCCTGCCTGGTCTTTTGTGTTGTTGCTAATTCTCACCCAATGATATTGCCATTGATTTTTAGAGAGTGGAAGGGAAGGGGGGAGGGGGAGAGAGAGCGAGAGAGAAACATTGATGGGAGAGAGATACATCGATTGATTGCTTCCCGCACACGCCCCAATTGGGGCCAGGGATCAAACCTGCAACCCAGGTATGTGCCCTTGACCGGGAATCGAACCTGAGACCCTTCAGTGCATGGGCCGAAGCTCTAACCACTGAGCCCACCAGCCACGGCAGCTTCAGGGTAGTCAGACTGCTGACCTAGCCTGGCTCCCCCAGAGCACGCACCCTAACAGAGCCAGAAGGAAGCTGGGTGGCCTTTTCTGACCCAGCCTCTGGGGTCAGGCAGCATCACTCCCACCGCAGTCTGTGGGTTACAGCTGCATCACCGAGGTCAGCCCAGATTCAAGGCGGAGGGCGGGGGGACAGGGACCCCACTTCTCAATGGGAAGAGTGTGGAGGAATTTGCAGACAAATTCAATCCACTGTAGCCCTCAACACGTTTGCTGGATGGATGGAGGCCAATTTTCTCCCCACCTATTCTGCCCCAGGAGTACCCAGTTCCTCCCTCCCTGCGCCCCTCTCCTGCACCACCATGACACCAGCATGTTTGAGAACTGGCGGGCAGAGCAGCCTGGCGGCAAAAGTACCACAGGCTAATGACCCACCCCCTCCTGCCTCCACCGCAGGCTCCTCTGCCATCCCGGGCCTCAGTGTGGGTCACTGGGCCACACGTTCTCTCTCTAAGGCCCCCCCTGCGGTCGTGCTGGGCAGTCCCTTCCCGCTGGCTTTCTGCGAAGGCGCTGGAGGTGGGGTCCAGCTTCCACCTGCAGGCCGCCCTCCCCTTCCTGCTTCTGGGGTTTGTCTCCTAAGGACACACGCACACACAGGGCATTCTGGTGTGAGAAACCCAACAGCCCCGAGTACGCAGGGCGCAGGTGAGTTTCCCTGACGCCCTGCCTCCCTGGAGGGGCACCATCCCCATCCGCGCAGCCATCACCGGGGCGTTGTGGGGAGCTGCGGGTGGTGTTTCTTCTCACATAAATGAGACCCTGCTGCAACCTGCCCTTGTCCCTTAATTCCGCGTCGGGGCCATCTTTTCAGGCCTGAACGGAGAGGTCGCCCAGCCTTGCGCTCTGCAGACAGACCACCCCCGAGTCTGAGGGCTCGAGTCCGCCCGCCCCTTCCCTTCTCCTCCGGGCCAAACCTGGGGCGCGCCCGGCCCTGCGCGGCCTCCTCGGGCTGCGGGCCCACGGGCTGCGGAGAGCGGGCCTCTTTCCAGGCGAACCGAGTTCACATCCGAGCTGTGAGGCCTGGGACGTGAGCTCTCCGGGGCCCCGGGGGGAGCCGGCTGACAGCAGCGCCCACCTCCCCCAGGGAGCCCGCGGGGTGCGCGGGCAGAGGCAGGGGCCCGGCGATGCCCGGGTGTGTAACTGGGCCGCTAACGCCGCCCTCCTCCTCGACGGAACCAAATGAACAGAGGAACCGACTCTCCTGATGCTCAACTCGCTGGATCCGCATCTGTCTCCCCCTGGTCCCCCGCGCCCGCCTCGCGCGGAAGGTCTTGCGCGCTGCTGATTTCCATTCCGTTTGCTTATGCAGCCGAACAGGATGGCGCGTGTCCTGGGGGTCAGGTCGATATTCTGGGCTCCAGGCACGCTCAAAGCGGCAGCGCCCGCGCCGCATTATTATTATTATTATTATTATTATTATTATTATTATTAGGAGAGGCCGGGCAGGGGCGCCCAGAGCCGGGGAAGGGTCCGGGATGAACGGGGAGCAGGAAGGGAGCGCGGCCCGCCGGGGTCCTCTTGGAGCCCCAGCCTCCTCCCCCGTCTTCCAATCTCCCGCTCTGATTCCTGGGCGCCCGGCGCAGGGACCCATCCCTCCCGCTCGCGCCCCCGCCCACCGACACGTGGAAAGACGACGGTCGCACCACTGTTCATTCTGGAAGAGCGAGAAATGGGAGCCACAGTCTGTCGGTGGGGAGGGATCGAATAAACGAGGGCACACGGACCGGGGATACTGCGGAGCTGATAGAAAATAACGGGGCAGATCCAGACGTCCTGACCCGGATCGAGTTAAATTAAAATCGAATCTTAAAGTCACAGGAAAATACAGAGTGTGGTTCTGCTTGTGTTTTTATCAACCCATCCAGGTGCGGACGGAAGGGGGCTTTGCACTGTTGCGTTTCCTCTGAGATGGAGGGAGGCTTTGGGCCTTACTGTGTTTCTGCATTATGGCTGCTACAGACAGTTGGGTGATTTTAAATATTGGCCTTCGGTGCTATGAGCCAGAAGCTTCCCTGACTATCTTATTCTCTAGAAGCAGTCAGTGGTCAGATCAGGAACGGGACTGGCTGGAAGGCATCTGCTCTCCAATCCCCCACCTGGACCCCCTCACCCGCATCCCCCCACCCGCACCCCCTCGCCTTCACCCCCTCTCCACACCCTGCCCCAGCCCAGGGGTACACGCTGTCTGACCACTGTGCTTAGAGGCCTTGGCGG
This sequence comes from Myotis daubentonii, assembly GCF_963259705.1. Lineage (NCBI taxonomy): Eukaryota > Metazoa > Chordata > Mammalia > Chiroptera > Vespertilionidae > Myotis > Myotis daubentonii. Next base: position 45,471,819 of record NC_081855.1, on the reverse strand, counting down.
CTGGAAGTCCTGGGCTGAGGAAGGGATGGGCTCCTGCCCAGGCAGAGAGAAGGCGGAGGGGCTTTGCAGCCCAGAGGGCTGGCTCAGATGGCAGAGGCCCCCTGACACCCACCCTCTCACACCCTCTGCCCTGAGGGCCAGGCCAGGGCCAGGTAGAAGGAGGTGCCTCCGTCTGGCCACCAGCTCTGGATAAACGCCAGCCCTCAGCCACTCCTAGAGACGCATCCCCTGACTCGCCCCCGTGGGCAAGGCCAAGGCCAAGGCTCCAGGCAGTGTTCCCCAAGCCCAGCACCCACTCCCCAGACAGGCCCAGGCTGGACCCCCCAGCACCAACCAACCGGACATTCAGAGGCGTCTGCACAGCAGCCAGAGACGAGGCCAGGAGGTCGCAGGGACACAGTGGGTGGCGCCGCACACTGCTCGGGCCAGGTGTGCGCTGTTCCCGGACCCGATTCAGATCAGCTGCCAAATAATTCTGTGAAAGCTCACGTGGCACTAACCGACGCAGGTGTCTTCACGTTAGGAATGCTCCAGGCCTCTAATATGCTCAGGCACATGGAGATTCTCCACCAGGGGTACTGGAAGCCGCTTTTACCAGAAAAACACCACTCAGGGGCCCTTTCCTGCCAGGCCTCCCTCAGGCTGGGGACGCCAAACCGATGCCCTAGTGAAGGCAGGAGGCAGGCCTGGAGGGCGAAGGACCGTCCGGGCACAGCTCCGGGAAACTGAAGAGGAAGAGGATTAAGGGGAAGGAGGTGTGAGGAACGTAGAGGCCACCTCATCTGCGAGAGATTAGGAACCAGCCCTGCCAATGAGACGGGCAGGTGCACGGGACCACATCAACCTTTTTTGTTAATCCACACCGAGGATATTTTTCCATTGTTTTTTGTTTGTTTGTTTGTTTGTTTTTTAGAGTGGAAAGGAGGGGGAGAGAGAGAAACATCGATGTCAGAGAGACATATCGATTGGTTGCCTCCCACACGTGCCTCAACCATGGCCGGGGATCAAGCCTACAACCAAGGTACGTGTCCTTGACCAGAGCTGAACCCGGGACCCTTCAGTCTGCAGGCTGACGCTCTATCCAGCGAGCCAAACTGGCCAGGGGCATCTCTTTTCTCAGATCTTGAGCCCTGGGGGTGCGTGACTGTGGCTGAGGGACGCTAAAGGGCTCCCAAAGCACACTGAGCAAAGCCGTTCACAGAAGGCACGGGCCCTTCAAGTCGTTTTATCTTTAGCACTCAGATGTCTAGCAGAGCATGCGTGGCTCCGTATTGCTACCAGCAAGGAGGACAAGTGGCGGGATTTTAAAGCAGATGGTCTCTGAGTGCAGAAGAAGGAGACTCCTGGCTCCTCGTCCCTACCCCCACCCCAACCCACCACCCTCACCCCAACCCACACCACAGTGTTCCCTCCCCAGAAGCCTGCCCCAGCTGCCCCCTTCCCACCAGGAAAATAGCCAGCAGGGCAGATGCCCCAGCCCTCACCCAGGTGCCTGGATGAGGGTCTGATCACCCTGCCCCCAACCCATCCTCCCACCCCCAGGAGCTCAGGCCTCAGAAGCACTTTGCACCCTGACCATCAGCCTTGGGTCTGGGCTGTGGCCCCCCCATGTGTGCACGGGTGGTGTTTCCCACTATCCTGGGCCAGCAGAAGGTCTGGGCATGTGCCCCAGGCCCGCCAGCTGGTCACAAACAAGCTGGTAGATTTTGAAAGCTATTAATTCCTGGGTTCTGACACACCCGGTTCACCACCAGGCAGGATCTAGTGCCCACGGATCTGATGTCAGAGGGCGGCCCTGGCATAGCGCCATCCTTCCTGCCCGCATGCAGTGTGGCAGCACCGAGAGAGAGGGAGAGAGAGAGAGAGAGAGAGAGAGAGAGAGAGAGAGAGAGAGAGAGAGAGACATAGAGCCTTTGCCTCTGAAGACAACATTTCTGTTCACAGTAGGCCTGCAAACATCACCTTCTAAGAAATGATATTGTCAAAGAATAATAAGGAAAAAGTGAAGGTAGAAATAAGCAAAACGTTATAACCTTGTGTTTATTTTAAAAACAATACTAAATGCAAGTAGGCAGAGGGGGAAACTGGAAAAACCAACAGTGACTACCTTTATAAGTTTATCACTCAACAAATATTTACTGAGCAGCTACTGTTTGCCAAACTGTTCTAGGTGCTGAAGAGACAAAACCTTAGGGATCTTATATGCTAGAAAGTTAAGACAGTAACAAGTTCAATATAGAGTATGCTAACTGGTGGGAAGTACAATGGAAAAAGGGCTATGAGGTATTGGTGGGCGGAGGGTTGTCACGTTTAATAGATTTTTTAAGAGAAGTTTTCGATTTACAGGGGAAAAAAAAAGAGATAGTAGGGAGTTCCCCCTAACACAGTTATTGACATCCCATGTTATACTGGTACGTTTTTTGTTTGTTTTTTAAAAGCATTCTTTTTTTTATTATTTTATTTTTATTGATTTCAGAGAGGAAAGGAGAGAGAGAGAGAGAGAGAGAGAGAGAGAGAGAGAGAGAGAGAGAGAGAGAGAAACATCAATGATGAAAGAGAATCATTGATTGGCTGCCTCCTGCACATCCCCTGCTGGGGATCGAGCCCGCAACCCGGGCATGTGTCCTTGACCGGAATCGAACCTGGGTCCCTTCAGTCCACAGGCCGACGCTCTATCCACAGAGCCAAACCAGCCAGGGCTGGTACGTTTTTATAATTAATAAATCAATGTTGATACACTCTTATTAACTGCAGTCTACAGTTTATTCCGATTTCCTTAGTTCACCTAATTTCCTTGCTCGGTTCTGGATCCCACTCAGGACACCACATTCTACTCGGTTGTCTGGTCTTCCCGGGCTCTCGGGGCTGTGGCGGCTGCTCAGACTTTGGTGACCTTGGCAGTTCTGAGAAGTCCTGGTCAGGTGCTCTGCTCTGGAATTTGCCACATGGTTTTCTCATGACCAGACAGCGGCTGCAGGTTTCCAGGAGCAAGATTACATTTGCATCATGTATCAGATCAAGGGTACATGCCATCCACATGATTTATGACTGTTGATGTTGACCTTGGTCACCTGAGTGAAGTAGGGTTTGCCATGCGTCTCACTGTAAAGGTAGCCCCCGCCCCCAATACTGTCCTATGCTCCCCTCCTTTATTGAGGGTGAGGTAGCTACACGAATTATTTGGAATTCTTCTCCCCCACTTATTAATTTAGCCAATCACTTATTTATAGCAGACGCATGGATGTTTATTTTACAGTTGGGTTATAATCCAATGATGTTTTACTTTTTTGCTCAAATTATTCCAGCTTTGGCTGATGGGGGCTCTTTCACACTTGGCTCCTGTGCCCCTTTGACATGCCCCCCCCTAATTTTTTGTCAAATGAGTAGCCCTCTGCCACCTCCTAGAGTCCCCTAGGACTTTCTCAGGCTGTCCTTATGTCCAACCAACTTGACTCTCAGAAGTTTAAGCCCAAGTAGATCCTGCTGAAGATGGAGGAAAGTCACCCCAACGCTGCAGAACCAACCACAGCCTCCTGCACATCTGCAATCCCCCCCCCCCAATCAGGCCGAACCCACACATCTTCCCGACGCCTCCTGCTCTCCACGCCCCAGAGCCAGCCAGGCCCAGACCCTTCCAGAACACCTCGGAACATCTCCTTAGTCCCCGTCTTCTCCCGCCGCCCCCACTTTCTTATCCGCTCAAGACCTCCAAGGTCTCTGGTCTTCCCTCCAGTCTCACCACAGGCCAGTTTCCACAGGGATCCAGAGTGATCTTTCCAACAAGGACCCCCCCCCCCCCACACACACACACACCCGCTTAACCCGCTTCATGGTCCTCAGGATAAAGCCCAAAGTCTGGAGGTGGCTGCCTGGCCCCACCTCCCAGGCTCTCCTTCCTCTGTGAGCTGCTCTCAGGTCAGCCCAACACCTGCCACCTGCCTCCTGTGCCCTCACACCGCCCTCCGTCCACTGCTGCCTTCTGCATGGTTACAATGAATTGTGTGCTTGTCATCCCACTTCCCATTCTGAGTCCTCGGGTGCAGCCTGGCTGGCTGGCGGCCTGGGCCTCTGTCTTTGGTCCTGGTTACACAGCGAGCCTGCTGGTCTACCTGGAGTTTACGGGGAGTGGCTGCCACGGGAGAGGGCTCGCTGAGGGAGCTCCCGAGGGTGACCAGGCCCCTGGTCTCTCCCCGGCACCGCCACGGCTGCCCTGGCCCAGAACCTGCACAGACTCCATGAGGTCTGGGTCCAGGGTGAGACCCACCAGAGGCCTAGGAAACGTCCCCTGACGTTTGGCGAAATGCTTGACTCTAAGTAGTAACCCTGAGTGATTATTTTTTCTTTCTGCCTTTTCTAATCCTTACAAATAATGCACGTCCCTCAGTTTTTAGAACGAAAAACAAAAACGTCCTTTGAAAAACCATTCTTAGGAAAACGTTGGTTACAGAGAAATACTCCCTGTGCCTTCCAGAGCTGAGCACGCACAGCGGGCAGCAATCCCTCCGCAGGTCTCTACCCAACAGAGACACGTCCACATATGCCCCCGGCCAGGGAACTGGAGCTGCCCAGGCCCATTTACAGTAAAGTGGGTGAAAACCTTACGACAGAGCCACTCGATGGCGGGCTACCAGCAAGGGGGACAGTTGCTCCCAATATGAGCGAATCTCACAAACATAATATTGAGCGAAAGAAGCGCTACGCAGAGAGCACGTGGGGGCGTATGGCTCAGTGCGCACAGGTCCAAGCAGCGGAGGGAGCCTGTGGGGTTAGGGGTGACAGATGGTGTCCTGAGGGGCCTTCCGGGTGTGGGTCAGGTCGTGCCAGTCCATCCAGCTGTGCACTTTGCTTTCGCAATGTTCTGTACGCACGTTTAATCCAGTAGAACAGGTACGAAGGGGGGGGGGGTATGGGGGGCACGCATCCTGCAGCAGGTTAAACCCCCTGTTCTGTCCGAAGGGCGGTGGAGCGCAGGTGTCTGGGGTCCCTGGGTCATGCCCGGAGTCCCTCAGCCTCCTCAGTCCCCTGGGGCGGGGAAAGGGGGGCAGGGGGCTGTCTGTGCGTCAGCACCCCCACCCCCGCAGAAGGCAGGGAGCAGGGGCACCCGCTTCCCCCCTCCTCACAGGCCAGGGAAGCCCTGGGCCTCCTCTGACCTTGCACCGCCCCCCCCCGCCCCCCCAGATCAGGGCGCTGGGCTCTGGGGGTTCAGGTTGCAGCAGCCGGGCCGGGAGGGCGGTAATCAATCCTGGCGCAGCGGCGAGGCCGCGGGGCCAGCGGGTTATTTATAACCGCGGGTCGAGTTACCTCCTGACCTTCAGCCGGGCCGGGACCCGCCGCGATTAGCATCTCCTCCCTCCGCTGCGAGCGCTCAGCCCTGGTGCCCTGCCCTCCCCTCCCCTGCCCTCCCCTCCCCTCCCCTCGCCTGGCCTCGCTGGGGGCGCGGGGAGCAGGATGTGGATCGGAGTCAGCGCCCTGTGGCCCTTTCGGGCAGCCCGGCCGTGGCGGGGGAGGTGGGTGCGGCGTGGGGGGAGGTGGGGGGGTGCGGAGGGAGATGGGGGGGTGCGGGGGGAGGTGGGTGCGGCGCGGGGGGAGGTGGGTGCGGCGTGGGGGGAGGTGGGGGGGTTCGGAGGGAGGTGGGGGGGGTGCGGGGGAGGTGCGGGAACTCCTTTTGTCCTGTGGCTTCCCAGGTTGAAGGCCTGGGTCTGTTCTGGCAGGAAGGTTTCTTCACCAGGCGGGGTTCCCGCCTGGCTCTGCCCACAGGGTGCCCTCTCAAAGCCAGCAGGAGGGGCAGTGCTGGGGCCTGGCTGCCCCCCCCCTGCCCCCCCAGGCATGGTCCCGGGAATCACAGGAGACTCGCATTCTCCCCCGGCAGCCCTCCCTCCAAGGGGGCAGCTGAAGCTCAGGGGGGACGGACAGGTCCAAGGTCACCCGTCCACAAGGCAGCCCCAGCTCCTGGCTGACGGGAAACAGCCGGGCGCCGGATTCCCGGTGAGAAGCCGGAGGAGGAACATCCAGACACACTTTGTTGAGCGCCTACTGGGTGCCAGGCACCGTCCCAGGCAGAAATCCGTACCCTTGTGAATGGACAGTCTCCGGACAGAGTCGGCCCCGGAGCCTCGGGCCCCTTGATGGAACCACATCTAGGCTGAGGGTCTTGAGTCCTGGGAGGGAGACCGAGGCAGGGAGCAAGGGGCCAGGCTGCAGGGGCCGGTGGGACTCAGCCAAGGCCCATGGAGGCTTTTCCTCAGCAGGGGGCACCCTCCCCTGCAGCTTCCAATGACCTGGCACCCAGGGCAGAGGGTGAAAGCCTGACACCGCACCCAATCCGGGCGGTCTTCCTGGAGGAAGCCCTGGGACTGGGACCAGCTGCGTGGCCGGCTCTGCCCAGGGCAGGGAGGAGCTGAGCCAGGCGCCTGAGGGGGGCAGCGGGAGGGAGGAAGGAGTCTGGGTGCTTCCTTTCGTGCCATGCGCTCAGACACCGCAAACGAAGCACTCGGGAGGATTTTGGCTGTGCGACTTGACCGTCCCCTTGCCCTCTTTGGGCACAGCTTCCACAAATAAGAATGAAGGGTCTGGCTGGGATGGTCTCCGCTCTGGTTGCCTGGGATTCTGGTCTAGGGGCTCAGAGACCGGCCCAGCCCGAAGCCCGAGTCCAGGGCACAGGCCGGGGTGAGTCAGGAGAGGCTGAAGCTGACCGTGGGGTAGCTCGCTAGTGGTGGCCAGCAGCTCACATCAGTGTGTGAGGAGGTTCCGAGTACCCGTGTGCTCGTGTGAGCGTGCAGGCTGTGCTTGCAGCCACATATGTGTAGGAGTGTGCCCTTGTGGGTGGGTGGCTGTATAAAACATTCGATACACAGGAGGGAGTTATCTTGTGCCTGAAGGACTATTTATGTTGCGGGGAGAGTAGGCAGTGTGTGTACAGTGTGATATGCGTGTGTGGGGGACACGGGAATATATAGGTCCAGGTAAGCGTATGGAGGGGGGTGTGTGTGTGTGTGTGTTGGAGGAGTGTCTCGGGGCGGGGTTGACTTCAGAAAGCCTGAAGGTTCACTCCGCAAACCTCCTCTGACCACATGGTCAGCGTGTGGCTGGCGGTCCCTGACCAGTCAATGAACTCAGGGTCTGGAAGAGTCAGCGGCTTTTGGCTTTTCCGACCTCTTTGCCAAATGGGTGTCAGCACTGGGCCCGGTGGGGGTGCGGGCTGGGGAAGGTGGCAATGACTTCCTGACAACTGGCTGCTGAGCAGCTGGGGGCGGGGGGAGGGAGCCAGGGCCTGGCTGAGGCAAGGAAACCTGCCCCATTGGCCCCTGTCCGGGGCAGGGCCTGGGGATCCCCTCTGGGTGGGGCAGCAGCCCAGCCACAGGCTCACATTTCCTGGGGACCCCTAGGTTCCTGGAGGCCATGGTGACTATGCCAGGGCATCTGGGGAAGGTGGGCAGGGACCTCTCAGAGACTGGGCATCCACAAGTGACCCCTGGTAACTCACAGCAACCCCGGGAGGTAAGGACTGAGCCCTGTTTTCAGAGGAGTAGACTGAGGCTCAGAGAGGCAAAGGGTTGCTGAAGCCAACAGCTAGAGTAGGTGTGGGCCTGGCCTGGGCGCGTGGGTGGGGTGCTCCCCACCCCGCCCCACAGCGACATGGGATGGGGGCAGGGCGGTCCTTACAGCTCCTCTGACTGCCTTGAAGTGCAGGCATTGGACTTGGCTCCTCATCCCATCCAACAGGGCCTCCTTTTGGGGGACGCCCTTCACACACTTCTCTACCATTGGGGGGCCGTAGACATCGAGAACTGCAGCGTGGCCACCCCACGGAAATAGAAGCCTTGAGGAATGTCAGACCCTTTCTCCACGCACAAGCCCAGGGCGGGGCCGTGTGTGGGGCAGAAGGCTTGGTCCAGGCCAGGCCTTGACTAGCGGGGACCAGGCTGGTGTTGCTCCTCGGTGGGTTTGGAGAGGCTCCAGGATCCCAGACCTGAGGGTGGGTAGGAACCCCGTCTTTGCACCCAGAAGCTGAAGTCAGCTTTTGGGGCACTCTTTCTCCAGCCATTTACTAGTTTCCTATAATGATAATAACCACCCCTGCCTCCGCTTTATAGTTCACACCGTACTTTCACAAACATTCTCTCGTCTGGTCCTCACACGGACCCTTTGATGGGGAGTTGATGGTCCATTTTATAGAGCGAGGCACAGAAGCTCTGGGAGGGAGGGAGGTTGTGGGGCTGGTCTCAGATCACAGGGCCAGGGAGTGGCGGCCTCGGCAGTCCGAGCCTGTCCAGACACCCCTTCCACAGCCGCATCCCTCAGAGGAGCCCGACTTCTCCAGGAGGCCCCCATCAGTGGCCCCCCTGTGACCAGGCTCTCTGCTGGGAGCAGCGGGAGGCCGTTCCCACCCCAATTCCTGCAGATATTGGGGGTGGGATGAGCGGGAAGAGGTAAGAAGCAGAGTGGCGGCTGCATGAGCCCACTAGAGAGAAAGCTCTGAGGAGCGCCCCCCCCCCCCCCCCCCCCGCTTGCTGGCTGCCCTTAACATTAGGCCCAGCAGAGGAGTGACAGAGACCAGCAGTTCCTGGAACACCTGTCCTTCGACGGGGTGCCCAGGGCCAACTGTTGCTTGTGGCAAAATGCAAAGAAAAAAATAAGGCCAATATAGGGAGGCTTTCATAAAGCTGGACCTATTCACTCTGAATACGGCCCTCTTACCGGAGCTGTGTATTTGCAGGAGAGCGAGAGAGGGGGGAGAGAGAGAGAGAGAGAGAGAGAGAGAGAGAGAGATTAAAAGGGCCTTTCCTTTGACATGGCCTTTAACGTCCTTAACTCAGCAGAATGGAAAGCTGGTGACCATGTCAGATCTTAGGCTGTCTTCGTGGAAATGTTAGTGGCCTGTGAAATCGAAAGCTGGAAACCGCCAAGGGGACCTGGCCTGGAAGGGGCTGCTCTTAGTTGAGGGATGATATCTGAGCAGCTGGAAGAACCCAGGGGGAGCAGGGGGGTTCCTGCCCAGACAGCCCACAGCCCCAGCGCCAGGCATCCCCAGGAAACCTGAGCAGAAGGAACACTGGAGGAACCTACAGGGAATTTTGAGAATAGCCTCAGGGCCAAGTCTAGCCACACACCCTCGCCTCCTCCCAGCCAGGAGGAAATGTTCCCTCACACCTCCCCTGCCTCCCCTAACGCCCTCCAGGCTGCTTCCAAAATAGCTCAGGCCCCAGAGACAGCGGCTCCGGCTGCCTGCCTGCCCCTCTGCGAGGGCACGTTGGTGTTGCCAAAGCCAAATATAGAGACACAGGACACCGAAGAGGAACAGGGCGTGGGGTGCCCCACCGGCTTCTCGGTGCTCACCCACCCCCTCCCTTCTGAGAACCCCTAACCTTGGCAGCTGGGAGGCCAGCACCTCCTGGCCTGGCCGACCCATGTCCCAACAAGCCCCAGTGCAGCTGGACGCTGGCCTGAGGGAGCGCCAGGCCTGGCTGGGTGAGAGCCTGGGACACCCCCTTGTCCTGGGGTCTCAGTGCACTTTTATAAGCATCAGTTTCCTCGGGACGCTCCTGGAGGTCAGGAGACAGAGAGGGGGGCGGGTGTCTCCCCAGTGGAACCCCTCCTGCCCTCTGCTCTGCCGTACATCTGGGCTGTGGGAGGGGGAGGGGAGGGCAGGCAGCCAGGCCTAACCCCAGTAACTGCTGCTGGAATCGAATTGCAGATAATGAGTCCTGATTGCCAAGGTTGCCTCCACCCTCCACTCCCAGGAATTAAAAGTCAAAGGGCAGAACTGCTGACGCAAATGTCAGGGAGACACGCGGTTTGGAACAGCTGGGATCTGGTTCCCTGGGCTCCGTGGCCACCGGAGGTCGCCTGCAGCGCCAGGAAAGGCAGGTGTCCCCAGGCTGGTCCCCAACGCACACTCAGAGGAGGGGCTCCCCTCCTCCCCCAGTCTCCCTCCTACAGGTTCTAAGATCAACAGAAATCCCTGAAATGGCAGTTTCGGGTGCCTGGGGGAATGGGGAGATTAGCAGCTCAGCGGCTGGTGAGCTCTCCTTCTTCCCTCCCTGAAAAAGGAAGAAACCTCTGCCCTCCGAGTATGTGTGTGTATATGTGGTGGCGGGGGGTGGGGGTGGGGGTAGGGGTGGGGCTGGCTGGGTAGAACCCTCCTTGTCCCCCTGGGTCGACCCTACAGCGGGCACTCAGGTAGGTGCACCGTGGTCCGTGCACTAGTGGCGCCCCCCAGCGGTCAATGTGGGACTTGAACTTGGGCTGGGCACTGGCTGTAGCAGACGCAGCCGGCAGCTCAGCCCAGGCCCAGGTTTGGAGGTTGCTGGTAGTAGGTGCTGAATTTTCCTAATTGAGCTGGATTTTGACCTAAATGTCCCCTCAGTAGCAAATCAGCTTCAACACGTCTAAGGATGCACTTGTCATCTTCCAGCCCCAACCTGCTCCGCCTCCTGACTTCCCTGTTTCTATCAATAGCACCGCCTCCCTCCCAGTCCCTCAGGCTCCAAACCTGAGTCATCGTCAGCTCCTCCCCACACTGCCGGGGTGCGTGGTCCTGCCCCTCCCCCTGCCACCCCGCTCCTGGGCACTCATTGTCACTGGGCACGGCAGTGCCGCTGGGTCAGACCTAGCTACATGACTGGCTCCCTCCACTTACTGGCTGTGTGACCTTGGGCAAGTTAATTAACTCCTCTGAGCTCAGCTTCCTCAGCTGTAAAATGAGGATAATAATTACAGTCCCTAGCTCATGGAGCACTGCATAAATGAAACGTATGTAAAAACGGTGTCACCTGGGAGACACTCGATGCATGTGAATTATCAGAAACTGTCCCGCCCGTGTCCGCCATTCCACAGACCAGGAAACTGAGGCCCAGAGAGCTGACATCGGGCGTAGAGCTCCAGGTCTCTCTACAACATGTTACAGAGCAGGGGGAGGGGAAGCTCCTGGAGTCCTGAAGCCCCTCCCTCACGCCCCCATCCCATTCTAGAACCCGGAACCAAAGGCCACCTCCTGAGTTGAGGGGGCCCATCGACCTGCCTGCAGGGGCCGGCATGTCAGGGTGTTGCGGTCACTCAGCCACAGTAAACAAGTCCTGGATGAGACAACTGCAGGCCACGTCCATCCCTCGGCCTGATCAGGGCGAGCCACCTGCAAGGTGAAGGCTCAAGTTCAGCCGGCTGGCCGGGCACTGCCGCCTGCCTCGCCTCAGGGCTGCTGGGCGTGCCGGGGCCTGGCCGCACGTGCCTCCTCCCCCAACAACCCTCCCTCCATCCCTCCCCAGACACGCCCACCCCACCCCCAGTCCCCACTGGCCTTGCATGGGGGTCAGAGGGAGCAGGGTGGATGACTCGGTGGCTTTCCATCCGCGTTTTCCCCGTAAGCAGGTGTTCCTCACAGCGACTCTGTGAACGAGCCCCTGGCGTCCCACTGAAGGTGGGAGCTTGTTCGGGGGAGAGGTTTTCAAAGGGGACTTTTCCCACAGAGAGGCAGCAGCAGGGAGAGCATCACCCCGGGCCTTGGACACCTGTCTAAGATGGCCGCTCTCAGGTAGGGTTTTGCTCCTGAGGACATTTGGCAGCTCCTGGAGGCGTTTTTGGTTAAGACGGGGCAGAGGGCATGCGTGTCCTGTTGGCACTGAGTGGGTAGAGGCCAAGGATGTTGCTAAATATCCTCAATGCACAGCGCAGACCACACAGAATAACCAATCATGCCCACTGAGGTGGCGAAGCCCTGGTCTGAGCCACCCGCCCAGCGGGGAACCCCGGCCCCCAGCTGCCTGCGGGCCACAGGCAGTGAGGCCGTGAAGCCGCCGGACTGGCCTCGCGCCTGCCCCAGGCTGGCCCGCGGGGGTGGCGTGGGCACATGCGGTGACCATCACGAGAGAATCCTGAGATGATGTTGGGGTTTCTGTCTCCCCAGCCGGGCCAGGAGCTCACTTAGGGATTCCACCACCCTCCCCCGCTGCGTCTCCGTTTCAGGCACCTGTTTAATGGGGGGACACCAGCACCTCCCAAACGTCAGCAGTGGTCCGGCTGGGGTGAGGGTGGGGCTCCCGTCTGCGTCTGGAAACCCAGCTGACCGGACAAGCCCAGACACGCAGCTGTTTCTGGAAGGAGGCAGCCCCAGAGGGGGAAGGGCGAGCAGAGGGGAGGGGAGGGGAGGACCACGGACTCCAAGGACTGGCCGAGTACAATCAAGGACCTGATAAAAAGGGTCTGTGCAGACTCGGAGATGTGGAGGACTGACAGACGGCTGCCAGGTGGGAGGGGGTGGGCGGCTGGTGGAAAAGGTGGAGATGAAGGATTACAAATCAGTGGCTACAGAGCAGCCCTGGGATGTCAGTGCAGCACAGGGGACACAGTCAGTAACCGCCACTGCGGGTGTCAGACGGGTGCCAGACGTCCCGGGGGCATCGTGCACACCTGAAACTGATACAAAATATTGAATGTAAACGGTGATTGAAAAATTTTTTAATGTAAAATAATAAAAATAAGCGGAACTGTTCTGAGTCTCCAGGTAGGAGCTGCCTCCTCCGCGAGGACCTCTCGGAGGGGGAGACATTCTGTCTGGATTGGAAGTTTCTTCCTGATGTGCGACCTTCGTCTTTTCCCCGGGAGCGTGGGGCTGAGGACGCTGAGGGCACACCTCCCCTCTCCCTCCCGGGGAGGCTGGGAGCTGCAGGCCCTCCTGTCTCCGCCCACCTTCGGCAGGGGCTCACCAGCTGGGGGTCGGGGTGGGGAGGCTTCCCGAACCCCCGCCCAAGGCCTGATCCCACCAACCTTCAAATTCTTAAACTAGGGCTAGACCTGCTCACGGGTGTCATCTTCGCTTTCATGAACGAAACTGCTTATATTTGTTTATTTACTTTTCCCAGGGACTCACCCAGCACTTCCCCGGGGGCTGTGGCAGGGAAGTTGTTAGTGTGGCCAGTAGCACAGCAGCCTTCCGATGCTTTCATTCAATCCCACCTTTGACGGAAGTGCATTAGCTGCTTTGTGTCGGGTGCTGTGCTTTGCACGTTGATTGCACAGAAACAACGTATTTGAAACACCCAACAGCCATGTCCACTTGGGAAGGGGGATGTGGGAGTGAAGGCAAAGTTGCCGTCCCAGGTCCTTGATGGTAGCGGTAGGAGCAGGACTCAGAAGTTCTCCCTTTATAATCCGAAATAGCGACACGCCACTAACTGCGTCCCAGCCTGCAACCATCCGGCCACGTTGTCATTCAGAGTAAAATTCTTGCTGGGTGTCCCTTCTGGATCGTGTAGGGCTCCAGGATAGGAATTTAGGAACAGTGAGAGTGGAGTAAGAATGTACAAGTCCAGGAATACTTTCCTTATATAGCAGTGTCATGGGCTGAATAGAGTATGTGTGCATGTGCAAACACACAATTTGTGGTGTTCCTTTAAGGATACCTAACTTCTGCAATTATCATCACAGAGTGGTACCTGTTTTTAAAAATATATTTGGCATATGTTTACTGAGATAAGTACATCTAAATGTTATAAAGTACACACTGAGTGGCCAGATTATTATGACCACCCCATCAGTACTTCATTGACACTTCCAGAAATACTGAATATTGAAAACTTCCTAAGCAAATACTCTCAAAGTTTTATTATTAATATTTGCATAACTAATTCACTTCATTGTACTGATGGGGGGGCCATAATAATCTGGCCACTCAGTGTATTTATGGCCGCAAATAATAAGCAGGTTAAATAGAGGCAGCATAGAATTTGAGATCTAGTACGAGGTAGATCTCAGAGTAGGTAGTTCAGAGAGGAAAAACATCAACCCTGAACATTTCCAATCAATACATTCCACCAGGTGACTTCCATGTGACCCACCCCTGCCACAAAAGCAGGACCCTGGTCTGAGCCACCTGCCCAGGGGGAACCCCTGCCCGCAGCTGCCTTAAGGATCAAGCCCAGGGTGCTGATATCTTGTTTATCATTATCGACCCAGCGCCTAAACTGGTAGTGGTTCAATAAATATTTTTCAAAGGAATGAATGGAAGGGAAGAAGGGAGAGAGATTTGGGTGGAGAGAAGCTTCTATAAGGAGGTCTTTACAGAATGATACATGGTGGAATTTCCTTTTTTGCTGCCCCTTTAAGAGATTAAAGACAAATTACCCTTCAGTGCTATTTAGTCAAATTTGTATTTGGGGCAGAAAAAAAACACAGCAAGATCAAGAGACTTCACGTTGGCTACGAGGGCATATTCACGTTGAAAAAATTCATTGAGCTATAGACTCCGTGTGATTTCCACATGACCCCCACATGGCTTCCGGTTCACCTTTGGTTTGAAATTCTCTCTGGTCTTTTATTTGTTCTCAAGGCACCAACATTCTCTTCTGAGCATGTCAGGAGAACTGTTTCTGACCAAAGATTTAGCGAATGCTTTTGTTCATCAGGTTCAGCGTTGCCGAGTTCACATTATGTTTCGCAGCAGAGAAATTATTTCCAAGTGTTGCCCGGCTGGCATGGCTCTGTGGGTGAGCATTGACCAGGAGGTCACCCGGTCAGGGCACACGCCCAGGTTATGGGCTTGATCCCCAGTGGGGCGTGCAGGAGGCAGCCGATCAATGATTCTCTCTCATCATTGATGTTTCTGTCTCTCCCTCTCCCTTCCTGTCAGCTGGAGTTTGAGACATTTATGCTCCAGGGCCTGGGAGCAGCGCTGAGCCCTCTCAGGGCCGGAGGATGGCAAATGCTGTGAGCCGCCCTCCTCTCCAGGACCGTGTGTGTGTTCACGCGCGCGCGCGTGTGTGCATGTGCACGTGTGCCGTGTCCTGACACAGGGCCACCTCCGGACCTCGGCACCTGAAGGCTGGGGGAAGGCGGCAAGGGTCCTTTGCCCTGTGCTCCCCCAGGCTCCCTGCCTGCCCAGGTTGCCCTCAGCAAACCCGCATCCCCCAAGGGGGCCAGCCGTCTCTCCCCTCTGGACCCTGACTGCCCCATTAATGTGCTAGCAGCTCTCTCCCCCTCCCCCAACTAACTCTGTGGGGTTGGGCAACAAGCCATAATCCCCTTTTGCTCATGTTTAGAGGAAGGGGACCCTGGAACTCTTGTGTCCAACCTGTCATTTTACAGAATAGGAAACTGAGGCCAGCGAGAAAGCAGCCTGAAGCCGGAGGCTGCTCGGAGCAGCTTGGGCGGGTCCGAGCCTCCTGGCCGCGGGCACTCGGCAGCCCCCAGGATAAGCTGTGGGGGCGTGTGAGCCAGGACACTGGGGTGGACTGATTTATTCCAGTCACATCGCTTCTCTCCCTCTAATCCTCACCCCCTCCTTTCCTTTCCAGCAGCAGTTATAAAATCCAGGAAATAAATGTGGATGGATGGCCTATAGAGGGCTTAGCTAGAGCTGTGACCTGCTGAGTTATGTAACTCATTTATTATCGGCCTTGGATGAAGTTTCTATTGAAGCAACTCACTAAGCCGATTCCGTGACATTTCCTTTCGCCTGGTTCAGAGGTGGCTGCCGCAGCAACTCCCTCCTTTACTGTAATCCCGTGGCTGATGGCTCCCTCACCCCCACAGCCCCTCTCACCTCACCTGGCTCTGACCACCTCACCTGCCTTCCTTCTGGGTCCCGGGGCTACAGCTGCCGTGGTGGGAGGCTGGAAAGAGCCCTTTTCCCTGCTCCTGGGGAGTGAAAGAACTCAGGGCGACGAGAATCTGGGGGTGGCCTAGTAGAACCAGCACAACCAAGAGCAGTGATGGCAAACCTACGACTCGCGTGTCAGAAGTGACACACAAACTCATTTTTTTGGTTGATTTTTCTTTGTTAAATGGCATTTAAATATATAAAATAAATATCAAAAAAATCTTTGTTTTTACTATGGTTGCAAATATCAAAAAATTTCTGTATGTGACACGGCACCAGAGTTAAGTTAGGGTTTTTCAAAATGCTGGCACGCCGAGCTCAAAAGGTTTGCCCTCACTGACCAAAAGGCTCGAGTTCTAGTCCAACCTCAGCTGTTGAACAGCCGCTCTGGGCCTCAGCGTGCTTGTTAGTCGAGTGAAGTAGTTCACCTGTGCAGTCCGAGCCCAGGGCACCTCTGATCTGGCTGGGCCTTTGCTGGGATGACGGCCCAGGGAGAATGAAGGGGAGATATGAGGGGCTGGCCGACTGGGTGCGAACACCAGCACAGAACCACCACCCAACACAGCACCGCCTGTGTTCAGAAGGGAGCCGAGCCCAGCTTCTCAGAAGGCAGCTTTCCAAACAAGTGCATTTCCTGGTCCCTGACCTCTTTTCTGCTCTGGGAAGGGGTGGTCTTGGGAAGCCACAGATCTCCCTAATGAAGTGTTACCTCTCAGCTCTTCTCTTTTCCTCCCAAGTGATGTCACAGGGGCCCTGGGAGCAGCGCTCTCGACTTTGAGGCTTTGGGACTTCTTCCCAGGTCCAAGAAGGAAAAGCTGGGCACCTGCGGGGACTGTGGGGCGGAACTCAACAGCCTGTCTCCTCATTAAGACACATTCCTTCCGCTCACGGGAGGGGGTGCCTGATGCCTCAGGGACAAATGGGGCTTCAAAGCAGCTGGTTTGTACCAAGTGGCTCAGGCTGCATGAGTCCCCTCCCTGAAGGATCTGGCTGGGCATGAAGGTTACTAGTCCACACAAACCCAGCTGCACGCACACTGAGCCACCCTTAAAGAATGCAACCCTAGAAGTGGCCTGGCGCTCACGAGAGCCACACCCAGCTTCCACAGATAAGGAAAGCTGTGGGTCCCTCAGGGGGAGAGGACTGGTGATGTGGTAGGGAGGGGCTAGAAACGACTTCTTTATCATGACTTGGCTTTTGAAATGCTGACTTCGGGCTCTTATCAGAGGGTCTTTGGAAGAAAGGACTGTCACCTGTAGGCCCCAGAAACAAAGCCCTAACACGGGGCTTAGGAGGGTAGAGCCCAGGGAGCCTAGAGACACCTGCCCAACTTCTGCTCCTCTCCAGCCAGGCTCCTCCAGGAAGGACGAAGGCTTGAGATGCCTCCAAGGGTCAATTATGGGATCTTCTCTGGGGAAGAACACGCCCAAAGTTTGCTCCTAGTTTCTTACAGCTCCAGGGACGCTCTCCAAAACAGACAGAGATTGCCTGCAAAGGCCTGTCCCACAGCAGCCTAAAAGGCAAACAGCTGAAAACTCACTCCGGGAGCTGTCACTCGGCTGGGCTGGCGAAGGTAAGGGAGAGGAAGCTGGATGAAAAGGACAATAAGAAAATAAACTGAGGCCTCACGGGGGCAGGAAACAAACGTGTTCCTGTGGATAAGATGCCACAGTAAGAAGCCTCCCGATGAGGAGCCGCAGTTTCTGAAAGCCTGCTCCCTCTTTGGGTGTCTGCACCTGGGAGGCCCCACATCCATCTCAACAGATGGGGTGTGCGCTCCTGCGTGGGCAGGGCAATGCTAAGCCTTTTTAATCTTGTAGGAAGCCCATAACCTCTCTGCTCCCATTCCACACCTTGCTGTGCATCAATGTTAACTTTTTATTTAGTTCTGTATGTCTGTTCTCTGTTTGTAAGCAGTGACTAGGAGTGTAATAGTCATACCTTTAGCATTATGAGCAACAGATACCGAATAAATATGTTTTGATGGCACCAAAAATGTTGACCTTATATTCTCATGCTTCGGTATGTCCCTCTTTGTGCCTGCAGAGGAGTAAAATGAGTACGGTCCCCTTCTATGTATAATTTCCACGGGACACTCCTTGTTCTTAAATTAGGCTGGGTGGAGCAACAGAGAAAGGTACTCCCTGGAAGGTCTGAGGGGTGCAAGACACCTCTGCTTCCTACACAGACTTGAAATAAGAACTGTCTGCGTGAAATAAGCGTGGAAGCGTTTTTCTTTTTCACCACATTACAAAATAGCCAAAGCAGACACCATACCACTCCCAGGTGTACACCTACTGCTTCCACGTACAGCCGTAACACCTGATTGCCATTCACATTCTCTGTCTCCTTCCCGGTCTCCCTGAGGGTCTTCCTCACCCCCACAGACCTGGCTCCTGGGAACCTCTGCTGCTGCTGAGGGCCTTCGAGGGGCAGGTGGTGTGCTGGCTGCTACCACCTCACTACCTCACGCAGCCATCGCAAGAACCCAGGCCAGGGGTTTACTCTTCTCATAGTAAGGAAACAATAGTTGAAGTGACTAGTGAAGGGCCACAAAATTAAACAGTAGGCCCAGGATCCAAACCAGGTTTCCTGGCTGGAGATCTAGTAGTAACTGGTTATTCTCCCCAGTGAGGACCTTGGCCTTTACTCATCTCAGCTGGACCTGTTTGCCAACGGGCAGGGCCCCTCCTGTGACCAGGCCTCTAGATCCTGAGGATGGTCACACACTCCAAAGGGTTGCTCTGCAAGTCACCTTTGAGTTTATGAAGCAAAGACTTTGAGAAAAATTATGAGATGTTATGTAAATGCAAGCTAGTCATGATCACAACTAAAGGGTTATGGCTTTCTTCTATGAATGGGAGATGAAATATTCTCTTTAAGCTTTTAATGTAGCAATTCGTTCTAAGTACCATAAGCTTCAATTACCCATGAATCAAAAAAGAAAGGACACTGGGCTGAGCTTGGGGAGAGCTGTGGCAGGTCACCATGAGCTGGCAATGACATTGAATTCACAGGTGTTTGTGAATCCAGTTGGGCTGCTCTTTATTCCCCAGTGCAAGAATCAGAATCACCTGGGAAATTTTTCCCAAACAGACATCTGACAGTCCTTAGAGGAGAGAAAGGAGGAAATAATTTCATGCTGGAACTAGCTCTGGGTGCTTCAGGCCATACCCCCCTCTCCTGGCCAGGTTGAGAACTGTGGCTTTCATACACAGTTGCTCCCCCTGGGGAGCTGGGGCTGGTTGGTCCACCTCTCCTTTGCAGCCTCAAATAAAATCATAACTACTTTTTTTTTTTTTTCCTGTGGGTAGGAGCCAATGTTCTGCTTGGTCATAAAAGAAAGGAGCTAAACCATCTGGCTCCTTTGTACAGAGTCATTCTGATAAATTGGAAATTCTAAGTAATCAAATCCCTCCCACCCGATAGCTGGGCCTCCTAAGGGACTGGGCAACCTGGATCTGCAAGCAGGTGTGGGTGGCAACTGTGCACACAGCACCCGAGGCAGGTCAGAGCCAGGGCCACAGAGCCAGAAAGGACTAGAGCAGGGGTGGGCACACTTTTTGACTCGAGGGCCACAATGGGTTCTTAAACTGGACCGGAGGGCCGGAACAAAAGCATGGATGGAGTGTTTGTGTGAACTAATATAAATTCAAAGTAAACATCATTACATAAAAGGGTACGGTCTTTTGTTTTTTTAGTTTTATTCATTTCAAACGGGCCGGATCCGGATCCGTAGTTTGCCCACGGCTGGACTAGAGCTAGGATTTACTTAGATCAGTGGTTCTCAACCTTCCTAATGCCACGACCCTTTAATACAGTTCCTCATGTTGTGGTGACCCCCAACCATAAAATTATTTTCGTTGCTACTTCATAACTGTAATTTTGCTACTGTTATAAATCGTCATGTAAATATCTGATATGCAGGATGTATTTTCATTGTTACAAACTGAACATAATTAAAGCATAGTGATTAATCACAAAAACAGTATCTTATATAATAAAAGGCTAATATGCAAAAAGACCAAACAGCAGAATAACCGAACAACCAAACAACTGAACAACCAGTAGCTATGACGTGTGCTGACCACCAGGGAGCGCATGTGGAACATGGCAGGCATCAGCAGCAGGCAGCAGAGTGTGAAATATGGCAGGCATTGGCCATGGCAGGATGGTGTAGCAGGTGAGTTGGGGTGCCAAACCAAGGCGGGGTGCCGGTCGCTGTCATCGGGGCAAGCCTCTGGGGGTTACTGAACCTTGTTTGCTCCTGCATGCCACGGTCCCACCCAGCACTTGCACCTGCTGCCGGCGCCAGCCCGACTCACACCCGCTGCCAGAGCCCAGTGTCAGCCCCAATCGCTCAGAACTGTCAGCAGGTGCAAGTGGTGGCTGCCAGCCCCAATCACCCCTGAGGGCTTCACCACCACCCCCTGCTCCTGAGGGGTGATCAGGGCAGCAGTCGCCACTTGCACCTGCTGATGGCGCCAGCCCTGCTCACACCCACTGATGAGCAGGGATGGCACTGTCAGAGCATGGGAGTGGCGGCGATGGGAGTGGGGCTGCCGGCAGACAGGGGAACCAGGGGCTGAGGTGTGAGGGACTGGGCGGGGACCCGCCCCTGTGCCCACAGCAGCCTCACAGCCCACAGTTCCTTTCAAGGTGCACAAATTTGTGCACTGGGCCCCTAGTGTAATTATATATGTGTTTTCTGATGGTCTTGGGCAACCCCTGTGAAAGGGTCGTTTGACCCCCAAAGGGGTCGCGACCCACAGGTTGAGAATTGCTGATTTAGATCATCTGGACAAGCCACCTACCTTTAACTCATGAGAAACTAAGGTCTGAATATGTTAAACAGGATCCCTCAACCTTAGCCACACAGCACACTTCCCTATGACACTCACAGATGCCTGGGTTCAGTCTCCACAAGAGGATCCGACCCAGTAAGTAGGTCTGGGTGGAGTTTGATGCCTTTCTGAGTGACTCTGGGGTGCTGTGTTAGTGACTTGTCTAGAGTCACTGCAGGAGCAGAGCCTGGACAGGCGTACAGCCTGCTTTCCCTCTATTCCACTGTGTCTGTACAGGAACTGACTTTAAAACTGAACTGCAGTCATTACCAAATATTTAAGCTTTCTGAAAAGTTCTCTAACTGCAAAGCCTTTTCCAACTAGTTGGCCACTGCAGGAAGTTAAGGTCCGTGCCTTCTGTGATGGTCAGGGCTCTCAAACCTACTCGGGACAGGAGGCCTGGGGGGGGGGGGGGGGGGGGGACCAGGAAGAGCTCGGGGGCTTGGGCAGTATCTGTGTGAAAGACAACTGCGCCCCCGGGTGGGACTGCAGGCAGCCGTTCCAGTGGTGAGGACAGCACTCTGTCCTATTACCAGCAGAACGAGGATGAGCATTTCCTGTCCTGTGATGTTCCTCTAGCTTCTCACTGGACACTGGCTGAATCAGGAGGATGACTGAATGAGGCTGGAAAGAATTCACCTGTCTCCACAACAATGACTCGGCAGGCCCCAGAGGATGAAGGGGCAGGTAGGTAAGGTCAGGAATGAGCCAGGCTATTAATTATATTCCAGGACTGTGGTTCTCAACCTTCCTTATGCCGCGACCTTTTAATAGTTCCTCATGTTGTGCTGACCCCCAACCATAAAATTATTTTCGTTGCTACTTCATAACTGTAATTTTGCTACTGTTATGAATCGTCATGTAAATATCTGATATGCAGGATGTATTTTCACTGTTACAAATTGAACATAATTAAAGCATAGTGATTAATCACAAAAACAATATGTAATTATATGTGTTTTCCGACGGTCTTAGGCGACCCCTGTGAAAGGGTCGTTCGACCCCCAAAGGGGTCGCGACCCACAGGTTGAGAACCACCGTTCTAGAGCATCCAACCTCACTGGATAGATGGCTGTGCATTTGTCTAGCGAACTGTCCTCTTCACATGCCCATCAGGGCTTCCTTTACCATCACGTCAGAAACTCCCACTTCTTGTACACAAAATACACTGGATTACTCTCAATGCCACCGCACGGCACAGGGAGTCACATTGTGCTGCCACGTGATTCGTCTTATAATCATCCTTCCTGCAGGAGTCTCTCCCAGGCTAATGGGCCCCGAATAAGCACACCGCTCACTCCCGTCTGCACTGCACCTGCTTCTTACTACTGAGTGATCCGGCAAATGGCATGCCATAGTGTCACGTGTGGGGTGTTACTCAGCACACCCACATTTCTAGAAAGCCCTAGTGTCTAGTACTCACGTCTCATGTGAACACGTGAGCCAGCAGGCGTGTCCTTCGTGTATTCCCCATGGCTCACTTCCAGCTAGTGCCGAATGGCGGCAGTCCCCCAGAAACGACATGTTGGATCGGGGAAGATTATCAAACTTTCAAATAAAAACCAAGTTCAGACTCCTAGGAAAGGCAAAAACAAACAAAATACACGGACCTCATACATGTTTCATATACATATTTATATATATTTCATGTACAAAGTTACATTCCGAACCCCAGGGATTCCATAATAGAAATAAATACTGAAATAACTACATTGCTAAATGAGCGTCTTGCTCATAGAAATGAAGCCTCAGCCTCCGAGACGGAAAGTAGGACGATCTAGAACCCATTTTTCAGATTACAGAGGCAAGTAATATGCTGGATAAAATGTCTAGGACAAAAACCGAAGTCAGAACATAAAATGGTTAAAATATATATTCAAATATTGAGAAATGTATGACATTAATAACAACTTAATTTTTTAGAGAGAAAGAAAAAGACATTTTGTGTTATAAAACAGCATAACCCTGTTAGAAAAGCATTTATGATTTCCACATTTAATTCTCTCTGCTCTTCCCATGTGACAAACATGATCAATGAGGAAGAGCCCTAAGTCTGGCTGAGTCCTTTGGTAACGGTCATAATACTCACAAGGAAATAAATATTCAATTCCAAGCATTTGCAAGACACGCGTTCTTCAGTACAGTTAACACTGTATGACAACTGTTTTGCTTTGTTGTGTTTCTAAGGCAGCCACCGTAGAGGGTCTGTTCTCAATGCGGGAAGACCTTCACAAGAAAGGAACACCACAGCAACCGAGAGAAGGCATTTTGACCTCTTCTGTGCAAACGCACTAACTGGGAAAGTTATGTGCTGCATATGTTGTGCTCAAAACCTTGTACACTCTCAATAATCTGCAGTTATTAAGATATTCATTCCTATTTTAAAATTTTAGATCCACAGGAATTCGAGAAAAATGCTCTCAAAACTGAGTTCCTAGAGAATACCCTCCCTTTGCTCCCTTTGCTCAGGGAGTTCAGCCGGCCTTTACAGTCACCTAAGTGCCAGGCTGATGGGTACCCCACGGCCATTCTTGCAGAGCAGCAAGGGGTGATGACCGCAGTGTCACGTGGCTCAGCCTCACATAGAACCGAAGCGTAATAAAATGAGGAAATTCTCGGAATCCCTTATTTCTTCCCACAGGGTAATTTTTCTTTCTTTTTTTTTACACAGAGACCAACCCCAGGTACTTCTTTTCTGCCCTTGACGTGCAAGCTACAGGCAGTTCACACCAACTGCTTTGCTGCCTGCAAGCAGCTTACTTGTTAGCATTTTCTCCCTGTTACCACCTTGACCAAAGTGAACGCTACAAGAATATAAACCTGTTATGGGAGGTCCTGGAAAGGTGGCCTGAAGAAAAGCACGCAGCTTAAGCAAGAACATGATCCTTTTAAGAAGAGGTTTTTCTTCTAGTCGTCTACAGCAGCCGCACTTGTACTGTCACACGATGTGCTCATAGACACACGTGGCCAAGGACCCACAGGCCCCTCCAGCGCCTTAGAGCTCGTGTATTTTATAATCTACCCTCATCATGTGTGTGAAGCAAAGACAAGGTGTACTTTTTACAACTACCTTTTCACGACAGTTCAGAAAAACAATTCCTGGCAGACTACTGAGACGGGCCTGTGTCTGCTTTCTTCTCTTTGATAGTCCTGGTAAGGGGTCGTTATCCAACAGGTTTATATTTTAAAAATAGCACTTACATTCATATTTAGCTTTGCTTAAAGTAATGAGTAAAAAATGATAAATCACACATTTTCGAGAAGCTTGAGAGGGAAAAAACCGCAGCATAATGGTTCTTAAAAAACGTATTAAACGGGGTAGAGTAGACTCTACTTTTTAAATGGGCGTTGAGGGTGAAAAGATGTGTCAACATCCACTCCATGGTGTCTTGGTTTGTGGTCTTGCCCTTCATGGTTTTCCTCTTTGACAATGGCATTTTAATCTTGCAAGGGCATAAAAGCTCTGATGTGCCATTTACATACAAAATATCAAGTGCAAGCAGTTCTGTAGTTTCCTACAGAACAAGAGAAACGACCGTTTCTAATCAAGTCTCTCTCTCTCTCTCTCTCTCTCTCTCTCTCTCTCGGTCCGTTAGGCCACGTTCCATCAACAACACAGCTTTACTCCTATTAACTGCTTAGGGCGGCCCAAGAACAATTAGTAAACAGTTAATTTTTTTACATGGAAAAAAAAACTCAACCAACCACCACCATCCTCTGATACAAAGAATCCAAAACAATTTCCTTTTTAAAAAATCCTCTCACTGCTGATGCCTATCTTCTAAGCCTTCTAAGTACAAACTTTCAGACATATTAGTATGAAAATGAGTGAAACTAGCCTCAAAAAAAATTTAGCATATTCAGAGAAGCAGGCCTCATAAACTTTAGAGCTCTAATAAGTCAGAAATAGGAAACATTTATTTAAATAGTGTAGTCTTAATTTCTTTAATATAAAACCCCCCCATCTGATGAAAACAAAGTTTTTATATACCATATAAACAAGATTTTTCAGACTTGAAAGTGAAAGTTAAGTAATTTACAGTTAGCTTTTAGCCCTCTTGGGACATTAGATAAATCTTGATGATCCACCCGGTATTAATTTGTGTCAGTTTATAATACATTGGGGGAAACTTTATGACTGTCCTTAATGGTACAGTTTCACTTATCAAGTGTTTCCATTGATTCCATTATTAGTGACAGCTAAAAAGTGACTCCATCAAATGAAGTGAGTGATATTCGCTGCGGCAGAATAAACCACATCTGGATTGCTTTCTAGAATTCACCAGTTTGTAGAAAGTAAACATTCTTCGATTTGTTTATAACACACTGAAATTGCCTATAACACTGGTGCAGTAAAACAGCTAGTTCCTGTATTATGACAGTGGGACAGATTTTATCATGTAAAGTTAACGGGGGGAAATGCTCACACAGTATGTGGTGCATCTTTTTTCACAAAGAGAGCATTAAATAAAGAGGAAGGGAAAGAACCATGCAGAAGAGACGGCATGCCCGTCTCCACCTGTGTCCCATGGGCTCACTCACTGCCATACATCACTTGCCACACTATCAAGTGACTCCTTTCCGCTCTGGCAACAGAAGGTTCAAGTGGAAGATCCTCTCCCAGCAGCTCTGATTCTCCACCTTCATCACCTGGTGGGTGGAGGATAAAGAGACCCAAGTTAGGCTGAGCATGGAAGGTGCAGGCCGCCGTACATCAGACATGATGCTCGTGGTCAGGGCAGCAACAGTGCGCACACAACCGGTCCGCCTCCCGCCACAGAGAACACAGAGAGAGCAGTGCCACGAACAGGAGTCTTGCCGGCCTGACTTCTGAAAAAGGCAATTCACTTCCCAGACCACATCGTAACCATGAGTTCTCTGTACCATGTTGGAGACTCATCCCAATAGGTCTGCATACGGCAGTTTACAGAAATGGGAGCTAAGGCGGCAAAGCTGTCTAATTCTGTGTTTATCCAAAATGGCCAGTCTACATTTGTCTATTTCAAACTAAGAACTGAGACTAGATCCTATATAATAAAAACCCAGCGACCATAACGGCGTAACGACCAGTCACTATGAAGTGCACTGACCACCTCTCGGTCCACCCCGCCCTCTCCCTGGCCCGCAGGCTCCGATCACAGGATGGCGAAGGGGGAACCATGGGGAACCAGGATGGGTGGTGGCGGGACAGGACTGGGGACTGGCAAGAGGGCGGAAGGTGGCCCTGATGGCAGGCTAGGCCTAGGGACCCTACCCACGCACGATTTTGTGTGCTGGGCCTCTAGTAGAATTATAAATGTGCAGTGTGGGGATAGGCCCCCCCCCCCCAAACTAAACCCAAACACCTTCCTGTCAGGCAAGGAAGTTGTCCGGTCAAAGGTAACCGACACCAGCACACGGACACTGACGTCACCTCCTTGAGGCACTAGAGACGTCAGATTCACCACCTAACATGCTGGGTGTTCCTTCCCAGGATTTTCAGGTTCAGGATGGGTACGGAACTGACAGTGCCTGGTGGGGATGAAGAAATGAGGCCGAGGGACAGACAGACGAGGGTGTTTCCAGGAGTGGCTCAGTGAGGCTGACAATGAGGTCCCGACCAGACACTGCTCTGGGCGCACAGCCAGCGGATATTCTGGCACAGCCCAGGGACAACTCGCCTCGTGGGCCAGGTTCTTCAGCAGAACCTACACTCACACAGGGACAAAGCTGTAACACTCCTCTCCTAGAAGTCTGCAATGTGTCTCACCTGCATGTCAGCCGGCAAAAGGAAACACTGACACTGTCAACGAGACACAGTGGGAAAGAAAGACCCCTAACAACGCACATTCCTCTCCGCAGGCCAAGCTCTCCTTTACCCACCCCTTGTGGCCTTTTCAAAGCAACGTCCAACTGTGGAGAGGAGCATTCTTCAAAAGGCTCAAGACACAAGCCAGCCCTAGCTGGTTTGGCTCAGTGGATAGAGTGTCAGCCTGCAGACTGAAGGATTCCGGTTTTGATTCTGGTCAAGGGCACATGCCTGGGTTGCGGGCTTGATCCCCAGTGCGGGGCGTGCAGGAGGCAGCCAATCAATGATTCTCTCTCCTCATTGATGTTTCTATCTCTCTTTCTCTCTCCCTTCCTCTCTGAAATAAAGATATATTATTAAAAAAAAGACACAATTCAATTTCTGAACTGAAATATAATCAGGTAGTTCAAAACAAATGCACTTTGGTATAAAAAGAAATCCAAAAAGGAAGGATGGATAGAAGGAAATATATGAAGTGCTTTTCCAAGTAAAGAATTCAAAGAAAAGCTCTTACAAATAATTTATCAGAGTGGTTTCTGGTTTACTATGAAAATCCAATCCCAGAACCCAGTGGAATCTGAGCGCCCAGAACCACGACTTACCCATTCGGAAGTCGATGTAGCCCTCTCCTCCACTGAGGACAAGCATAGACTTCAAGGGCGTCTGGCTGCCAGGCTCCTGTGCAGATGGCCCTGCTTTGTCACCTGTCAGATCTGTGCCACTACTGCCACTTTGTGGGCTGACAACCTGACCTATTTACACAGGAACAAGTGAATATTACTTATCATAGATTGGAGTGGGGAAACGTTTTTTTCTGAATATTTTCAGAAACTTGAACCAAAAAAGCAAGTATATCCTAATACAACCAAAGTACTGGGGATGCTAGAAGCCTCTGCATGATCAGAAAACATCTAGAGAGGTCCTAAGAGCCCAATTTGAAAATCTAAATGAAGCCATTTTGTACCAAACCAGACATAGGTCCAAAATTCAGCATAAAATCTGTGTATAGCCAGGCTAGTCTTAGCTGCCTGCTTCAGACTTTTACAATCTACATCTCTTGATCTGAGGGACAGTGGAAAGGCCTCTCTCCTGGGAGGGTACATGTGCTTTTGTGTAAAAGACTAAAGAAAGTCTTCACCTTAAGCCTTATGAGTTTGGGTATTCCTAATTAATATTTATATTTATTTCAAATCCACAGTTTTCCTTTCATATTTAAGAAAAGTATATCTTATATTTTAGATTATGCAAATAAAATGATTGCTAAATGTGTTCTAAGGTAGAATCCTGGAGCATGAAATGGTAGAGAGAAACCTGTAATCTCTAGGACCTCCCTCTTAGAAAGCTCTGACTGTGGGGTATGTTTTCTTCTTGGAGAACCTGCTGTCCTTTGGTCAAGCTGCACAGACCACGCCTCCAGGACACAGCAGGACACAATCCTATGGTGCAACACACTTTTAGAAAGTAATGTATGCTGACGGTGGACAGGGCAGTTTGCTTTATTCCCGCAGTGTCTCACTCATGCATTACTCAATGATGCTCTGGAAGAACCAGGCCTGCTAGAGAAAACTACTCCAGGCTGGTTAGTTCCGACACAGGAGCAAGAGCACAGAGGTATGATAATGGGGCCAACCTGAAGGTTTAATCGTTAGGGCCAACTGGTCAACAGTGTTGCCAATTCTACTTCCAGATTTATACCCCACAGCAAAGTCTTTCCCATATACAGGAGACGGTCTGCTGCGGTACTGTTTTTAATACTTGGGGGGCGGGGAGGAAGGCAGAAAAGATCTAGAGGTCCATCAATAGGAGAATGGAGCACATTTATTCAGATATAAGAACCATAGTTAATTGAATAAACTAGATTTTTATGCATGAACTTAACAAATCTTGAAATGAGAAATATAAAAGAGACTCGAAGGGGACTCTAAGACAAATTTTTTCTTTCTTTGAGAAAGCAAGAAAACACTATGACCAGCAGTTCCATTTCTAGGAACTTATCCTAAGGAAATAACTACACAAATACAAGACGTTTAGAAAGCTCATTATTATGTTGCCAAGAACACTGAGTAACCAGAGCGCCATGGGCGAGCCCTGCACTATGTTCACTCATCACCTCATCTTTGGAACGCCTTGGGGGGAAAAGTGTGATGGTTAATTTCATCTGTCAACCCGGCTATTCTATGGTGCCAAGATATTTGGTCAAACTCCAGTCTAGATATTCCTGTGAAGGCATAGTTAACATTTAAGTCAGCGGACTCTGAGTCAGGCAGATTAGTCTCCATAAGGTTGGTGGGCCTCATCTCTTAAGTTGCTGATCTTAAGAGAAAAAGATAGTCCCCCAAGGAAGAGGGAACTCTGCCTCCAGCATGCTTTTGTCCTCAAGCTGTAATATTAACGCTTTTCTGGGTCTCCAGTATGCCAGCTGCCCTGCAGATTTCAAATATATCAGCCTTCATAATCGCACGGGCCAATTTCTTAAAATAAATAAATCAAAACATCTCCACTTCCCCACTCCCCCCCCCTCTCTCCCCCATCCTCCTCTTTCTCTCTCACACACCCCCTGTTGGCTGTTTCTCTGAAGAACCCTAATACGCTAAAACACTATGTCCAATGTGACACAGTGAGCTGGTGTGGTAAAGTCATATTTGAAATTTGTCTAACTCTCAAACTAGCCTCTTATGCGGACAAAACTCAAAACGTGGACCCGGCTTACAGGTGGCAGCAACATCATTTAGTATTCTCAACGGGCAGAGCGCTTCCCACTGGACATCACACTACCACCTTCTTATCGAGATGGTACTTTAGTTCCCAAAGCACTTCCATTAATTTTCACAATCAATGAGGCCGGCAGGGAGCAGATATTAAAATCATGTCCATGTAAGAAGACAAGGAAACAAGTCTCGGCGGTTAGGCAACTTGCTCAAAGTAACAGGCAAGTGGTGAGGCGGAGGGCCCAGACTCCCGAGCTCCTCGTCCACTGCTCTTGGCCGCTGCACTGATAAAGGTTCGAGCACATTCCCCGTCTTCCTGCACCAGGCCTGATGACAGGGGCTTCTTTCTAGCTCTCTCCTTTATCAGGCCAAGACCGTTTCTGGTATTCTGTGGTGATAAAATAATACAACTGCTTTAAAAAGCAAGCAGGATTGTTGCTTAAATAAAAATCAAGAAGTTTGTTTTGGGGGGTGGAGGAGATTCCATGACAACTTCATTCAAATAGCCCTACAGTGCTTTATTCTCACCGCCACAGTAGAACTTCTCATATACATCAGTGAAACGATCTGTCATTCTGGTACTTAGCATTTGAGCGGGTAGTGGAACTAAGGGACAAGAGAGAGACAAAGACATGCGTCTTCTCAACAGGATAATCCACCTCACCTGGGACGGCCACGAAGAATTTCACCGCGTCCCGATGCCCATGGAAGCACAGCTGAGCGTGTGCCATCGAACAATAGGGTATAAACGTCCCTGGAGTCACTTTATCGCTGTTTTCATCGCCATACACACGGATCACACTTCCGGGGCGATTTCCTGGTGCTCCTGAGGTTTTATTTGCTGCAACGGAAAAACCAAATACCAACTATTTTCCCCTAGAAAACTGTAATGATGCAAGAGGTTACTGGTTAATCCTTATGATAGATATTATCTAAAAGCTACAGCCAGCTGAGATAAAACAAAGGCAGCAATGCCAAATCAAGACAAAGCTGGAAGAGGAGAGATAGCATGCTAGTTATTTTTAAGTACCTCAGTAAATGGAGTAGGGGATTTTGCCAGTCTAGCAATAACTAAGCTCACTTTTTCAACACATCTAGTAATTTTTAAAAAATCATTTTAGTTAACAAAAGAAAACAGATTTGAATCTTAGGAATATCTGTTTTGTTTTGTTTTTAATCCTCATTTTAGAAAACTAACCAGTACATAGTTAAAAGTCAATGGGCATATTTTAAAATAAAAATTTTATTGTTTATCTTTTAGTTTTTCTCCCCTGTGGTAAGACTATCCCCCGTGAGGGGAGGGTGAAAGCTGTGCTAAAGGACGCAGCCACTGCCATACAGCCACTTTCACTGGCACCAGACCAGTGGTTTGCTGGATTGTTTTAGAATGACCAGACTCACAAAACATCCCCATTCCATGGGCCAGTAAGTGAACGAAAGAAACATAACTGGTAACAAGAGTAAACAATGTAGATTAATGACAGTTTTAAGAGATGTTTCGTGTTTTTATTGGAAAGGAAAAAAGTCTGAAAAGAAAGTTCAGCTGCAACAAAAGGTGATAAGCAGACTAAGCTGCTGAGCAGTAGTTCGGTGGCCATGTAACAGACGTCAAAAACAAAAACAAGAACACCTGCTGCGATGCAGTGACTGCAAGTGGGTGACACTGAGAACATTCAGGAGGCATCTAGAGACGTGAGACAGCCTCACGGTGGCTATCGGAAGCCAGGAGGAAGAGTGGGATCAGGATCTGCACTTACCCCTCAGCCCCAGTAAACGTCCCTGGTGGAGGATTACAGCTACAGCGAGAGGAGGAAAGGGGACATGGAGAGGTGCATGACAGGGGGGAGAAGAATTACTATGAGCCACCACTCTCAGAGTCGCCTATCTGGTGACTTGGCGCCCAAAGCGCCTAACCAAATCCAACTTGGTATAATACCGAGTAACACTCAAAAGTTCTTAACCACAGCCTCTCTCTACAATTTCTCTGCCCAAAAAATACATTTTGATTCACTGTGATTTTGTTTTTCTCCATCATAAAGCAATTGCAGTGATTCATAATTTCATAAGAACTTAATTAATGGGGAGCATTTCCTAAATGCTAATATTTCCCCTTTTTCATTAAAAAAAACCTGTTCAAAGTAACAGTGCCAAAGTGGAACCCTCTTTTATAAAGAGCTGAAATGAACTCTGGGATATCCTATGATCTCTTAGGATATAAGGGGTCTAAGCATGTATATTTATAAGTAAGTAACTAAGAACTTAGGTTCTTTAAGACTCCAAATATACCACCTTCTAGCCCTCCTTCCTTCCCCTGAAAAAAGATAGGACTATTCTGAGATATTTCCTTATTAACTTATCTTATGTACTTAGGACACTTGTTTCCAAACCATTCCCTGCCTGTGAATTTTGCAACAAAAACACTTATTTAATGAATGATCAATGTAATGGAACATAATGAGAGAAATACACAATGTGTATTTTGTTCACAAAAATAATAAAGGAACATAATATAAAAAACATACAATGTACATTTTGTTCACATTCTTTTTAAATACGGGATAGGTGACTTGTCTCCAGCATAAGGAAGGGCTGGCTGACCTCCTGAGAAACTTCTCCCGTGACTTTTTCTAAACCAAAGAGAATCTCATAAACTAACTGCCAGGGAGACATGAAAAACTAGAATGAGTACTAGTAGTGTTTCTGGATACTGGTATAAAAAGCACAAAGAAAAATGGACTTTGACCTTTATTTAAAAGAGGAAACAGGCGCTGGCTGGTGTGGTTCAGTGGTTGGAGCATCGGCTCACACACCAAAGGGTCGCGGGTTCAATTCCCAGTCAAGGGCATATACCTGGGTTGCAGGTTTGATGCCTATCCCCAGTCAGGGCTCATGCAGGAGGCAGCCAATCGATGTGTCTCTCTCACATCAATGTTTCTGTCTCTCCCGCTTCCTATCTCTCTCTCTCTAAAGGAAAAAAAAAGAGGAAACAGGACTGTTATTCCTGAATTGAGAAAAAGTACCTCTCAGAATGAACTGTTACTTGCTACAGTTCATAAGTTTCCATGGAAAGAATGAAGGGACAATAGTTAGATCTTTGCCACCAGATTGATTTTCTAAATTACCACCGACTTGCCAATACCAGAGCAATTCCTTCTGCCTCATGTCTGGGCATGACCATTCCCTGCAACTCTCCGATCTGCACTGTGACAGTTTGGTGAGTGAAAATGTACTTACTTTCTGTCAGTGGGATGGAGATAATGACACCGTTTCCTGTCCCCACCCACAAACGATTGCAGGACACCATCAGAGCTGTGATCCTCACAAAAGAGAAGCCCAGTTTTCCAGTACCTGCACAGAGAGGGGTGGGGGGTGGGGGGGGGGACATTTCATTAAGAAACTGGAGCAGACGATGTCTGAGATTCTAGGTCCCTCAGAGTAGTGGGTTAATAGAGGAGAAAACTCTCCTTTGGCTTTACCACCTAGCTCACAACTCATGCTAAATGGGAACAGAAAATTCTAAACGTGGCTGCCATCACAGTATCATTTAGAAGGAAGATACTGTGGCTCAGGAACTATGACACAGGACTTAATTAGGGAGCTGCAAAACCAAACCAGAACAAAAAACCCTCAATAAAAACAGTGTTTACTACATTGGGAAATTAAATGTCCTTCAAATTTATAAGCTGAAAGAGTTCTGGTGTGCCTTAAATTTCTTTGTGTAGATGAAAACAACTTTTGCGAACAAAACCTACACTCTTCTTATTCAATGGCAGTTTAGAAATTTTAGGAAACCACAGGCATATAATTTAGGGAGAATCGATGCACATTGTTATTTCAAGAAGAGTTTTTTCAACTGACTTTATTTTCTGACTTTATTTATATGCATTTAAAAAAACCAGCATTTAGATACTCATGTTCTACTTGTAAGAGCTGAAGAGTATGATCACAGCATCAGTGTTAGAACCTTACTCTCTTCAGAAACACAGAATCTTCATAGTCTAAACCTACTGTCAAAGTCCACCCCGAAATTAGTCTGTGTCTATGAGTACATATGCCTGATTCCAGGGAGGGTACTTAGCTATCATCAGGTTTTCTGAGGGCAAAGGCCCTAAAAAGGTTAGAAACCGCTGCTGCAGCTCAACCTCTCTTCATAAAGGAATCCTTAGTGAACGGCATCTCTAATGGTCACACAGCTCTGCATCAGGAGCTGAGGATACAGCAGGGGTGGTCCCTGCCCTTCATGGAGTTTAGGATCCGTGGGAGGGAGAGGCGGGAAGTAGGAATCACGTAACACCAGTGCAACCACAGCGATGAGCCCGTGAAGAAAAAGTGTAAGATGACCTAAATCCAAGTGGGAGACAAGAAAAGGTCTCTTCTGGATGTGACACGTAGCTCTGGTCTGGAGGCCAAGAAATAAGGGACCAAGAAGGACTTCTCAGACAGAGGATACAGTACATGTGAGGCCCTGACATGGAAAGGAACTTGCTGAGTTTGAGCCAGTGTGGGTAGAACAGAGTGAGTGAGGAGAGTGGCCCAGGCCACGTAAATCCCTCTGCTCCTGCCACCTCATCTAAAGGCAGCCAGTGGGCGTGGGGAGAATGCATCCTGGTGACTATGCAGAGCTCAGACTGGAGTGGACGGAGGAGCCCAGTGAGGAGGCTCAGGTTACCCAGGCAGGAAAGGATGGACACGGGACAGAGGTAGAGACATGGAAGTCAGTGCTTGAATATATTTTTGGGGCAGACTTGACAGTTCCCACAGGGTAGATGGAGTGTCTGCCTGACACCTTCAGTGATAAGAGCTCACTAATCCTCAGGCAACTTATTCACTGGTTCTATCCAGCATGTGAGAACATTTAAAAATAAAAACTTTATTTAATTGACAGAAATAAAACGCTTTGGAAGCTTACCTAACATTTTGCTTACATAAGGCTCAATGTCCACATCCTGTAGATGTTGGTAAGTGTGTGCATGATAGAGACGGAGGGTGGAATCCAAACGAATGGAGACCCACACGCCGTCACCTACCCACGCAAGCTGCCGCACCTGGCTCTCCTTCCTGGGGTGTGCATCAAATGATTTCTAGGAAAGATTGTTCAATCACAATGTTACTTTTAACATGCAGGAGTTTGTGTTTAAAAGCTGTGCTAATTTGCACAAAAATTTGGAAGAATATATGTTAAAAGAGGAGCCTAAACAGTGTTCACTAAATACGATCATAGCTTTTATCCCAGACTTCAAAATAAAAAGAAAAACAAAGAACTAAAGGATGCTGGATTTTAACACTGTACAGGTCATCGACTTACGGAAGTAATACTGGCACATCCATGTTATGTGTCAGTGTTCAACAATAAGACTGAATTTGATCTCAAGATTTTGTTGGGACTGCAGAGAAATTACATGAAGATTCTATTTATAACTAAACAAAAAGGAGCCTGCATTGCTGTGTGTGTGTGTGTGTGCATGTAAGAAACAGATCTGAAAAATAAACACCAAATGGTTAACTTTAGGACTTTTACATAAAGGAATGAGATTTAGGACAAAGGGAAAAGGAGACCTTCCACCTTAAAATTTTCCAGCTTTAGGCTGTCTTTAAAAAATTACATCTGGTTGCAAAACTTTTTTAAAGAAAGCAATACTAAGAGGATTGCTTACTGCAATCTTATATCTTAGTCTTTGACACACATACGGATTTGTGTAAACACACGTGGGGTGGCAAAGACTTGGGAATCCTCCTCCCCTCTACCTGTACATAAGTAAACGAATCCAGAACCATATATTCAAACACATATGCACTATGGGTACTCAGACACATTTCAACATTCGTGTTAATCTTCTTCCTTCAAAAAAAACTCAACACTTCCC
Organism: Myotis daubentonii; assembly: GCF_963259705.1. Taxonomy (NCBI): domain Eukaryota; kingdom Metazoa; phylum Chordata; class Mammalia; order Chiroptera; family Vespertilionidae; genus Myotis; species Myotis daubentonii. The sequence continues at coordinate 45,437,023 of NC_081855.1, read as the reverse complement.
ATTCTGTCAAAAGTGGCAAGATGTCATCAATGTATCATTAAAACACAGATTCAGAAAATACTTTCTAAAGAAGCTGAAAATAATTAGTCTTAGAATCTTCAGGAAATAGAAATTCAGTAAGCAGAGAAAACATGGGTTAACTTGCCTCGATTTTCATGGCCTTTGGCTGAACCACATAGATTTTGTTCCGATAGCCACACCAGACTTTGTCATGTACCACAGTCATGCATCGAATGGAATGGTGAGGCCGCCCGAGATCTAACAGGTGATAGTTTGACAAATCCCACTGCCCATCTTTAAAATAAGAAATAGATTACTAGTTAATGTATACCACCTTTTACTAAATTTTAACACAAGAAACATTCTATCAGGGTATATAATTAATTTTATTCATGAAACACCCACAAATACCATGTATTCAGTATATCCTTTATTTGCAGAAACTGGGTTCTCTTATTTTCTAAACTACAAAGTTGGAAGAGACCTCAAAGCTCATCCGGTCCAACCTGCCACTCAATACCTGGACCACCATGCTCTCAACAGTAGTGATATGATAAATCAGTTATAAGTTACCTGATTATAATAATATTTAAGAATCAGCAAGGATTGACATTATTTGGGGGATGACCTCTCTCACTCACTTGCATTCTGATATATTTTCTTGGGTAGAAGTCAAGGGCAACGTTAGGAATCATGTGTCCTATAATTTTAGCGATGACAGAATACAAACGAGAGCCAATGCTGGAAGCTTGCTCTGCTTCAACAATTTCAGTGAAAGAAAACACAACGCCTCACAGAGAGCTGCTCCATTTCCAGGAAGCTGTAACTGTCAGCAAAATACTTCCCACACCGGCTGAAGTCTGCCTCCTCACATGGAATCTCCCGTTAGTTTATAGGTTTGCCCAATGGAAGCAGCTTCTGTTACTGCCCCATGTCTTCTCCTTTCAAAACCAAGCATCCTTGGCACATGGCTTTGGGCCCTTCAGCCGAGTTCCTCTGTGTCCATCCATGTCCATTTCACGCTGTCTAGCTACCAGAGTGGAACCCTATGAGATTTATGACGTTAGCTAACTCAGACTGAATTTGTAGTCAACCTTTAAGGAATTCTCACTCTCAGCAGGCCTCCTCCATCTTACTCTTCTGAACCCAAATGCAGAACTTGGCATTTCTTTATTAAATGTACTTTGTTTGTGTTGCTCTGTCAATATAATTTTGGACCCAGTACACTAAAACATTTACTGTTTTTCCTAGGCTCTTCCACTTACTGAGTGACTAAAACACTCTGCCTCAGTTTCCTCATCTATAAAATGAGGGTGACAACAGAATCTTCCCCCTAAGTTCTGGTGATGATTGCAAAAGATGGTGGAAACACTGTTTTAAAGGTGAAGAATGTAAATAACATGAAAATCACTAAACCTTATCCAATTAAAAGTTATTTTAAACTAGAGGCCCAGTGCATGAAATTTGTGCACTGGTGGTGGGGGTGGGGGTGCCCCCTCTACCTGGCCTGTGCCCTCTCACAGTCTGGGACCCCTCGCTCCTGACCACCTGCCTGCTTGCTGCTCCTTCCTTAGCGCCGCCACGGAGGTGGGAGAGGCTCCCGCCACTACCGCTACGCTCACCAGCCGTGAGCCCGGCTTCTGGTTGAGCGGTGCTCCCCCTGTGGGAGCACACTGCCCCCTATGGGGGCAGCTCCTGCGTTGAGCGCCTGCCTGGTGGTCAGTGCGCATCACAGAGACCGGCTGTTCTGGTCGTTCCGCCGTAATCGTCACTTAGGCTTTTATTATATACTTACCAAATATAAGTAGATGCAAATTTTTTTTTAAATACTGGACAAAGAAAAATTATCCTCTCACTAAATTTCTCCCAATTGAATAAGTGTATGAATGAAAAACCAGCACCTCCGTATCACATTATATAAGAGGGCCGTGAAATGTTAAACTGCTTGCTCAGTATGGTAAACATACTTTCACTGCGGTATACTATAAATGTATACCTCCAAGCAGGCACTCACATATTTACTGCTATCACACATTGTTAGTATTCGGTTTAAACCTTTTTTCTTTCTCCTATGAAGCATCATTTCTTTAAAGCATAAAAAACCAATCTGTTTAAAAATGCTTTTGCAATGCAACGAGTGAGTGCACTTGTTATCTATTCATAACAACTCACCAACTCCTCTGTGAAAGATAGCAAGGGTGCCATCAGCCAGGGCCACTAACACAATTCCTTTCACGTGTCTGCAAACAGGAAAGAGGATTTCAGAACTCTCCATCAGGAATACAGAAGGGACCACATAATACTGAACTAGTTCAGAGGCTCTCAGAGGGCCAGTACATGAAAGTACACATCAGAAGCTAAATGAACACACCCTTTTCTTCATTGAGAGAGCTGTGCTATAAAAATGTCAGCTGAACTAGATAAACAGTGTATGTGGTGACCCAGATGTTCACGGGGGGGGCACAAACTCCTCTTCTCATCACAGACTGTTGACAAAAGGTCCACAGACCAGAGACACACACCTCGAGTAGAACTAGCAGAGGCGGCTCTGTCACTTGAGACACACACTGGTTTTTGATAGTCAGCACATGGAAAGGACTAGTAAAAGCCTTAGTCAACATATTCACAGAGTGTAAAGAATATTCTGAAACAAATGTATATTCATAGGTATTAATTGGTTGTCTCCCACAGAGCACTAGAGAACTCATAGCATGGTGAGGTATCAACCTGGCAAGTTTTTCTATTTTACTTTCTAGTTTCATCTCACTCAACTTCTCTAATTCTATAAAGAAGGCAAAAATAATATGGATACTGATTTAGTCATGACATACATGTTAGCTTTAATAGTCTTAAAATCTAGTTTAAACCAAGATATAGTATTTTTAAAAGAAAGAATTTCTAAAATAAAACTTACACAATACTGAGAATCGAATCTTTAAGTTTAATAGAATGGAGACATTTCCTCCACTGGGCTACAGATGAGTGGACATACAAACTGCAAGAACAAAATCAAGACTGGTAAGGCATCGAGAACATCAAGTCATTGCATATGTCTGATAATGACCACAGAGTTCCTTCAGGGGCAAGAGGAGTAACATACACATTTTAGGGGAAAATGAGAGTATGGGTAGGCCTAAGGCAGAGAAATAAGCTGCCCAAGCAAACAGAAACATAAGAAGAATGAAAGCCAGAACTAGAATGCAGGGTCAATTGCAGGCTACTCCACACTTCAGAATCCTGGGCAAAATCCTGTTTTAAAAAACGATCATCCTTTTACTAGACTGAACTACGACTTTGTGAAGACAGTGGTTTACATCAGGCAGGCGCACTCCGAGGCCGGCAGGACACATCCAGCCCTCCACCCGCCTTAGAACTGTAGTTCATAAGCTAAAACAGTTTTACCTGGTTGGGAAAAATCAGAGAGTATTTCATGACATGAGATTTGTATGCAACTCACACTTCTGTGAACATAAAGTCTTACTGGAACACAGTCCCACTAACCCACTTACATATTGTCAAAGTAATGGCTGCTTTTGCATCACACAGCACAGCTGTGAAGTTACAACAGAGATCGTGTGGCTACAAAGCCTAACACATTTGTTATCTGACCCTCCGTGGAGAAAGTCTGCCCATCCTTCATTGTATAGTATCAGACCACTATGGAAAAGATACACTAGTGGCCTTGCTAAACTTCAGGAAAAGGATAATTTTGTAAGACCCCCCACACCACTAGAAAGTGAACAGACCAGGTAACAATGTTTGTTATCACCTGGGAAGCTTTCAGCCTGATCTGTCCTGGTTTTCCTAGTAACTCTACTGAAAAGTTATGTTTGGATTTGGGTCTTCCTGCAGCCAAATACATTAGTTTAATCCTACATAAGCCTCCTATATATGCATCAATAATTCTCCATCTGTGTGCTATTCTGGATCATTCAAATTTTTAAATGTTATTAACCTCTTCTTCCAAGAATATTATATAAAGAGGACACCATGACAGAGAAACGTGTGGTTTAGCAAGAACCAATGCAAGTCCAATTTATGAGACTGTTGTAATATAACATTAAAACTTATGTGTATATAAAATTCTTTGCTTTAATGTGTACTCTTTGTTTATACTTATGTGTACCACATTTTACGTATCTTTGGTTTCTAAAGCAAAGATAAAAGACTAAAGATACTCTAATATTAAAAGAGTTGGCACCTACCAGCCATTCTGAGCTCCAAGCCACATAGTTGGTAAAAGGCTACTCATTTTCTGGGCTTCTTCTCTCACCAGGTCTTGTTCATTTGGCAACACTGATATTTGATCTTTATATGCATCTGAGTCATTACTGGGAAAGGTGGGACAAAAGGAAAAAAACTGAGTGTGCTCAGTTAGTTTTCAGGGATTGGTCATTTCTATACTTTAGTGTACAGTTTAAGAAAAAAAAAAATCAAACTCTAAAATTCCAGAAAAGCCAAAGTTAAATGCTTATTGTTAAATATTTAAACAATTGTACCAGAAGAAAATTAACATACTAGGAGGACCAAGTTGCAAACATGGAGTTAAGAAATGGCAATGAGCCGAAACCGGTTTGGTTTGGTGGATAGAGCGTCGGCCTGTGGACTGAAAGGTCCCGGGTTTGATTCCGGTCAAGGGCATGTGCCTGGGTTGCGGGCACATCCCCAGTGGGGGATGTGCAGGAGGCGGCTGGTCGATGTTTCTCTCTCATCGATGTTTCTGACTCTCTGTCTCTCTCCCTTCCTCTCTGTAAAAAAATCAATAAAATATATTAAAAAAAAGAAAAAAAGAAATGGTAATGAAATATAGCAGTTACTATCCAGACTATAATTATGCCTCACCCTTACAGTTACTTTGAATTTTATCAGTTTCTTCTTAAAGGAGAAAAGAGGAAGGGATGGTTTGTTTTAAAAACCACACACATACACAGAAAGGAGGGTAAAATATAAAGAATTTTCTAAAATAAATTAATAAGCTTGCATTCACTCACAGCCTTCTTTCTTTTAGATTGCCACATATAATAAAGAGATATAACTGGGTTATCAAATTCAACAGACAAATGTACTAATTCTAATAAAAAGATGACTATTTTCTTTTTAAATTTACTTTTAGAGAGAGGGAAGGAGAGGGAGAGAGAGAAACATTGATGTGAGAGCAAACCATTGACCTGCTGCCTCCCCCAGACCCCTTACCAGGGATCAAGCCCACAACCCGGCATGTGTCCTGCCTGGAAATCAAACTGGCAACCTTTCAGTGCACAGATTGATGCCCAACCAACTGGGCCACCAGCCAGGGCATGGCTTTACTCTTAAATTGACAATTAAATGTTAAGATATTTGGTTGTTCTATATACTAAGAGGAAAAATATTAAATTGTAAAAAAAAAAAAAAAATCCAGTTTTGATAAACCTCTATCTGCAAGACCTAGAGTAGGCAAGAAAGAAAATCAAAGAATTCATGAAATGGACCTAGATTAACCAACCTTTTAAAGAAAGAGCCTAAAACAAATTGTCTTTTAGTAAAATGTTTGCCAGAGAGCTAAATTCAAAAAGGTCATCCAAGCCCACATGGGAAATTGAAACAATGGCCAATTTCACTGCTGACTAGAGTGGGAGTGAGAGTAGGGGTGGGGATTAAAAGAGCAAGAATTATTAATAGAATGGAAGACAGTGAATACAATTAAAAAAATAATAATTCTAGAGGAAAAAATGACCAGAAAAATTTTGACTAATGTATTTTATAGACAAGACGTTTTTCATAAATTAGAAGGAAAAGAGAGCAAATAGGGGCGGGGGGAGGGGGTGGGTAACCAGAGACAATGAAGAGGAAGGAATAGCATAGTGGGAATAAGTAATGGCATCTAAGTCTGCCACAACAATACCAACACCAGCAGTTCTCAACCTGTGGGTCGCGACCCCTTTGGCGGTCGAACGACCCTTTCACAGGGGTCGCCTAAGACCGTCCTGCATATCAGATATTTACATGACGATTCATAACAGTAGCAACATTACAGTTATGAAGTAGCAACGAAAATAATTTTATGGTTGGGGTCACAACATGAGGATCTGTATTTAAAAGGCCAGAAGGCTGGGAACCACTGAACTAGTGGGAATATTTTGGCAGATTGAGGTTATTTTGGTTCCTTTTGTGTGTGTACTAATGTGGTTTCGTAAGTTACTGACCCATCTGAATACCTTGACTGATACACTGGTGAGAGGTCTTCTGGGATTTGAACTCCCAAAGGATCTGTGAAGACGTGCTCTGTGTACACGCCGGTTTGGGAGACGTCCATGTTGTCTTCAGCTGACCCTGCATTGCCTTCTGTGGCTTCAGTTGCTTCTTCTGCCGTCGGAACATTTTCATCAATCTCACTACTTTCTGCTTCCTTTTCTAAAAAGTAAATAAAACATGCTAACCATTCTGAGTTTGAATTTTTCTATCAATGATTTCCTTGTACAAACCCTTGCTACAGAATTCCACTCCACCTACCCTCTCCCCCTCTGCACTATATCACGACATTGAGAATTCATAATTTCATTTAACAATCATTACAGTATCTTCTTTTATGTTCTTTCATTCTTGTTACTTTAAGATCCAGATTAGTCCATGGTGAGGCATCTGGAACAGGTCTGGTGCTGTACAGGTGGGATGTGAGGAGGATGGCTGTACCTGGTGGCTTTTCTGTCACTGGAGAAGCACCGCTGGTACTAGGGGGAGTGGCACCTGCTGTCACACCTTCTGCAGAACAGCCAACCACTGTGATGCCTCCCAACAGGCTGTCTGTCTCTGCTGAGCTAGTGCTTGTCATGCTTCCAGATAAAGATGCTTTGTCTACCTGTCCAGATTCTGAAAGCTCTTCTCCTGCAGGGTAGTCTGTTTCTCGTGCTCCTAAAAACACAAGATAAACCTTCTTTTAATGCTAAGTAAACGTATATAACTAGCTTTTTCTCCATAAAAGCAACTATGGGTTTTAAATAAGAGTGTATAGGTAAAGGCAAATAGTTATCTGAATATACTGCCAAAGATAGCTTTAACATTTTTTTAAACTAACCTTCACAAAATGGAAAGCAGCTTAAAAATTTAAGATAATATTTCTAGTAATGCAAGCAAAAGAAAACATGAAAATGTCAGAAATTATGCTTCTGCTCTTAATATGAGCTCCTAGGCAGCCACCTAACGAGGTTAAAACCAATGAAATCTAAATATATGTAAATTATATTTGCTATTTGAAATATGGACTTCTGCCTACCACTATTAAAAATGAGTCACCCTAAATGTACACAGTGCCTTAAGCATTAGTAACACATTTAAAAACTAAGCATTTGCAGTATAAAGATAAACCTCTTGTTTTTTTTTTAATTTAGAAAGCTGTTTTTATTCGTATTGCATTAAAACAATTTTATTGTAGTCAAATACAGACATATACACACATACACATAAAATTTGCCATGTTAACCTTTTCTAAATATTTTTATTGATTTTAGAGAGGAAGGGAGAAGGAGAGATAGAAACATCCATGATGAGAGGGAATCATTGATTGGCTGCCTCCTGCATGCCCTCTACTGGGGACCGAGCTGGCAACCCAGGCATGTGCCCTTGACTGGAATCAACCCGGGACCCTTGAGTCCACAGGCCGACGCTCTATACCAGCCGTGGGCAAACTATGGCCCGTGGGCCGGATCCGGCCCGTTTGAAATGAATAAAACTATTGAAAAAAAAGACCGTACCCTTTTATGTAATGATGTTTACTTTGAATTTATATTAGTTCACACAAACACTCCATCCAACACTCTATACACTGAGTCTAGGACAGGGGTGGGCAAACTTTTTGACTCGAGGGCCACAATGGGTTCTTAAACTGGACCGGAGGGCCGGAACAAAAGCATGGATGGAGTGTTTGTGTGAACTAATATAAATTCAAAGTAAACATCATTACATATAAGGGTACGGTCTTTGTTTTTTTTTTAGTTTTATTCATTTCAAATGGGCTGGATCCGGCCCGCGGGCCATAGTTTGCCCACGGCTGGGCTAGGACCATCTTAACCATTTTTAAATGTGTAATTCAAATGGCATTTATAATGCTGTACAGTCATCAAAACTATGCATGTCTAAAACTCTCACATCACCCCAAACAGAAAATCTGTACCAATTAAATAATAATCCGGTTCCCCAGCCCCACCCCTGCCTGCCCCTGGTAATCGACTTCTGTCTTCATGAATTGCCTTGTCCAGATAGCTCACCTAAGTGGAATCATAATATTTGTCCTCTGTGTCTGATTTATTTTACTTAGCATAATGTTTCTAAGGTTAATCCATGTTGTAGCATGTATGAGAATTTCATTCCTTTTTATATAATATTCCACTTATAGATATATCACAAATTTATTTCATTTTTAAACCAATGTATTTATCATAAGATTTAATCTAAAACTTTAGAAAGCTTTCCCTTACTAATAAATCAAAATAATCCCTTGTGCTCTGCCTTCCAGTCATCATCTAATATTAGCACTATTTTATTTTCTTCACACCGTCTGAAAATATCAGGTTTAGTCATTTGTTCCCAGCTTATTTTTGGTCTTCCCAAGTAGAACACAACTCCTAGAAGTGGTGCATGACTATATTTCCAGTAACCAAATTAGAGCCTGCAAAGGAGGTGCTGAAGGTGGGAAGACAGGAGCACGGCTCACTCTTACCTGGTACACTTGCTATGCACAGGACGTGCGAATTGCAAACAGTGAAGCTGTCTAGGATGTTGCCTGGTTGAACAGCATCAATAATAATCACTTTTGTAGCTGCATGAGTGCTAGTACAGATCCAGACTAGACTAGATAATTCTTCTTGATTTTTTAACTCCTTCTGCTGTTCCTGCAGAAGCAAAGTAAAGAAATGAATATTAGAAATGATATGTACAAACAGTAAAAAAGCTGTGCTACTACAGTCAAGGGCAACACTATTTCAAGTTTATTTCCAGATTATTTGGAAGGCTGAAAATACTTCTGTCTTTCCACATTAACCAGCACATTAAGAACTAGCAGTTAAAGCAGATCAGTGACAAAAATGGTCTGTATCTCGGCTGTGACAGTTGTTACATACTTGGACACATCTGTCCAAACTCTGGACTATAAACATTTCAAGTATACACTTTACTGAGTGTAAAATATACCTCAATAAAACTGATTTTGAAAAAAGAGAAAGAGTGAGGAAGAAGCAAGGGCGCAGTAATCCCAACTAGAAGTTAAACCCAGAAGTAAGTTTTGGACCAAAGAGCTAACTAACAGTCTCAGGCACCAGGAGACAAGCGTTGGTGCACACGCTTACCTTCAGTTCCTGATCGAGCTTGTCTAAACTGCTCTGAGATGCACTCCGCTGCTGACTGCCTTCTGCATCCAAACCAGCAACATCCTTGTAAAACACACTAGCTCCAACCACAGAACCGCCATCTCTGGTCTTCCCACCAGATAAATTGACTCCAACAGCACACCACAGCTTTTAGAGTTAAAAAATAAAAAGTATTAAGTCACTTTACATCTAAAAATGTTTAGAATTTTTCACATTTTCTTTAAAATTCTAATGATTATAAATATAGGTCTTTAATATTCAAAGTACCCCAGTCTAAAATTACAAAATAAAAAATCTGATCCACAAAAGTAGGATTTAACAATTTTGTTTAGAAAAATGTCCACCCAGATTTTAAGAAGTAGCTCCTTTAACTTCAAAATTCATTTACCTTCATGGATGTATCTTTTTCATCTAGAGGCCTTAGACAGACAGGCACAGGTAAATTTTTCATCTTATTTTCCCCTTGACCATTGGTTACCTAATAATTTGGGAGGGGAGAGAAAGAGGAGTTAGCCTTATTATTCTTATTTGAAAAATGAAAAAAAATCAAGTGGCAATTGGGCAAAATAAACAAGATGCTATGAAATATCAGAAGACAGGCTAATTCACATATGTGGGGGAGTGGGAGAGATAGGGAGGGAGAGAAAGAGAGAGTGAATGTGTGAGTGTGAGTGTGAGTGTGTGTGTGTGTGTGTGTGTGTGTGTGTGTGTGTGTGTGTGTAAGCATGAGCTGAGTCATTTGGGAATAGGCAATATGGAGTAGACAGGTAAAGTTCCTGAACACCTGAACTGAGTTTTAAGTCAAGTGTTTGAAAGGCTCCCATGCTAATGGCTTCTTAAAATGTATAACGTATAAACAATAGATGCTGCTTTTCAAAAAATGAAATCTTCAAGTATTAAAACAGAGCTGGATATGTAAGTTCATGCACTCGGCCACCTTTGTTGACCTGTCCCTTAGACTCAGAGGCATTTCTTTTGAGCTCTAGGGTGGAAAACAGCCTGAAAACCACTACCTCCAGCACTTCTCTCAATGGATGCCAAGTGCAAGCAGCTTGAAATAAGCGGGTTCGGGGTGTGGTTTTCGATTCCTTCATGCCCAACCACACTCCTGTCCCGGCATTTTCCACTACATCAGTGGTTCTTAATCTTCTGGTCCTTTAAATACAGTTCCTCATGTTGTGACCCAACCATAAAATTATTTTCGTTGCTACTTCATAACTGTCATGTTGCTACTGTTATGAATCGTAATGTAAATATCTGATATGCAGGATGGTCTTAGGCGACCCCTGTGAAAGGATCGTTCGACCGCCAAAGGGGTCGCGACCCACAGGTTGAGAACCGCTGCACTACATGCTCTTACGATGCTCACACGTTACCTGTTTGTACTTCTGAGGCAGGCTCCAGCCAAAAGCCTGCACTCTTCCATCCTCCTTCTGAACATGGGCCTTCACCTGACGATACTGTTCTCTCTTTTGTTCTCTGCGTGAGGCTAAATTAGCTTCAGTTCTAAAAGGAAAACACATTCCTCTTAAAATTAAATGATTACAACAACTCTCCTTCTAAAAAGAGTAAAAATAACAACACAAAATTTACATGATTTCAGATTGGTTTACTTCAGACTACGATTCCTCCTTAAAAAGTGTTATACCATAGCTGGTCTTTTCAAGTTATGCAGTGAATACAGTGTCCAAGTTTTAACAGGTTAGTAAATAGCCTATTATATTGAACCAAATTTCTATCAGGTTTAAAATTTTACCTATATGAAAGGGAAAATCCTTAAATATTTTTGCTTCCTCATTTTTTTGGTTCATTCAACAAATATATACTGAGAATTTTCTAATGCAGGGAATGTGCTAGGTAGGAGTGACTGAAGACCAATAAATCAATATCTTCTTAGGAAGATAACAGGTTAACTTCTGGATCCCATTTACTTGTTCCAGAAGACAAATATGCAAACTGGCTTGGTAAGCTTTAGAGCTGTGCAGTAAAATACCATGAAAATAATTTGTCTTTCTCTAGGCCATTTAAATTTTTGTGAGGTGACTTGCTTGGTATCTTACAGCTAACAAATCTACCTGTGTGTCAGACACTTTACAGATACTATAACCTATATAATTTAATCCTAACACGTCTGAGATAGATTATCATACTCATTTCACTGGCCAAGAAACTGGGACTCTAAGAGGTTTATGTACCAAGTTTCTGTACACATAATGAGAAGCAGAGTCAGACTGAAAAACCAAGTCCTTCTGACACTAAAAAAAAGTAATATAAGCCTTTAGCATTTCTATTAGTATTTATCAATGTTGTCATACCAGAAAAAGGAGACATTAAAAATTTCCTTCTCTTTATGAAAACAGATGCAATTTTCCTAAAATGTATTGGCTATATATAATTTATTTACAATAGCCAAGTTGCAGACATAGTTTATATATAGATTTATCTGAAACTTTACAGCTGAACTGTTAAGTGGTGAGAATACTCAGAACTGCTGACTTATTGAGGGCATAACCACTAGTCTGGAAAATACTTACTCTTCACTAAGGAAGTCAAAGGCTTTGGACTTATCCCCAGGGAGCTGACATAAGGTGCTGCTTCTTTTCTTGACAGAAGGAGTAACATGAGAGGTGGGTGCGTTATACTTCAGATTAACAGGTGGTTCGGGTTTCTTAGTAGTATTACTTGAGGAGCTAAAAAGTCGGCTAAAACTAAAAAGAAAAAAGTGAGTATGTCTATATATGTATTACACGCACTGTAAAAACAATCCATAATTTCCCACAAATCCCAGAGCGCTTTTACAAGGCAATGAGTTAAAAACTGGCAAAAAAAATTGTGGTCACCCAGTGCAGCCTTAGCAGTAACTCACAGCCAAAGCAGACATTCAGGAAAGAGGAACTACGCCGAGCCTGGCAGATCCCTGCTCTTTAATTAGCAATTCCCCTAACGAAAGGGAGACGCTCTGAAGTACCAGGAACTGCTCGTAATGAAGACATAAAAGAAGATGGCCCCTTTAGCCAGCTCCTACTTGGTGCCATCTGAGAGTGGCTGTTAGAAAGCAAGGTTATGGCTTCATGGCTTGAACAGGAGCCTAGTATCCAGTTCTAAAAATAGTTACAATAAAGCACTAGAACACACATTACCATTTAACACACAGCTTATACATTCTCTTATTAAACTCAACTTAAATAACTATTTTCACACCCACTCAAAAAGACCAATACTTCTATTAAATAGGAGATTCATCAAAAAGGGGTAAGTATTAAGCTCACTGAACACACAGTACTTCTAGCACAGCCGTGGGCAAACTACGGCCCGCGGGCCAGATCCGGCCCGTTTGAAATCAATAAAACTATTGAAAAAAAAGACCGTACCCTTTTATGTAATGATGTTTACTTTGAATTTATATTAGTTCACACAAACACTCCATCCATGCTTTTGTTCCGGCCCTCTGGTCCAGTTTAAGAACCCATTGTGGCCCTCGAGTCAAAAAGTTTGCCCACCCCTGTTCTAGCATGAACATACTAGTAAATCAAGTCCAAAACCGACATACACTACTCAAACCCCACAAACACTGAATTTCTAATCTTCGCTTTGTAAAGATTTTTACAATCACACAACCAGTGAGGCACCAGTGAAGCAGCCATTTATTAATGGGGATCCAGGTAATTATCAACTCTGAATAGCTCCCTGTTATTTTATTTAACTTAGTAGAGGATTCCATCAAATGCATAACCAAAATGATGCGGCTTACGACAGTAATATTTTTGTCCTCAAGAACAGCCTTACCGAGCTGGCACACTACATATCAAAAAGAAAAAGTTCAGCTTAGCTACATATCCCAAATTTAAGAAATGTAGGCAGGAAGGAAGGGAGGAGACACCAAAGCATTCTTGAAAATAAATTTTGACTGTAATCTTGTCTCAAAGTGCTATATCTACTGTCTTTATGTGTTTTTAGATACTTACAACTGCCAGATGCTTGACCTTTTTTTTTCCTGCATGGCTGGATTTTCTCTTGATGCTCTACATGAAAAAAGAAAATGTGTTTCAGTAGAGTGTTGTAGCAGTCTAAGAACCAAGGACCAAAGAAGTTCTGCTACGGCTACAACCGAAGTAAAATACCATCCCTCCCTCAGAGCTCAGTCTACTGACATGACAGAGACAAGATTGTTGTCTGTGCTGGACAAATAACCAACATGCCTGAATGCTTACTATTTTACATTTCTTGTTAAAGATATATCCTCCACCTGTCTCCTTTTTATCAAAACATTGCCTTGTAAATCCCTATCTTTACATAAAGATCTGTACCACCTTATACTCCCAGCTCTCAGAATAGCTTGTAATTTTACTGTTTCGATAGGTTATTTTTCACAGGACTAAAACTTTTCCATCACTGAAAAGATGACTAAAGAAAGGGATGAACTAGATTGATAGGTAATTCAACAAAATTTTAGAAAATAAGGCATTTCAAAGTGATTCAGTAAGATGGTAAGGATGAGAAACTCCCCTTTCCCTTTTTGTAAAAGGCTAAATTAAAAACATCATAATTCAATAGAAAAAGTAAGATATCAGCTTTAGCTGGCTTGGCTCAGTGGACAGAGTGTCAGCCTGTGGACTGAAGGGTCCCAGGTTCGATTCCAGCCAAGGGCACATGCCTGGGTTGCAGGCTCGATCTCCAGTAGGGGGCATGCAGGAGGCAGCCGATCAATGATTCTCTCTCATCATTGATGTTTCTCTCTCTCTCTCCCTTCCCCTCTGAAATCAATAATAAAAAAAAAAAGAACTTAAAAAATGTAGTAATATACCAGATACCATTGATCTCCACCTGTTGACTGCCACTTGCTAGAATTAAGAACAACAATGAGAGTGGAGCCTACAGTCCTGGCCAGTGGATCCAGTGGCTAGAGCGCCAGCCTGCGCACTGGAGGGTCTCGGGTGAGATTCCTGGTAAAGGGCACAGACCTTGGCTGTTCAGGTTTGATCTCCAGCCCCAGTCAGGGTGCATGCAGGAAGCAATCGATTGATGTATCTCTCTCACATTGACATTTCTCTCTCTTCCCCCACCCCCCGGCCCCCATCCCCTAGGTCCCTTCCACTCTCTCAAAAATGTGGGCAAATTAGGGGGTAACTACAAACTTTTCATGAGCTCTTCCTAAATTAAAGGAGTGCTGTTACTGAGAATCTGACCATTAGATGGCAGCACTAGAGGTGAGATTTAAGATCCAACTGACAAAGATCTCAACAGAAGTGGCATTTTGCATGAAGTGGAAAGGGAGATAAAATTCAGCAAGACCATTGTACAGGAAGACACTGAGTAAAAATGACTGTTTCCTATTGGCCTATGAAATGCTTGTATTTCCCTGACGTTACTGCAAAAGTAGCATCAATTTCTATATTCTTCTGAGAAATGAACACCATTCCTAAGCAATAACAATTGTGTTTAAGAGGTTATGGGAACATTCTCCAAGAGCCCTTTACTGGCCCAAAAGACACCCATTTTAATCACATTCTGTTGCCAATTCCAAGGGTTACTTTTGAAAGTCTCTCCTAGTAATGAGAGCAAGGGGCTTGGATCCCCAAAGGAAGAGCTCTTAATTCTGAATGAAGGCATTTCCAGAAAAACTAAAAAACAATACTAGAAAACACCAGAGATACTTCTCATACAAACCGAATCATCTCTGTCCATCGAACAGCTTCCTGAAGCTCCATCAATCTCTCTTTATACTGGTTTCTCTCCATTAGAACTCGGGCCATTTCTACTCTAGTAAATCGCTTCCTCTGGGCAGTGGGAATATCACTCTGTAATGAAAAGAAGACTAGAGATCACTCTGAGAGCCTATACCTGTTTTGGTATTATTTCAGACTTAAGGAACCCTTTAAGCTTTTAAACATTCCTTAACTTCTAATCTAATGGATCACTTAAAATGACCTTATAAAATAAAACCAATAAAGAGATATAAATAGGAGAAACCAAGATGGCGGCAGAGGTAAACACCAGAAATTGCTGCCTCGCACAACCACTTCAAAAATACAACTAAAAGACAAAATGGACATCATCCAGAACCACAGGAAGGCTAGCTGAGTGGAAATTCTACAACTAGAAGGAAAGAGAAAAGCACACTGAGACTCAGAGGAGGTGCGGCAGTAAAGTGCAGAGGTACAGAGGTGCACGTGAAAAGGGCTGGCAACTGAGGACATGGTTGTCTTTTTCAATCGGGAGGGAGTCTCAAGCTCCCGAATGCTCTGAACTTCAGTTCCGGGCGAGTCTCTGGGGACCCAGACTCATACGGGGAGAAACTGGACCATTTGGCATGGGTGGGAACTCAAGGGCGGCTTTCTCTCAGAGGTGCTTGCAGCGATTACCGGAACACTGAGATTCGGGGCCTCTTAGGGCAGGGCTGAGGATCAGCCATAGCTGTTTGTTCCTCCCTGTTGATTCCCTGAGACCCGCCCCACCCAAGCTGTGCACAGAGACTTTTGCATATGAATGGCCTGGCCCTTTGCAATCTGAAAATTACCTAACAAACTGCAGCTGGGTCAGAGAGACCCAGAGCTTCCAAAAGAAGGCCCAAGGCCCCACAGCAGCTTGCATTGCTTCACAGCTGGGCCTCATCTGGGCACCTGCAAATCCCAAACAAAGAAGAGGAATCTGCAGATCTCTCCGTAGCTCCTACTGGGTAGCCTCAGGAAGAGGCTAAATTAGCACCTCCTTAGAGATCCAAAGGCCAGTGTACCCAGTGGTCAGAGTGGGACCATCCAGATTACAACTCTTCAGATCCATAAGGGACACACTCAGGGGGCAGACTCAGTGAGCACCAAAGCCCCACTGAAGCAAGTCTTGCCCCAGAAGGGTGTCTCCAGCACAGAAGTTCTCCCACTGTAGACACAGCTGATTCTCACAGCTAATTGGCCTGGAGGTCAATTCCTCCCAGTGATACCTACAACAATCAAGGCTTAACCACAACAAGACTGTGCACAAAGCCCACAAAGGGGTGCACCAAGAGTGTCCACCCAGGTAATTGGGGAGGCTGAGCCACTGGGCCCTATAGGACACCTAGCGCAGAAAGCCACTCTATCAACACAGGGAAGTATAAAAAATGCGGAGACAAAGAAACAGGTCACAAATGACAGAAATGGAGGAAAGCAAACGACTGGATATAGAGTTCAAAACCAAACTTATAAGGTTTTTCAAGAATTTTCTAGTAACTGCCGATAAATCTAGTGAGACCCTCAAGAAATCTAGTGAGACCCTCGAGGATATGAAAAGGACCAACTATAAATTAAGCATACACTGACTGAAATAAAGAATATTATACAGAGTTCCAACTACAGACTAGAGGATTGCAAGAATCAAGTCAAAGGTTTGAAATACGAAGAAGCAAAAATCACCCAACTGGAAAAGCAAAAAGCAAAAAGAATCCAAAAATATGATGATAGTGTAAGGAGCCTCTGGGACAACTTCCAGCGTACCAACATCCGAATTATGGGGGTGCCAGAAGAAGTGAGACAGCAAGATACTGAAAGCCTATTTGAAGAAATAATGACAGAAAACTTCCCCCACCTGGTGAAAGAAATAGACTTACAAGTCCAGGAAGCACAGAGAACCCCAAACAAAAGGAATCCAAAGAGGACCACACCAAGACACATCATCATTAAAATGCCAAGAGCAAAAGACAAAGAGAGAATCTTAAAAGCAGCAAGAGAAAAAAAGTCAGTTACCTACAAGGGAATACCCATAGAACTGTCAGCTGATTTCTCAACAGAAACTATGCAGGCCAGAAGGGAATGGCAAGAAATATTCAAAGTGATGAATAGCAAGAACCTACAACCTAGATTACTTTACCCAGCAAAGCTATCATTCAGAATTGAAGGTCAGATAAAGAGCTTCACAGATAAGAAAAAGCTAAAGGAGTTCATCACCACCAAACCGGTATTATAAGATATGCTGAAAGGTATCCTTTAAGAAGAGGAAGAAGAAGAAAAAGGTAAAGATACAAGTTATGAACAACAAATACACATCTATCAACAAGTGAATCTAAAAATCAAGTGAATAAATAATCTGATGAACAGAATAAACTGGTGAATATAATAGAATCAGGGGCATAGAAAGGGAGTGGACTGACTATTCTCGGGGAGAAAGGGGTGTGGGGGGTGCGGGAAGAGACTGGACAAAAATCGTACACCTATGGATGAGGAGAGTGGGGGGGGCGGGGGTAAGGGCAGAGGGTGGGGTGGGAACCGGGTGGGGGGGAGCTATGGGGGGAAAAAAGAGGAACAACTGTACTAATCTGAACAATAAAGATTTAATTTTAAAAAAACTATGAAAAAAGAGATATAAATAATTACTTATTAACAAAAAGAGGTAGACAATTTAATTTCCAAATATAAATACAGATATTTGAAAATAAAATAAATACAAAGAATAGTACAGATTTTAAACTTTAACCAAAAAAGTTAATTGCTGGCCCTGGCTGGGTAGCTCAGTTGGTTAGAGTGTCAGTTGAGTTCATAATGTTAATTCTAATATTAAGTTATATCCATAACTTAGTTATGTTACATATATATTTTATGTATCAAATATTGTATTTAAAAAAAATGAGATTGAAGTGGCACCAACTAATTATTCTGTCCAAGACACCCATATAGCTCAAGTCTGAAGCTCAAGTAGCAAGCACCTGTTATAGGAATGATAAAATAGTTACCAACAGAATAGCCTAGTATGCTAATAATATTGGGAAGGAGCTCATATTTATATTTTTGTATTGAAATATGTTGACAACATTATGGGCTAGTGATCTAGAATTAAACGTAGACTTTATTTTTTTTTTATCACCATTTACCATCCCCACCCACTCTCTTCCCTTCATCTTTTTAATGTTTAATGCTATTAAACAATTTTTATTAATTTTTCAAGTGAAAATTTGTAGCCAAACAAAAACCCAAAACTCAAAATGTCCCTGTTGGTCCATGAGCTTCAACATGCAGGTCAGAGCATAGAGCCAGAGGAAAATAAGCAGATCACATGCAGCTAGAAAATTGTATCTGGACAGCACATGGGAGCAGAAGCTACCCAACTCCTGACCACAAACATGCCTCTGGCTTTTTTTTAAATCTTTATAATACTCTACCCAAAGTTTAATTAGTGAGACTTCCCCCCAATACAAAATTGTGACAAGAAAAAAAGCCCCCAAAATGCAAACCTACATCATCGTCATCTTTTGCTTTTTGCCTTGCATCTTCAGCTTCTGCACGAGCTCTAGCGGGAAAAACACACAAAACATGTTACGCGAGTTGAGTTCACCTTTTCAAAGAATGAAAGAGTAGGTAACATATTTTAGCCACCACCAAATGATTATTTTTTTCCCCAAACAGAGTCTTTATTTAGCTGCCTTTACTTAGGACAACATTACCACAGCACTGAACAAGGGGGGTGGGGGACCCACGTAGTAAAAAAGGTTGGGTGAAAGAAAAGAGTGTTTCTAATTTCCTTATTAGCAGTATTTCAATAGTTCTTCTAACTTTTTTTCATATCGTGACAAACACAATAATGCTAATATTCAGTAAATGGGGGACCTGCTCACAGCAGAGGCGATCAGGTGGCACCTGACCCTGTTCCAGGCAGCTCTGGCCCTTCCTGGTCTGAGAAGGGAGTCGGCACCAGTCTTGGGGCTCTCCTTACAAGCGGTGCAGGCTCACTGGCCAAGACTGTCAGGTTTAGAGCAGCACAGCGAACACTTACTTCCTCAGCTCTTCCTCCAGCTCTTTGTTCTTTTCCTCCAGCTTCAATTTGGCTTGTTTCACAGCCTCCAACTCCCCTTGCAGCACATCTTTCTCACAGGTCAGTTCATCCACTTTTGCTATCAAATCGTTCTTCACTACATTCAAAGCATTTCTAAGAAACACATATTTCAAGTGCATCGTTACAAATACATATCCTTTCCATCTTTCAGCTTATTCTTCTGCAGACTCAAATATATACAATCATAAAGCTGAATAACTGAGTACTTCAAAGGCATTCTACCTGAGGTCATTTGTGGATAATGTAGCATCCATAAGGGTATTGTTGTTAATAAGTTCTGAAGATAATACCTAGTCAATAAAGTAAAATTAATTCTTATATTTACCTTTAATAATTAATGAGAAAAAAGTCTGAACTAGAAAAAAAATCTACGATCTATTTTTCTTTTGGGTACAGCAGGCATAGGAGTTCATTACAGATTCAGTCTGTTTTGGACATACACAAATGTTCCAACGTTGCTCTGACACAACAAATTAACAATGTGGCCTGATGTTTTCCACATGACTCAGGACCCACCCCACTAAACCAGATGCCAATGTGTTTGAGGGCCGAAGACCCACAAACTGTACCTGAGAACCTACAACTATAGTGGGAACTCTAAATAGGTGGGCTGGGTATAGAGCAAAACAATTTTTGCAGAAATATTAACAGAAAGCCCGGATAACTGTATATTGGAAAGATAAAAATCTCTGCAAACAAAATGAGCAATGAAAACTACTCATCCATGAAATTAGGTACCATGACCTGTGTGTGTGTGCACAAACCCATACACAGAGAAGGAGAATAAGATGGGGGTAATAAGACTGCATTAGTGTTGTGTTGAAATGGAGAAATGTCATTGACTTAGACAAGAAGAAAATTCAGCATCTTTCCCTTATTAAAATTCTATATA
The DNA here is from genome assembly GCF_963259705.1 of Myotis daubentonii. Lineage (NCBI taxonomy): Eukaryota > Metazoa > Chordata > Mammalia > Chiroptera > Vespertilionidae > Myotis > Myotis daubentonii. The sequence continues at coordinate 45,416,995 of NC_081855.1, read as the reverse complement.
TACTTACTTGGTTTCCAACAGTTGTGTATTTTCTAATATAAGATTCTCAACTTCACGACCCATTCCTAGGCAAAAAAAAAAAAGGATAAAAACTTTGAAAATAAATTTATCAAAAATTATGTGACTTATAAGCTATCGTTCCAAATTTTATAAATTTTATCTTTAGTAATCTCATTTTGTCTATAATTTAAATTGATATATCTACTTGAGTGGGTTATAAAATTATAATTTTCCATCACAAAACAATGCCAAAGATTTCGCTAGTCAATTCTTTATAAACATTAGTCTGTATTTTCTCAAAATATTTAAAAAAGATCAAGACTTTTCTGCCAAACATTATAAAATATAGCAGCATTTTGGGGGAGGAAAAGGAACAGCATTAATATGGATCAGAAATCTTTCCAAATCATAGGCTGGTATTTTAGTCTTTTGCCAAAAAATTAGACCTTATTCATAGAGAACAGGCAGAAACAAGGCCAACGAAAGACGAAACCCCAATGCAGATGAAACCTTACCAAAGAAATTATGTTCTGAAAGCCCATGCATTCCATGCAAAGCAAAAACAAAGAACAAGAAATGTTTTGTATAAGAAACAACATGAAAATAGGTCGTTAATCTGTAAAGTTTTATGCATGATATGAAAAACATCTGGAATCACAATGCCATGATTTAATGCATAATGGTGTGCAAAAGACAGAAAGTACAATGATTTCCTTCATTCATAAAGATGCTCAGATAGGTCAGACCTAAAAAATAAATGCTTTATCAATTCTATTGCATAATAAAATTGAATATAATTACATTGAAAACCCCAGATCAATAACATAAGTTTCCTTCAAAGTGTTAATGTTAATGAGAACGTTCAGTTGTCACTTTACAGAACCGTGTTTAGTAATTTGGTAAGTCCTCTAAGGTAGGCAGGTAGAGCACTCAATGCAAGATCCAAATAGTGATCTTTAAGGAGAAGAAAACTAAATTATTACTCAGAAGAAACAGAAGAAATAAAAGGACACAGTAGGGAATGTATCTCAAAAAGTCACAAAAATAAAGAAAAAAAGCAAAGAAAAACCCAAACTCATTGCTCACTTACCCTAAGCTAACATTAGAAAATTATATACAAGGGGAGAAGCAATATTCATAACACAGCTAAAGAGGAAGAAAATATATCTAAAGAAAACTATGTAACAGAGTTAGCATGTCCCTTATTTTTTTTTTTTAAATAAAGGTAATACTTCAAATGACTTAAAGATAATTTAACATAAAACCAACCTAGCAATGCTAGAAATTCAATGCTTATATATGGACTCATATTTTGTCTGTACTATAATTATATCTCAAACTAGGGGCCCGGTGCACGAAATTCGTGCACTGGGTGGTGGTGGTGGGGGGGGGGGAGTGTCCCTCAGCCCAGCCTGCCCCCTCTCACATACTGGGAGCCCTCAGGCGTTGACCTCCATCACCCTCCAATCACAGGATCAGCCCCTTGCCCAGGCCTGACGCCTCTGACAGAGGCGTCAGGCCTGGGCAGGGGACCCTCATTTCCCCCCATCACTGGCTCTGCCCCTTGCCCAGGCCTGATGCCTCGGCCAGAGGCGTAGACCCCCATCACCCTCTGATCACCTGGTCGGCCCCTTGCCCAGGCCTGACGCCTCCGCCAGAGGTGTCAGGCTTGGACAGGGGACCCCCATCTCCCCCCGATTACTGGCTCTGGCCCCCACCCAGGCCTGAGGCCTCTGGCCCAGGAATCATGCCTGGGCAGGGGACCCCCATCTCCCTCTGATCGCTGGCTCCACCCCCCGCCCAAGCCTGACGCCTCTGACCCAGGCTTCAGGCCTGGGCAAGGGGACCATCATATCCCCCCAATCCCCGGCTCAGCCCCCCGCCTAGGCCTGATGCCTCGGCCAGAGGAGTTGACCCTCATCACCCTCCGATCACCAATCACCGGATTGGCCCCTTGACCAGGCCTGAGGCCTCTGGCAGAGGTGTCAGGCCTGGGCAGGGGACCCCCAGCTCCCCGTGGTTGCAGGCTCCGCCCCTGCCCAGGCCTGACGCCTCTGGCTGAGGCGTCCGGCTCGGGCAGCGGGGACCCGCAGCTGCAGCGGCCCCGCGATCGTGGGCTCCACTTTAGGCCCAGGCAAGGGACCCCTAGCTCCCGGGACTGCCAGCTTCGACCGTGTCCAGCTCCCATCGCTGGCTCCACCCCTACTTCCTGCTATCACTGGCCTGGGCGGCAAAGGCACCTGATTTTCCGATCATGGCTGGGGGGCAGGGCAAAGGTGGCCCCAGGGCCGCCTTTGCCCTGCCCCCCAGCTCTTAGCTCCCCGCTGGGTTTCTGATCACTGTCAGTGGCAGGGGGCTTCTTCCTGCTTTCCCTTTCGCCTCCCTGCATTGTGCCTACATATGCAAATTAACCGCCATCTTGTTGGCAGTTAACTGCCAATCTTAGTTGGCAGTTAACTGCCAATCTTAGTTGGCAGTTAACTGCCAATCATAGTTGGCAGTTAATTTGCATATAGCCCTGATTAGCCAATGAAAAGGGTATCATCGTACGCCAATTACCATTTTTCTCTTTTATTAGTGTAGATATTCTCAAAGATCAGAATACTACTACCATGAAGAATTAAATATCAGAAATAATGTTTGTTTAATTATCTATGTATTTTCCAAAAACTGAAAATAAAGAAAACCTAAAAAAGTTTCACATTCCAATTCAAAATGAATTTTGGCAAGATATGTGAAAATATTTAAACACTAATGTTAACTTTTCAATAAAGCTATAGAGTCAGGAGAAATAAAGTTTAGACTTGTTTTAAGAAGTTTATATAATGACCTTGTTTGCTATAAATTCTCAAGCATACAGGGAGATAAGCATAAAAGCTGAAAATATGTGTAGGGCACAAAAAATAGCAGAGCAGAAAAAAAAATGATGAGAAAGCATTAAATGAGAACAGCAGCCAACAACACCTTGCTTAAAAAGCAGTACATTAAAGTATTTAAAAGCATACACACCAGAATATTCCCCTGGGTAAGCAGCCCAAGAGAAAAATGAAAGAGAACCTCAATTAGACTGTTTTCAGAAAGCAAGATCTACACTCATGTACTTCAAAATGAGAGGAGACAATAAAATTGGAAAGATGTGTAGAAACCATTAACAACACACAATAAAGTATAAATATTATAAATATGAAAAATCAAAATATGTATTATATGAGAATCATGACCTATAATGTAGTTGCTAAAGTTTACACATTCCTAATGAAGAATTCTCTTAAAATCGAGTGTATAAATTTAACATATCATCAAAAGAATTGTTCAAAATTTTCATTTTGAAATATATCAATAAACAGTAACTCATAACCAAAAGGAAAACATAACTGGAAATGGCCCCATTTCTACTCAAGACTTCAACCAAACATAAACTTAGGTCTAGCGTATTTGGAAAGTTTACCTACTGAAACCAGCAAAAAACTCCCTGGTAGTTTTCGAAACCATAGGCACCTCATTTGATTTTACCTTTGAGTCTCAAGTTGGGTCATAGATGGGCTTCCCATTTATCTGTTAACCTCTTGAGAAAGTACACACAATTTTATCCAGTTCTGTACAGGCATTTCCCCAAAAGCACACTGACCTCTTCAGGAGAGGAGTTTTAACTCCAAAAGATGAAGAATCACAGATTTAGAGGTGAAGCAAAACTGTTAGAACTATTTAGGAATTCATTCACTTAGCTGCTGTGCAAAGTAGTGAAGACTCAACAATGAGCAAAAGACATAGCTGTGTTGGCCACATTGAGCTTATTGTCTATTCAAGAAGAAAGGTATATAAAAATTACAGTAAAGAATGAAGAGTGGCATAATAAATAAAATGCAGTGCTATGAAAATGTATTTCAGTGACAACTAAGCTTTAACTATGGGATCAAGATAGAATTCCTAGAGGAGGGTGTGCCATTTAAGCAGAGCCCAAACGGAGGCAGATAACAGTTGTGTTTTTTAAAGAAAGGGAACAAACAATTATTTGCAATTGGTTGTAAAAAAAGGAGAGATCTAGAATGGAGACCTGAGTGGCTGGTGAGGTCATTCATTCACTGAGTTAGTACAAGTTGGTATAAGAAGAGCCTTGGAGGACAGGACAATAAAGATGATGATGAACTGAGCTTTAGGCATATCAAGTGTAAAGCCCTACAAACCATCTTAGAGCTGGCTATGGGCTGTTTGAAAGTAATAGCCTGGGGATCTAGAAAAAGATCTTAGATGGCGATGAAAACTTTGGAACAATCAGCCATGAAAGCCAAGAAACAACAACAGCAAATAAGATTTCCCAAACAGAGCAGCAGCGTTGGGACAGGAACACTGACAGCTGAAAGATGGGCAGAGAATGGGAGCCTGCAGAGAAGACTGAAAGCATGCAGGGCAGTATGGTAAGTCTGATAAGTCTGATATTCCAGAAACCCAGCAAAGACAGTTTGAAAGACAAATGCTATCGGAGAAGTCATGTGAAATAACTGAGAAGGAACCATTGGACACAGCAAACAAGAGGCTGTCTAAGGCAAGGCAAGGGTGGGGGAGAAAACCACTCAGACTGCAGCCGGCTGAGATGCAAGTGGGACTGGGAAAGCGTGCTGGTTAAAAGAAGCCACACTTCTAAGAAGCCTGTTTTGTTCACTGCTGTTTCATGGCACTAGAACTGTCCCATAACAGACACTTCATTGATATTGCTGCATAAAAGCGTGACTAGAAATGGGCGGAGAGTGGCAGCAGGGGTACCAACTGAAGCTAGAGGGTCAGAGGAGGGCAGTATTTTTATTTTTAAATGGACAACAACTGAACATGTTTCAGTAATAATATAAAGAAGTTAATAAAGATGGAGAAGTAAAAAATACAGAATGTAATCAAGAGAAAGAAAATCCCAACAGAAGGATGTATGAATGTGTAATTTCCAATTTCTAGAGTGTGGCTATTGGGAATAAGTGACTAGAGTGAATGGAGAAAGGGATTAATAAAAATAAAGTCAGGGGATGAGATACCAATCCAGATAAAGGACAAACTGTGAGGGATAGTTATCTCTTTTAAATTATTAAAACCAGAAAAAAGTAAACTAAGCACATATATGATTATAATACACTTTATATCCTCAAACTAGAGAAGAGAGTTTTATAATAATATGGTAACTAGAAAAATGAATAATGAGCTCGTTAACGGGCCCATTAACGAACGTTGGGAAACAATTTTGTTAGGTTAGCGATATTCCCTTTAGCGAGTATTAGACCTCAGTGGCTGTCACTGAACTGTCCAGAAGAGAAGCCAAGAACAAATATGTGCCTTGGAAATTTCATTTCTTATCACTGACCAAAAAGCAGGCACATGTTGCTACACTTAACGATAGTATTTTTAAATCTCCTAATCTGAAGCTTTCTAGAAATAAATCTACCAATATCTGCAAAAGGGAAAATACAAAACTATTTATTCTTTTCAAAGTGGAAAGGAAGCCACGGTGTCAGGATTTTGCTTTTAACCTATTTATTATGTTTAATTTTCTGAATTAAAGATGAAAGCTTTCAGAAAATATTTGATTTAAAAGACCACAATTATTTCTAAGTACTATGTGGCTTCTTAACTCTTTAAAAGAAAAGTGTGGGCTAGCATCTTTAAACATTATATTATTCAATATTGGACTATGAGGCAGCAAAGTGTACAAAACTACATTAAAAAGTACTCATTCTGGCCCGGCCAGTGTTGCTCAATGGTTGAGCATTGGCCCATGAACCAGGAGGTTATGGCTCAATTCCCAATCAGGACACATGCCTGGGATGCAGCTCTGTCGCCAGTAGGGAGTGTGCAGGAGACAGCTGATTGATTATTCTCTCTCATCATTGATGTTTCTATCTCTCTCTCTCTCTCCCTTCTTCTCTGAAATCAACTAAAAGCAACAAAAAGAGTACTCATTCTGGTTAAATTTAATGGGGCAGAAGGAAATTTTGGGGGTGATTTTTATGATTCTGGTGGTCATTACATAAATCTATGCATTTGTCAAAACTAAAAATATCCACCAAAAAGAGTGAATTTTACTGTATATAAATTTGAATCTGAATTTAAACATTTCAAAATTCTTCTTTCTAGCATTTTTTTACATCAGCCCCTCAATTTTGCCAAGGAGTCAGTTTCTTAAACCAATCAAATCTTAAAGAACTTTTCATGCATACTTTAATGTTAACTAAAATTAAACCATAAATTTAAATGTAAAAATGGAGTATTCTTTATGAGTTAATCCTTTAGTTCTCCCTTGAGAAATGCAAACTCATTCAATTACTTGCAATGTTTTCCTTAGATTTTAACAGTGGGAGTCTATGTCTAACACAGAACACTTTTATTTATATACTTTCAATCTCTCTTACTAGATAGATAGACTGAGAGCTCTGTTTACACAGGATTTATGTTTCCTTCAGAAAATACTTCAAACTCTCAAGGACCTAACTGGTAATCAATAATTTAACACAGAGGCACAGATTTTTAATACTATGAGGTTGTCAATTTCTGTAAGGTTTGAAGTTACACACCAAAACTACTTCACATGAGTTATAGTCATGTAATTATTATTGGAAGGGACTTTAGAGATCACCTAGAGCAGGAGTCGGCAAACCTTTTCTGTACAGGCCAGATGGTGAACACTTCAGGCTTTTAAGCCATACCTTTGTTGCAGACTACTTAGGTCCCCCATTGTAGTGCAAAGGCAACTATAGACAATGAATAAACAAATGAGTGTGAAGGTGTTTCAAGAAAACTCTCTTCACACACAAAGAGGAGCTGGATTTGGCCCAGGAGCTGCGTTTGCCCAACCCCTGAAACGGAGTCCAACCTCCTCCTTTAATAGCCAAAGAAACCAAGGCTCAGAGTAGTTGATCTATTTGGCAAAGGTCACCAATAAGGAGTAAAAGAGCTGCCCTGACCGGTTTGGCTCAGTGGATAGAGCGCTGGCCTGCAGACTCAAGGGGCCCGGGTTCGATTCCGGTCAGGGGCATGTACCTTGGTTGCGGGCATATCCCCAGTGGGGAGTGTGCAGGAGGCAGCTGATCGATGTTTCTAACTCTCTATCCCTCTCCCTTCCTCTCTGTAAAAAATCAATATAATATATATTTTTTTAAAAAAAGAGTAAAAGAGCCAAATTCACTATATTCTTTTCAAGCCAGATGTTCTTCAATGACAAATTCTAAAATGATCACATTTCCCATAGAGTTGAAACAAAATACTCAGAGAAATCTCAGAAAAATCAAGTGTTAAAATTTCTTATTTTAAAAAAAAATATATATATATATATATTTTTTTTAAAATATATTTTATTGATTTTTTACAGAGAGGAAGGGAGAGAGACAGAGAGTCAGAAACATCGATGAGAGAGAAACATCGATCAGCTGCCTCCTGCACACCCCCCACTGGGGATGTGCCCGCAACCCAGGCACATGCCCTTGACCGGAATCGAACCTGGGACCCTTCAGTTCGCAGGCCGACGCTCTATCCACTGAGCCAAACCGGTTTCGGCTAAAAAATGTATTTTTAAAACAGTATGCTATGTCTTCAGATAAGCCATCATACCTAATAAATCTGCTCCTTCATCCACATCTCCAATTAGGCCTGAGCCAGCTGAGGACAGTTCTTCAAAGAGCGATTCCGTGTTGCGATCAAAAGCTTTGTTCTCTATGCCTTTGGTGGGAGTGCTATGCAATAAAAACAACAAAACCAAATCAACAAATATCATAAGGACTTTAACAGTCTAAATGAATACAATAGGCTAAGTTACATAGGCTTTTTTTTTTTTTTACTTATCATTTACAAATAATACAAAATGTGATTTTTAAACATTTCTCGCCTGGCTGGTATGGCCCAGTGGTTGAGCATCGACCCATGTACCAAGAGGTTGTTGGTTTGATACCTGGTCAGGGCATATGCCCAGGTTTCAGGCTCCATCCCCAGTAGGGGCCGTGAAGGAGGCAGCCGGTTGATGATTCTCATCATTAATGTTTTTTTCTCTTTCTCCCTTACTCTCTGAAGTCAATAAAAAAATATATTTTAAAAGCTAACAGCAAAACACTATGTACAATGTAACCCTTTTTGCAGGAGTGGAGGGACGTGGGGATATACTGTACATGTACTAGTATGTTTATACATTAATGTTATAGTAATAGAAAAATAAATTTTTGCAGAATTTCCAATTAAACATGGTGAACTGAACATAGTCATTTAACACCCAATAATTAAAAAATCAATTAAAATGACAGGAAAGAAATTAGAAAGAACCCACAAGGACATAAGGAATAGAAAAAGAAACCAGGGCAGATGAAATGTGAACAAAACTCTGTAAGATGGAAAACAGACTGGCAAGGAGTAGAAACTGACTTAACAGACAAGAGAAAGCTGACACCTAAACCAATGGGGTTAGGGAGGAAGTCAGTATGCTGCCAGAACCCCTGAAAGGCTCAGGAATAGAAGGAACCAGCAATCTTTGGAGAGGAGCATCCATGGAGGACATATAACAGAAATATGGGCTGAAAGATGACACAAGAAACAGTATGAGGCCTAGATCCAATCCTCAGACCTCCCTTCTTGCAACATAGCTCCCTGAAAAATGGAAACCAAGTTTAAATGTTATAGGCAGGACACCAGAGAATAAGTCATTTACTTCAGTCTGAGCAAAATAGCCACAGAGCAGACATATAAAGGCCTCTCTATATAAAAGAACCAAAATAAATGGGCTATGACAGAGGCACTCAGAGCAAAAGGAGACAATGCAGGCAGCAACAGGAACTTGAAAACAAAGATTTTTTTCCCGGGATAAATATATTTTTAAAATATTTATTGTTGAAAGTATTACGGATGTCCTCCCTCTTCCCCCCCCTTCCCCCAATTTAGCCCTGCTAACGAACACCTGCACCATGCCAAAATAAATATTGAAAACAAAAAACTTTTAGGGAGAAAAAACATCAATGAGGGTTGAAAGGTAAAGTTGGAATAAATCATCCAGAAATTAGAACATTAATAGGAGGGAACAGAAAAATGAGGGTCAGGCCAAGATGTTCAGTGTCCACTAACAGGTGTTCCAGAAAGAAAGAGGAAAACAGTAAGAAGAAATAGAGAAAATTTCTCAGAACTGGGAGATATGATTTTTACAGATGAAAATTTACTATATACAAGATACAAGAAAGAAGACCCTTATACCACGAACATCGTCATGTTCTCAATCCTTCCAAAGAAAGCACATACATAGCTATTACTATTCTAGATGCGCAGGAATGTTAACACATCCATTAAATACAAGAGATGCCTTAGGGCATTAGGACAATTTTCCTACAGAATCTCAGCTGCGAAAGAGGGACCAGGAAGACCTGCATAAGGATGTGACCTGAAGATACAGAGCCAAGGGAGCTAAGAAGTAACAGAGATGACCTCTTGGGGGTGGGAATGAACAGTGGGGAGGGCAAGGGACCACCACTGCCCGTCATGTTGTGCATGACCACTTAACCCTAATTCTACATACACGCACTAGTCTAATAAAAATAATTTTTTAAATTTTTAAAAGAGATTCAGAATGACAGAAACGCACAACTGTTAATAAGGAGCTGCATCTCCTAGGCTTAGGAGAGACTGGACCAGAAGCAAATTGCTTTTTATACACTAAGTTTTCACAGTCCTGGACTGAACCCAGCTCTACCTCTTGCTGGCTTAGCAATCTTGAACATTCTGAGTTTCCTTATTTGTAAAATGGAGATGAAGACCTCTATTTCATATAGGTAATTAAGAACAAATGATACAAAATAATGACGATATTAGCTAACATTTATTGAACTGGGCACTTTGCCAGTGATTTAACATGTACTGACTCATTCACTTCTCACAACTATCTGAAGTATTATTATAAACTCCTTTTATGGATGAGGAAACTTACCTCAGATTCAAACCCAAGTCAGGATTTGAACCCACAGTCTTACCCTAGGTTTTTGCTTTTAACCACTACTGCACACTGCACAATGCTAGAAGTGACCAATAAATGGCATGTATTTTTAATGGTAATTATTAAAGGATAAAATTTATAGAAGGAATGAAAAGGTAGCAGCTCCTGTTTGACATTCTTTTTTTTTTTTTTTTTTTTTTAAATATATTTTATTGATTTTTTACAGAGAGGAAGGGAGAGAGATAGAGAGTTAGAAACATCGATGAGAGAGAAACATTGATCAGCTGCCTCCTGCACATCTCCCACTGGAGATATGCCCACAACCCAGGTACATGCCCTTGACCGGAATCGAACCTGGGACCTTTCAGTCCGCAGGCCGACGCTCTATCCACTGAGCCAAACCGGTTTCGGCCTGTTTGACATTCTTGAACATCAATCTATTTCAGATGACCTTGGTTAAGATGCTATCTAACAATCTTCACCACTAAGCATCTCCCCATGTGAAATGAGACACTTTCAGTTCTGAAGGGAGCAGTCTCTTCTTCCTGATCTGAGAGAGGAATAAATTTTGCTCAAATTATTATTTCCCCTACACCTGCTTCTATGCTTCCTTAAGTTCCCATATGTAGGGATATCCTTTGGCTGTCTTTTCTCCCTGACCTTCGACATGCTCTAATACCTAATTCTGTAAAGGCCATAGTTCATAAAACATTTAAACCATGTACAATGTCAGTTTCAAAAACAGAAACTGAAATATAATACCAACATTTCTTCAGCAAAACATGTGAATGCATTCAGTCTGGTCAGAGACCAGAAACAACAGCGTATGTCTGAGGGAGAGGAAAAGAGGGATAAAATGTCTTAATCTGACATTTACAGCACCTTGAGCCTTTATATCCACTGAGATCTTTGTCCATATCCAACTCAGGAGTGGATTCGATGATCGCTTGAACTTCTGACTTCTCTTCATTTTCCACAGAGCCTTACAAAAGGACAAGATGACCTAATTAATGAATATAGCCCTTATATAAAAATCTTGTCATTTCTATGGTTGTAAATACATCATTTGATCATAAAAAAGTTTTTTAAAGAGTATATCCTAGGAAACATAGGGTTAGACAATATGTCATATATTTAATTAACAGTTAGTATCAGAAACTAATAAATAACCAAAGAAATTTTTCATTTGTATTTCTTGAGACACAGTGCAGTGTATCCTAGGCCAGAACTCAGACTAATGATTTGAGGCAGGGAGAGAAAAACAGTGTCCTCCTACCTTTCAGGCTCTCCAACCCTCCAGCTCCTAACATTTTTCTCTCCAAAACTTTATTTAATCATCACCTCTTTCAGCTTACGAATAATTGATTACAATGAATTATTTATCTATTTCAGCGGTCGCCAACCTTTAGGACAACCGGTTGGCAACCACTGCTTTATGTTATAAATGCAAAGCATCAACAACACAATGATGAATTTTCTCATACCCACATCATCTGGATTTACTGAAAACTTTGCCAGTAAGTAAAGAACTAGGGTGGCTCAGTTGGTTAGAGCATTGTCCTATACACCAAAAAGTCAGGGCATATACCCAGGTTGTGGGTTTGATCCCCGATTTGGGCGTGAGCGAGAAGAAACCAATTGATGTTTCTCATATCAATGTTTCTTCTCTTTCTCTTTCCTCTACTTCCCCTCTCTTAAAGAAGAAAAAAAGAACTAGAGTCACGTACCTGTTGACACATTTCTAGTTTCTTGGGCTACTTGAATTTCAATATGCTTGCCTATGTCTGCCTTATTTGGTGCATCTGCAACCTTCACAAATCCTTCAGTGTCTTCCTTTAAGGGCGTGTCAGTAGGAAGTGCTGACACATCTGAAGCAGCTGTTGATGCTGGAGTGGTAGCTTTAGATCCTCCTTGGCTAACATCAGAAAGTTCATCCTACAAATAAAAATAATTACAAAAAAATTTAAATAAGTAATTTAAACTATTGTTTAAATAGGTTAAGAAATAAACTTGCTGAGAGAAAAGTCTATTTAAAAAAAAACAGTAATAGAGAGTTGCTAATTATCAAAGGAAACAAATAATCTCCAGATTATTCAAATAATTGGGAAATAAATCATATTTGTTCAGGCATATATGATATTCTTTTAAACAGAAAATTGGAAGATAAAAGATTGGCAGTATTAGCAATAATATTATACATTAACATCAACCTCAGAGTTTTTAATGGCAGTTGTGATAATGAACAATCATTTGATAACAAAGACCTGCTTCACAACACTTAGGTCCTGGGTAGTAGCTACTCTGAAATAGCAGTGGGATAACAAGACTCCAATCTCAGGGAAGAGCTTTGTAGACAGTGCTGTTAAAACATCCCACATATACAGCCGAACCGGTTTGGCTCAGTGGATGGAGCGTTGGCCTGTGGACTGAAGGGTCCCAGGTTCGATTCCGGTCAAGGGCATGTACCTTGGTTGAGGGCACATCCCAGTGGGGGGCGTGCAGGAGGCAGCTGATCGATCTCTCTCATTGATGTTTCTAGCTCTCTGTCCCTCTCCCTTCTTCTCTGTGAAAAATCAATAAAATATTTTTTAAAAAAATCATCCCACATATACAGTGTACCATTTGAAGTGCTTGTTAAAGGGAGGATTTGTGAAATCAGGTAATTTGCACTTTAACAAGCAACTCAGGTGATTTATATACTCACTACAATTTGATAACTATTATTCTAGAATCCACAGATAGCTTTCAAATGCTACATGCCCAGATTAAGATTTTATACAAAAATTTGTGGGCCATGCATTTTTCTGGGAAAAGAATCTACAACTTTTCTCAGATTCTCAAAGAGGTTTGTGACTCCAAAATAGTTTTTAAAACAGTTGTCCAATGACTAACAATAATAAGGCAGTTCTTTTTAAGCAAAGTAGCCAGGTCTTTGAAAAAAGTTTAGTAGTAGTAATAATAATAATGACTAAGGTAAATTTACCATTCACTAAATGTATGACTTTAGGTAAGTTATGTATTCTTTCCATACCTACATTTTCTCATCTGTAAAATAGGAATAATAGTACCTAATTCACAGAATTATTGTTATTCTATGTGAAGAATCACAATACCAGATTTCAAGTAATACTACAAAGCCACCGCAATCCAAACAGCCTGGTACTGGCACAAGAACAGGCATATAGATCAATGGAACAGAACAGAGAACCCAGAAATCGACCCAAGTCATTACACTCAATATTTGAGAAAGGGGGCTAGAGCATACAATGGAGTAAAAACAGTCTCGATTCAATAAATGGTGTTGGGAAAATTGGACAGATACACGCAAAAAAAGTGAAACTAGACCACCAACTTACACCATACGCAAGAATAAACTCAAAATGGATAAAAGACTTAAATGTAAGTTGTGAAACCATAAAAATCCTAGAAGAAACCATAGGTAGCAAAATCTCAGATATCTCTTGTAGCAGTATGCTTATAGATACATCTCCTAAGGCAAAGGAAACTAAGGAGAAAATAAGCAAATGGGACTACATCAAAATAAAAAGCTTCTGCACAGCAAAAGAAACCATCAACAAAACGAAAAGAGAGCCCACTGTATGGGAGAACATATTTGGCAATGATACATCTAATAAAGGGTTAATATCCAAAATATATAAGGAAGACAAACTTAACAAGAAAGACAAACAATCCAATTTAAAAATGGGCAAAGGACCCAAATAGACACTTCTCCAAAGAGGACATACAGATGGCCAAGAGACATGAAAAAATGCTCAAAGTCACTAATCATTAGAGAGATGCAAATTAAAACAACAATGAGGCATCACCTCACACCTGTCAGAATGGCTACCATCAACAAATCAACAGACAATTGCCGGCAAGGATTTAGAGAAAAGGGAACCCTAGTGCATTACTGGTAGGAATGCAGACTGGTACAACCATTATGGAAAACAGTATGGAGTTTCCTCAAAAAATTGAATATGGAACTGCCATTTGACCCAGTGATCCCACTTCTAGGAATATATCCTAAGAAACCCAAAGCACCAATCAGAAAGAATGTATTCACCCCCGACTAGGGGTGAATGTGCCCTGACTAGAAATTGAACCATGACTCCTGATTCACAGATTGATGCACAACCATTGAGCAACACCAGGCAGTTTGTCTTTTAGACTCATCAATTTTAGGCCCAAAGAAAGTAAAGACAAAATTACAAAAGGTAACTTAGTCTCATGGATCCCACCATAACCTTTAAATATACTTTAAATTTTATGTTGACATTTCTTTCTCCCCAAGAAAAAGTTAAATGTCTAAAGCAGCAATTATAAACCTCGATTTACAACTCTACAGCATAACAGAATCACAAAATTCTCTGTGTACATGTATTTTGTGGAATTTCATAGCTTCAATTTGATTCCTAGCAGGAGTCTGTGATCCAAAGAAACAATGAGGACCATAACTCTAGACAAAATAAATCTAGATGTAAATTATGTTATAGGTTCAAGAAAACCCAGATTATTAAAGGAAATATGAATGTCCTGACCCTGAGGATACTTCTGAAGAAAGAGGACACTGTTTCACCTCACAGTCTGCCTGCTGAAGGGCTTCCAGGGACTGGGTTAACCGTGACCTAGTGGGGAGGGGATGTCTTATTTGTCTTTCTATCCCAAGTGCCCAGCATATTGAGCACAAGATGAAGTAGGTTCTCAACAGATGTTTGCTGTCTGAAGCTGAATGGGGCCCTGACTGAGGCTGAAGAAATAAATCTGTTCAGGGAGGGGGCAGCCCCTGGTGAAATGACACACTGAGCTGTCTCCAGGATACATGCAGGTTATGCACATTCTGTCCTGAGGAAGCTGTTTGTGCAAAGCATGCTAGCTAGCTCTCTTACCTAGCACTGTGTAAGTGTAAATTGGCTGCATTTCTACCTGATTTACTATATTTTTCTCTTCCTTGTTTCAAAATGCTGTCTTCAGAAGAGTAGTAAATTATAGATTATAGTTAAAGCCCTGGCAACCACTGTGAGGAAACAACTTGCTTTTATGTTTCAGTGAACAGCATCAGTAGTCTTCCAAACTGAGCCCTTGAGGTCCTGAGAATACCAGCTGAAGAGTAACCAAATGGTCAATCACTTTTGTTTACTTTTTACAAAATGTTTTTGTTTGTTTGTTTGTTTGTTTGTTTGTTTTACAAAATGTTTTAAAACTCCATTCTCACCTCCAGGTTCTGCTAAGAGGGAAAGATTATAAGAGAAAAATATCATGTCATGTATTTACTAAATGTTAGCATATTTCTAAGTATCTTTGACTGATACTACCTCAGGATGACAAGACCCATCTTTCTATCACCTACCATGTTAAAGTGAGGGATTGGGGCTTTGTTTTATTTTGATTTAAAATCACACTTCCTTTAAGCCTCTAGTTTAAGCAATATGGTTCAGAAGTCACCACGTGAATTATGTCTTACCTTATATTTTATCAATAAGCAGCTCATCACTTAACCCTTTTTTCTACTCACACAACTGTATGAAATCTTTCTGAAATTTATTCTAATCATCTTTTTTAACATACTAAATATTCCAGTTTAGCATACATGGAAATGTTTACTGCATCTACCTTTCTCCCCCACATTGTTTCTGAAACTCCTAAATAAACAAAAATAATCAAAGGGCGACCCAGATTTGTGCCTAGTCTTTATTTCTATCTGTACACTTGCACTCTATGAGACAAAAGTATTTCTCTAAAACACAAAGCAAGTTTTAGATATTCTTGGTCTGGAAATTCATCAAAGACTTTTTAAAAAATATATTTTTATTGATTTCAGAGAGGAAGGGAGAGAGATAAAAACATCAATGATGAGAGAAAATCACTGATTGGCTACCTTCTGCACACCCCATACTGGGGACTTGGGACTGAGCCCGCAACCAGACATGTGTCCTGACCAGGAATCAAACCCGTGACATTCTGGTTCATAGGTCAACACTTATCCACTGAGCCATGCTGGCTGGGCTCAACAAAGATTTTTTGGTAATTCCCTCAAAAAGCCATAGATTAGTAAGACACAATTCACTTTACAGAGACCAGATTGCCTCTCCCTTAATGTTTGTTCACGTGATCTTTGATTTTGGATTCTCATCATCCTTAACCCTCTCAACTATTCAACTAATCAAAATCTAGATGGCTCTCTATATATAAAAATGAAAAGATTATGAACATTCATTTTTAAATGAAACGCAAGCTGCAGAAAAATACATAGAGCATAAACCCATTCATCTTCCAGACATTATTAATATCATCTTTGTGCATATATAAAGAAAAAGATCTAGCCCTGACCGGTTTGGCTCAGTGGATAGAGCGTCGGCCTGCGGACTCAAGGGTCCCAGGTTTGATTCCAGTCAAGGGCATGTACCTTGGTTGCGGGCACATACCCAGTGGGGAGTGTGCAGGAGGCAGCTGATCGATGTTTCTCTCTCATCGATGTTTCTAACTATCTCTCTCCCTTCCTCTCTGTAAGAAATCAATAAAATATATTTAAAAAAGAAAAAAAAAAAAGAAAAAAGAAAAAGATCTGGAGGATACACCAATGACTGGGGAGGAAGGGTGAATTTAGGGTTGAAGAAACTTACCGTTTTTACTTTAGATCAGTGGTTCTCAACCTGTGAGTCGTGACCCTTTCACAGGGGTCGCCTAAGACCATCCTGCATATCAGACATTTACATTACGATTCATAACAGTAGCAACATTACAGTTATGAAATAGCAACAAAAATAATTTTATGGCTGGGTCACAACATGAGGAACTGTATTTAAAGGGCCAGAAGGTTGAGAACCACGGAAAAACTCACTTATAAACACCAACTAAGGAAGAACTAATTCCATTTCCCCTTCTCTAAGCATGAGCTTAAAGGGAGAGAAAGTATATATCTTATCGTTTTATTTGTCAATTATACCTCAATAAAACTGAATGAATGAACGAGTGAATGAATGAATAGGAAGAAAACACAAAAAATTAAAAGGAGTAAATCTTCACCCTTTTTTTCCTTTCAAAGCCCAATAGTCATCTGTGTTTGGTTTCTAAAGTTATCAAATAAAGATATATGCGAGGAAAGAAGTTTATATATAAAAATTGATATTATAAAAGAAATTTCTTATCCTCTATAACAAGCAAAAGCAACATGAAATATTACAACATATAATCCATTTTTCTTAAAATTGTATTTCTATTTTACCCTACCTTAAACACTAATGCAAAAATCCAAAAGGAGGTAATGCATAATATATAAACAAATGAAAAACCAAACTTAGGCATCAAAGAAAGTGCCTACAAGTAACCACTTTCCAAGCAACAAGCACACTTAGTGCCTAGATCTTGATTCCTAAATACCATTCTCCAATAGATGGAACAAGGGCTCCTTGGAGCAGCAGTCCATTGCGGGGCTGGTACAGAGAAAATATAAGAGCTTGGAGCATCTTATGGTGGAGGTGGGGAGGGAGGACTGAATAAAAAAAAAAATAGGGTGGGGCATGTCAAAAAGGTACAGGAGTCAACCTGAAAGAGTTCCTGGTGTCCAAAGTTGGAACAATTTAAGCAACAAAAGAAATGACTGTATTATATTAGCTAACTGCTGGGGTCCAACCCCAGCAGGTCCAGGGGTCCCCAAAGGTGTGGACGGAGTCGGCGAAGAAGGAATGACACGGAGACAGCGTTCAGTTGATCAGCAGCCTAGCCAGGATCTCCAGCCCGGATCTCCAGCCAAGTTCTGGTCTCGATCTCCAGAGAGGTTCTGCTTAGGCTCTCCAGAGAGGTTCTGTCCAGGTACTCCAGTCAGGTTCAGTGTCCAGGTTCCAGTCAGGTTCTCCTGCCAATCTCTGTAGTCAGGTTCAGTCCAGGATCCCTTGCCATGTTCTCCCGCTAGGCTCTGTCTCTAGGCTCCGAGGCCAGTCCCTCTCAGGATCCTCCGGCATGCTCTCTCCAGCAAAGTTCTTCTGTCTCTAGGCTCCGTGTAGATTCTGTCTTCTTGATTCTGTTCTAAGTTCTGAGTGTTTCTGTCTTGTTACAACTGTATTTATACCAGTTGATTCAATCCTATCAATCTCTATTACAAAGGTTAGGGCGTTTCTTATCTCCATTCCAGGGAGAAAAGATTATGTAGTTTAAGCATGATTGTTCGTAGTTAAAGGGATTAATTACCCGCCTGGCACTTAGTTGAGGGGTTTTATTCTCTCCCTAACTTCAGGGGAAAATCCCTACTTGGGGATTCAACCTTTCTCGGAGAGGTGACCTTGGTTAAAACACAGCGCCAAGAAGGTGAGCAAACATATTAAGAACCGTATGCCATATATGCCAGGTCCCTTGAAACAGCAAGGATGGACCGGCTCCTGGCAGCTAACCTACATAATAAAATAAATGCCATGAGTACAAACAGGAAGGAAGGAACCAACAAAAGAAGGAAGAGAGGGAGGGAGGGGGGAGGGAAGGAGCACAGCTCTCCCTTACAGAAGAATTTTGGTTAATAAATGTAGAAGATGGAGAACATAGAAACATTACTGTTGGAACACCACAGTAATAATTGTAGATAAGATCCACGGATGGATACTAAAATCAGTGGGTGAAAGTTTGACAAATAGGACATTTGTACAATCCTCAAGTATATCCATCATGAATAATTATAAAGGCAAAAATAGTAACTTTACAATGGAGAGAGCCGACATGCCCCAGCTGAAATAAGTGATCAAGGTTAACATCACCCCTAAGGCATATTGCCTTTGCAGTATTTTTGCCAAAAATCTATAACTTCGATCTAATCATGAAGAGAAAAAAAACCAGAAAAGCCCAAATTGAGAGACATTCTATAATATAACTAACCAGTGCCCTTCAAGCCTTAAGGACATGAAAGACTGCGGAAATGTCACACAGTGGAAGAGACTGAGAAAACATAACCCAATGTGGGATACTGGAACATGAAAAGGAAAGTCGTGGGAAAACCAACGAACTCCAAATAAAGTGTGTAGATTAGCTAATGGTATTGTATCAAAGTTAATTTCTTAGTGTGGATAACTGTACAATGGTCAGTTAACTTTGGTGGGTGCTGGGTGATGGATAGATGAGAACTCCGGACTATTTCTACCATTTTGCTATAAGCCTAAAATATTTCAAAACAAAACATTTTTAAAACCTGGAAGCTTTAACTGTTTGAGAATTTATAATTACAGATGCATTTTATAAGAGGAATATTTAATTGTAAAATATACAGGATTAAGGTTCAACTGCTATAGAGTATCAAGTTTGGAAAGACTAAAGAAATAGGAACAATTTAAGAACTTAACCACAAGTGGAGGAGGATGGAAAAATTCTTCTGAACAAGAATGCTGGCTCTGCTCAGACATTCCTGTTCTGCATGCTAAGCACATCCCCTGAAGAAGGCAGCACCCACTGACTACTGGCTTTACATACCAAACCCTGCTAACCAGAGCTCCTCACACAGTTCCACTAAAGTACTTCAAGTCATGTGGTTTAAATGAATTCTTTAAAAGTTCCATAAGTAGATACCAAATACAATTGTTTTTTAGTTAAAATTGCTTTTCTCAGTTCTAAAAGTCACATTCTAGCCTGGCGAGTGTGACTCAGTGGTCGAACACTGACCCATGCACCAAAAGGTCACTGGTTTGATTTCTGGTCAGGGCACATGCCTGGGTTGCAGGATTGATCCCCATTGGGGCCATGCACGAGACAGCCAAACAATGATTCTCTCTCATCCATGTTTCTATTTCTCTCTCTCCCTTCCCCACACTTTAAAAATCAATAAAGACATTTTTTAAAGTCACATTCTAATAATAATTAACAACCCAGGAGACTCTTCAAAGGAAACAATATACATTTTTCGAGTATATACACACATGCGTACACTCACACACGTGTCTTTAGGCATGTGTAGGAGCATATATATATATATGTATAGGTACATATTCACACAGATGTGTATATCTGAAACCTGTGAAATCATTGCCAAACTGATACCAAACAAGGTCTAGAAAAAGCATATATTTAAAATGATACTTAAAACACTTCATTCTCTCTTTCCACATTTGGGCATAAGGGAGGGATATGTGAACTCTAAACTTATAAAGCAATAAAGAATTTATACAGCATTGCCAGTGAAAGTACAAATGGCTGCAATCCCTTTGGCAGGTAATTTGGCAATATCTACCAAGATCTTAAATACATGCTGCTACCCAGCATTCCCACGTATGGGGATTAAAAACACAAGTACAAAATTATATACAGAGTTATCTACTGCAGCATTGTGAGTAATAGCAAAAGACTAGGAAAAACTGAGGTGTCCCACTAATAGGGCAGATATTAATTGTTGTTTGGAATATGTGATCCCATCCACCTGCCCTTCCTCTACTATTCTGATGTATCATCTTCCCCCACACACTTGTTTTAAATTTCTCTATCTATTGGACTCTTCTTCTAAGCCTGCAAACCACCCAGACTCTCCCATATTAAGAGTCCTTTTTCTCCACCCTGCCAACTCAAGTTATCCCTTTCCTCTCCTCCCACTGCAACACTTTTCATGAGCAATCTATGCTTTCTATTATTTCCTTCTTTCATAATTCACATTCACTCTAGTTAATGGCCCTGCAACTCAAACTGCTCAAACCTACACCTACAAACTCAGTCCTCACTGTACTTGACTTCTCCAGACAGCCGACTCTGCTAATAACCCTTCCATTCTAAAAGTCTTATTGTCCCTTGACGTCCAGGGGTGCGGTCTCTGTGGCTTCTCCTCGCTGGCACTACAAAACCCCGCCCCTGCCAATGCCTTTCTCTCTCCCTGTACATCTTCTGTCTCTTCAGTCTGGACTGCCCTCACCCACACCCCTGGACGATGCTGCATGAGGAAGCATCAGGCTTCCTCACCTGCTCAGACTGACACCCTATGCCTAGAGCCTAGGTTCAGGATCTGACACCCTCCAGACAGGCTGTCCCTGGGCAAGGATGCCCTTCACACCGCCGACGTCCTGTCTACAGCAGGCTATCCTGACATAGGTACCCTCCTAACCCTGCCTGGGTTATGGCACCTACCCCCACCCCTCCCTGTGGACACTTACCTTACCCTACTTGGTAATTTTAGGAATGAAACGTGCAGAAAGAAAAGAAGGGCAGCTAATGCAATACTACACCACCTTAATAATTACAGTCTTATAATATTTTATATCTACGAGGGCAAATTCTTACGGTTATTGCTCTTCTTCAGGACTGTTGTGGGTTATTCTTGGCCTTTTGTTCTCCAATTCCTTTATTTTCATCTTGCTCATAAATATAATTCAAGTGGATGAACAACCTTACCTTAACATTTTTGCTCATCCCCAACCTTAACTTTCATAATACATTCTAAACAGCACAGTTTTGGTCATTTTACATAAGAAACTGCTTTTTTACCAATTTCACAAGAAGCCCCCCACCAAAACATTTTCTGTTAATGATGCAATATCAAACTCCTCTGCTTTCTGCCTTGAGCTGACTTCTGAATGAGACTTGAAGTCTAGTTCCATCAACAGGGTATCGGAGGAGGCTTCATGTAAGCTGTGGCATTTAGAATGGTCTTGAAAGGGGTATTTCTAGACTGGTGGTGACCTAAGCAGGATACAAATATTTATGTGGGCAACCCATAAAGAAAAGCAAGTTCACAGAAGGAGTCAAGATTGGAGATTCAACTCTTTGAACATGAATGTGTGGGTGGCATTTATAGATATGGAACTTGAGCGACCCAGATTAGGTAGAGAGGAAGGCTGAGCTGTACGCCCTGGGAATTCCAACGTTTAGAGGTCTCAAACCAGCAATGGGGAAGGAGCAGGAAGGAGTAGTGCCATGTGAGCAGAGTCAATAAAAGCATTTCAAAAAGCAGAGTATTCAAATGTGTCAAATGCTGCTACAACATTCACTCTTGTTAATGGCCCTGCAAGAATTTTTAACTTTTCATTAGATTTATAAAGGTCATGTTTTGGGGGACCCTGAGAAAAGGGATGTCGGTGCAGTCTCAGAAGTAGGGTGAAGATAAACAAATTGCTCCTCAAATGTGCCAAAGTCTGTCCCACCACAGAGCCCTCATAGATGCTATTTGATTATCCAGAAACACTCATTCATCCAGACATTTCCATGTACGTACACATCCCTCAGGTCAATGTACCGATCACCTCCTCCGAGAAGCCTTCCCTCGCCATCCTAAAATAAGCACCCTCCCTACTAATTACTCTCTATTCCCTTATCTTGCTTTCTTTTAATAATATCTAACAATACTTGAAATCCTATTATTTCATTTATTTACTTGTTTGTATATGATAAATGAAGGAATAGTATGTAGAAATACTTCTTTTTAAGGACAATGTGGACATTTCTCTAGGTGTATCATTCCTGGCAGATTTTCCAATACCTGAAGATATAACCTTATTGACTACAAATCTCTTACAGTGAGAAATTTTCGATATAGCAACAAATAAGGTCTATCACTTTACAATCACTGGCAAGTCCCTTTAACTGCCATTCTTCTGCCACAAGGTTTCCCACAGTTCTGTTTTTTTAGTTATAACCCATCATGTGGTTTTCTCACAGAGCATTTTCATCTTAACCTTAATTCACAGAAAAAAACTGCTGGTAAAATTAATATTAATTCTTACCTGCATGCCCTAAATATACCTAAGTCATTTCCCAAGTTCTCAGGGGGAAATGAAAGTCGGCAATTACTTTAGAGATAGTCTAGTCTAGTTTCCGTCATGCACAGGAACCAAGACTAGTGGGTACACACAACACAGTCCACAGGTGAACTCTAAACTGACTCCCAGCCTTTCACAAAGTTAGAGAAAAAGACATCTGGTTAATAACAGCGCTTGGGTAAATAATATAATACGTATGTCCTAATAAACATACTTGACAAACTAAACTATATATGTGTGTGTGTGTGTGTGTGTGTGTGTGTGTGTGTGTGTGTGTGTGACTTTGTTGATTTTTAGAGAGAGAGGAAGGGAGAGAGATATATAAACATCAATCATGAGAATCACTGACCAGCTGCCTCCTGCAAGCCCCCTACTGGGAATCGATCCCACAACTCAGGCATGTGCCCTGACCAGCAATTGAACCAGTGACCTCTTGGTTCAGGGGTTGACACGCAACCACTGAGCCACACCGGCGACAAAATAGACTTCTGCCATTTTTTAATGCACCACTAATTTCCTGGAAATACCTATCTGTTGAGGCTTTATCTCGTTTAGTGGCTCAGAGAAGAGTGAGACAGGACTTTAAAAACTCTTTGGGGAGTACTTGCCTTAGTATCTCTGGGAGGACACACACAAAACAAATATGCTTAAGTCCATATTAATATTCTATTAATCAGTTTATAACTTGCCAGTAAAGTTCTGTTACGGCCTGTCACTGGATTAAAACAAGAGAATTATAACAATCCTCTCTTAAGGTGCCATTTTGATAGTAATCAGAATATTGCTACCATGTGGCATACATTTTTTATGTACTAAAAGTATCCCTCCTACTTAATTTTGTTTTAGGAAAGGGACATAACAAGTAGGCGATGGAGGGATGGGTGTTTTGGAAGATCTATTAATCCTACAGGCAGGCTAAAAAAGCCAGGATGACCGTAGGAGTAAGAATGAGTTTCCTGCTGGCATCACTGTGGACTGGTATCAAACAAGTGGACTGATACTGAGCCGCTGCATGATCAGATTCTAATAAAATGAGCAACAAGCAAAAGAGGGAAAAGGTGTGGTCAGTCAATGTTAGAAATATTCTTCAGGGGAAGAAAAGCTATTAAATATTGATTGGCTGCTTAAGTGTTTTGAGCACATTTCAAAGGTCAATGATATGATTCGAAATGCCTCCACCTTCTAGAACTGAGAAACAGGCCATTTGTATTATCCTACATGTCTTTCTAGCAACTAAGACAAATAATTAATTCAACAAACGTGTTCTGGGTGGTCACTATGGGCCCGGCACTTTTCTAAGTGGTAGGAATCCAGCAGTAAATAAACTGCATGGATTTTATGTCCTTAGTGGAGAGAAACAAAGTCAATAACTAAATGACTTTGTATTAGAAGTACCCTAAAAGCCAACCTCAAGTACTTAAGAGTATGATAAGTAATTTGGGGGAAAAAAGAGCAGGAAAAGGAGATAAGATGTAAATAACTCATTTGTGTTCGTTGTTATGACAGAGTAGATTTTATAATGTAACAATATTCTTTTATAACTAACATTCATAGGTATATAAATATACCATGTTATAGATTACAGCTTTAATAGTTTTAAAAACCAATTATTAGTATATCTCCACTCTAAAGTACATTTGTATATTATACTATATAATATATACTATACATATAATATATATAACTTATTGATGACAAGTTCTTGGTCAAGAATATAATCTAGGATAAATTAACACCAGGTCTTTTAAATGAAACACAATGTACTTTTGGGTATTTCTTTATGAAGGGTTTTGAGGAAGGAGCCAGTTTTTGTTTGTTTTTTAAGCCTACAGCACCCGGTATTCCCAGGCGGTCTCCCATCCAAGTACTAACCAGGCCCGACCCTGCTTAGAAGGGGCCGGTTTTTTAAAAAGTGAAACCCTACTGAATTGTAAACCAAAGATTTCAGGTGGCAATGATTTTCAATTCTAAAAAACAAAATTAAGTTCACTAGTCAGTCACTCCACCCCAAATTCATATAATGTAGCCTAAATCAAATAGAAATGTTGGTCATCAGTATCATTAACAACTGGAAAAAGAATAGTAAAGACTGAAACTCTTTGGGAAGAGCTCATTTCCAAAAGAAGAAAAGACATTAGTTTTACAACTAAAATGTATAAACTATTTCATTTTATTATGTTTTGGTTGTCCAGTACTTCAATTTTTGCTCATAAAATATAAACGGAAGTTTTCAGCAGAATAAAGCTTACCTTCAGGCTGGTATGAGAACGTGGCTGACTTAATTCCTGAAATTTCCATTGCTCCGATCCAGGGGTCTCTCCACCTTTCTGGGTGTCAGGTGTAAGCAATCCATCTCCCGCAGGTAGAGGGAAAAGCCCTAGTGATATAGGGCGTTCTTTTCTATATGGAGAGGGGAGGAAAAATTAAGCATTCATTCATTTTTTAAAATTCTTTATTCATCATGACTATAAGCAATACTCCTGGGCGGTTATTATTTTAGAATCATTACTCTTAAATAATATTGTCTGCCTATCTGAACAAGCAGACTTACCAAGAAAAAATATAGGTCCACAGAAGTTTAAATTAGCCCGAAGAAATCAACTAAGAAAAGCAGTAAGAAATGATTTAGGAAATGTTATAAAGTACTGATGAGTTCCTTGCCCAGAAAGCAGCCTGGGGTCTGCTTTCACAGAGAGAATAAGTGCCAAATTTTCACTCATGCTTAGGTTAGCCCTAGTGAAACTCATAACCTCTCCTTTGGAAGTGGTCCCAACCTCTGCCTCTAGACTTCCCAAGTCCTCACACTCACCCCAAGATGTTTACCCAACCTTCTTCAGGGTATTCCTTTTCGGCCTGAAGGAAAATCAACATATGATCTAAATCAGGGCTACTGATTAAACAGTAAAAAGAGCTCAACAGAGTTTTATCCCATAAAGCAAGAACAGAACCCATGTATGAGTTTCTTTCAATCACAGTACATATGAAAAAAACCATTGTCAGTTTTTCCAAACAAGGAGGCCAAAAATGCTATGAGAGACTGTAGAGTTTCCATTGCTTTGTGGGGAATTTCAATTAACAAGAGTTACAATTTCAATAATAATAGAATTGCAACAAGAAACTTGTCCTTTGCTGATGCATAGAAGATTCAAAATCAAAGGGATTTGAAAACAAGCCTACTGCAAGGTTATCCTAGGTCACTAGCTCAAAAGTGTGGAAACTGGCAAGAAATGAGACACTAAAAGTTTGGAGCTCTACCTCTACTACTAAGGCTGAATATAACTTAGAATAGAAACTCTGAGGCTATAAATAAAAGTGGCAAAATATTTGGTTTTGCTAAATAAGTATTTTATTCTGTAAATTCATTTCTATACAACTTAAGTCACTTTTGAAATGTGCCCTCAATTAACACAAAGGGTTTCGCTAACGACATCAGAAAAAGATTTATAAAACTGTCAGAAAACTTTAAGAAAGATTAGGTGAAGCCATGGGGTCCAGAGACTGCATTTAAAAAAAAAAAAAATATATATATATATATATATAATTGATTTTTTACAGAGAGGGAGGGAGAGAGATAGAGAGTTAGAAACATTGATCAGCTGCCTCCTGCACACCCCCTGCTGGGGATGTGCCCGAAACCAAGGTACATGGATGGCCCTGACGGGAATCGAACCTGGGACCCTTTAGTCCGCAGGCTGACGCTCTATCCATTGAGCCAAACCAGTTAGGGTAGAGACTGCATTTTATTAAGGTTGTATGCACAAGAAAATAAAATAGGACTTTATCAGTTAGAGTTAATTATTCATCACTTCTTCACACTCAGGCTACTTTTCCTGTTTAATTTAGGAGGAAAATTTGAATGCAGGTAGTACACAATAAAGTACTAGATAATAATTAATGCCAAACCCAAGTTTGTGACAATGAGCCACCAAAATAACCAAATGACAAAAATTAAAGTAACTTGTCTACTATTCTGTTTATACCAATTATTCCCAAATGCTGGTTCAGCAACAAAGTTTTCATAATTTCACTGCAAAAACAGGCATTATTTATTTCCTTAACGGATAACACAGCACATACCTTACACACATTCATTTCCATGTATCATAGAACCGGTTCTTTCTTGGGAATGACCCTTTTCTACATCTCTGCTTCTTTGATTTTAAAATGCTCTTTCTTTCATTAAATGATGACAGTAATTGGAAAGTGATTTTTTTTAATGTCCATATTTGGCAAAACAAAAAGTTGTTGACTTGATGTTTATCCCTCAACATCAAGTTGAGGGATAATTTAAAGTTCTAAGAGCTACTAGATGACTTCTTTTTTATCTTTTTTAAACATATCCTAATGACATAAACAAAAAGCTGACCGGGAATTTAATAGATGCAATTTAATAGAAAGCTCTCTAACCCAAAATGCAAAGACAACCAGGAAGATATTACAGACATCATGTGAACCCATCAAACTGCTAACAGATATCAAAATACAGGCCAGTCATCAGAATGATCTTCTATATGAATGACAGCATATTCATCTTCCCACATCAAATACTACTGAAAAGTGTAAAACTACGGGGGAAGGAGTGTGCTGTGCATCAAAATGTTACTTTCCTACTCCTGTTAATTACAAGAATTATTCACACCTCTTTATCTTGATTTTATTAATCATTCAGATACTCTTCTATAGGGAGGGAACTTCCTTCAGAGATCAGCAGCTATCTGTCACTATCTGTCAAGAGGGTCAATAGTGCTCTGGGTTACACTGTGCCAACTCTTGAAAAATAACCTTACTACATATATCTTCTCTCCTCCTTTTACTGATAAATTACATAAGAGTTAGCCCTAACCGGTTTGGCTCAGTGGATAGAGCGTCGGCCTGCGGACTGAAAGGTCCCGGGTTCGATTCCGGTCAAGGGCATGTACCTTGGTTGCGGGAACATCTCCAGTAGGGGGTGTGCAGGAGGCAGCTGATCGATATTTCTCTCTCATCGATGTTCCTAACTCTCTATCCCCCTCCCTTCCTCTCTGTAAAAAAGCAATAAAATATATTTAAAAAAAAAAAAAAAAGAGGGGGAGGGAGAAGGCATGTAATTAATTATGCAAGTCAATTAGAGTCCTACTTTTGAGAAGAAACCCACAAGGTGAACATTCGTTCGGTGCTATGTTGGTATGCATGTTTAGTATTCTACATATTGAATGCTGCAGTAAAATTCACAGAAGAAACTATAGAATGGAACACATGTGGGAAAGTATCAACGTGGCAGATTTAAACCCAAGATGTTTCAATGCCATTATTATCTAAAAACAAAGTTATCATCAACCCGTTACATTCTTTTTAAACTGACTCAGTTCAATATATCTATTTTTAGTTGTTTATTGAAATGTTACCTCACATGCATAAATCACTTCAAAAATATTCTTCAGTTATATTAACATTTAAAATAAATAATCATTAATAAAATCTACTATATATATAAAGGACAGTAAAAAGAGATTACATTTGTTCAGTACAATGTGATAAGCACTGAAACAAATAATTTATTTACATTTTCGATTAATCCTCACAAGGAAATAGAGATTATTTTCCCAGTTTTCAGATTAGGAAAAGTGATGCTCAAAGACTGTAGACACTAGTAATTGGCAGCGATAGGTTTCAAAGTCAGACCTGTTTGACTCCGAGGCCCATGTCCTTTCCTTGGAACTACCTGCTTCTTGACAATTTAATCTTCATATTGAAGACTTTTGTGTCAAGGAACTTTTCAATTTAATCATGTTATTTGATCAATAAGATAGCTGGGGCTAAAATAGTTCTGCTAATAAGGGGGAACATATACTAGTAAGTATAAATATTATTTACTTGTTTAATTATATATCTTGCAACTGATCAAGTATAAAATAATTATTTCACCTGATTTTTGAAACCACCCTAGTGGGGTAAAAACCTCCAAGGCTCTGGAACAAAGAAACTAAGCAATTTGCCAAAGGTCTACCAGCTAACAACACGTGACAGAACATGTGTATCTAACTCCAAAGCCTCTTAGCCTCCACACAGCACAGCACTGGCTTCTCAGACAGAATGGAAACCTAAGACAGCCTTTAAAATCAATCTCATTTTAATATTCTACATGTTCTTGAGTTAAGGTATATTTAAGTTCCTAAAAGCCTAGGCGCGCGCGCGCGCACACACACACACACACACACACACAAAATCTTTTATATACTAAAATATACACAAGTAATGAGATTGCTCCTGATTTTTATAAAATCAGGAAAGGAAATAAATGACCAACCATAAAATTTAATTTCTGGGTCTTAAGCTAATGTTGAACATGAATTGACCTGTGAATTAAAAAGAACACATAGAAGGAATTTACTACTTTAATTCTTCTTGATTTATCTAAATCCACAATTAGGAGTTAAGTATTTTAAACATTTAAATAATAAAAGCTATGCACTATGTACCTTCACTTAAAACCATAGGCAAAGTAGAAAGCTGAACAAGTCAGATAGTTTTAGTTTGATGAGTAAGAAACAAAAGAAACCAAAACCTTACATCTCTAAAACGTAGAAGATGGTTCTTATAGGGTGCAAGCAGAGTGAGCAGCAGAAAAGCTAGAGATTAATGACTACCCCCACAAACAGGCATGAATATTTGTCACCCAAGTCTACAAAGAAAGGGCAACATCTGACTAAACAATAGTGAATAGGCTTTGTAAAGCTTTCACAACTTTGATGTGTAGATAATGGAGGAAAATGCATCTCTTGCCCTGAAAGGTTTATATCCTTTCACTTAAATACAATTTAGAAGGAAGATTAATTTAAATTCTCAGTCCTCGTTAGCTGCTATCAAAATTTGTAAAAATAATAACTGAACCTCTATCAGTCAAAGGATAACTACGGCCTGTGTCTAATAGACTGCAAGTCCCAGCATGAAAGATATTTGCCCCTAAATGCTCAGATGCTAACCAGAGGTTGTACAAACTTGGGCTGGAACTCCACTTCTGCTCTCCCCTCGCTCTTTCAACTCTCTGCTTAAAGCAACACCACACTGACCTTGCACTTGTAGGTTAAGTACAATATGAAAACCCTTTTCCTAAGTCCAACGTTTCCAAACACAAAGCAGCATCCCTAAGTGATGGCCTACAAATGAATACAAGTAAAAATAGAAATCCTAGCTTCAGGCCATTTTCCATTGTTTCAATCTGCAACAGAAATGGTTGCAAAGCAGACCCATGAAGCTAAAAAAACAGAAAAACCAACTAAACAGGGGCTGTGAAGAGAGACTGGAGTACCTGAGTATCCTTGGTAGGTTCTGCGTCAGAGCTGGCACACCGGTAGAAATAGAAAAGTGCACAAGCAGCAAAACAGAGAGCGATACTAAGATAGCAGAATTAATGACCACCGCCCCGCCAACAAAGCCAAACACCAACAGCAGCATGCATCCGGGACTCATGGCGCTGTGCGGGCATGGTGAAACGCCCGAACCAGGAGGCCTACACGGGGGCCAACGGAGTATCTTTGTAGTGAGGATCTGTCATTCAGCTGCTGCCACGAAAACAATGCCATCAGCAGCAGCTTTCCACTCCATCCTGCAGCAGCTCCGAAGCGATGACGTCACCCCGTCCTCCCCACCTCAAAACCAGAGAGCTGCTGCTCCTAGCATTTATGCAGCTATCCTGAGCGACAGGCAGCCTATTAACTACGTTCCTCTCCACCAAGAGTCCTGGCTTAGCTCATTGGCTACAATGCTTGCAGATCTACATAATTTATTCACACTCCTACATCAAACAGAAGTCTCACTAGCTAACCCTTTCAAACGTGCCTCTCTCTAACAAAAGGACTTTAGACTAGGAGGACTGGAAAATTTTCAGCGTTCCCACAAATCAGAAAAATTTAAGCCTACTGTAATATACATTATTAGAAAGCAATCAAAATATCTCGATAATGCTGCTTATATGGAATGGCTCACAATTTACATCTGAAATAATGAAAGCTGTTTCTGTTTTTCTATGCTATTCTTTACTATAGCATTCCAACCACAGTAGAGAGCTTTTGAAACAGCCTAACTATTGTTCCAGGATTAAAGAACAGAGAGAAACAGACATAGGCAGGTTATTTCGCTTTGATCTCAAGGCAAACGTATAACACAGCTTACCTAATTCTACTATGAACTGCAGATTCTAGTTGTTCACTCCCTGAGAGCTGATGAAGTTTTGTCCTTTCTAAGTGTTCCATATAATTATGGATCATCTGTTTTGAAGAAAAAAAATACACAAAAATTTAAAAATAATACCTGGAATAAAACAAAAAGAACTTTTTTTACACATTTCTTATTTATCAGATTATCCATAATTCCATATAAAAGAATATTGGGATGAAATGGGGGGGGGCATGAAGGAGGAGGAAGAGGGCAAATGGGGAATAAGCGGGAAGGAAAGCGGCGACTTTGTGTGATGGGCACACAATGCAGTATGCAGATGTTTGAGTTGTGCACTTGAAACCTGTATGGTGTGGTTAACCAATGTCACCTCAATAAAATTTTTTTGAACGGCAAAGGAATATGCAAATGCTACATTTAAGGATGCTGGTAGCCATAAAAGTAGCCAACATATTGCTGAGCACTGCAAAAAGCTATTTTTCACATTGTGATGCTATTAAATGATATAATTTTGACATAAATAGCAGAAATTAGAATATAGACACTGGGGAGGAGGTGATATGAGATAAGTGGTAAAATAAATAATAGAGGGCATCTGAGAAGTCCATTCAGCAAAATGGAAAACAACAAAGACATTAACATAACACTTGAGAAGAAACTGACAAGGAGAAAATCTGGGATATCCTCAGAAGAGCTTTTAGCTGTGAAAGTTTTTTGTTTAACAAAACCATACCCTTATGTGGTGATTCTATTTTACAAAGGATTCAGAGTATGGATCACTCAATTTAATTAAGTAATTAAATTAAATGCCAATGTTTTTATTTCTTATTTCTACATATTTAGTTGAAAGAATGCTAATATACTTTCTCCTTTGATTGCTAATTTACTGGCATAATTACGTAATGTAATTATCTATAACAACAGCACATTAAAACAAATAAAAAAATCAGAGCACTAAAAAAAAAAATCAGAGCACTGTGATTTTGTGTCTTGGATACACAGGCTGAATAGGGAAGTGAAAGCTTCAAGAATATCAAGTACATAAACTGCCAAGAAATGCTACAGTCCTATTTAATTCTTAATAATCTATAGTTCCATTTTTAAGAAACCTAAATCTGGCATTAGAATATGTAAAATGCAATAAGTTTCAATCATAAAATCAAAAAGGCTATTCTAGATACTAACATGATATAAATAAGAAAAATGAATTTTAAAAAATAACAAAAAGGCCAAACCAATGGACATGGACAACAGGGGGATGAGAGCATGAGTGGGGGCGGGAGGAGATTGGGGGTAATGGGGGGGATGAGGATACACTTGTAATACCTTAACTAATAAAGAAATTAAAGATTAAAAAAAATAACAAAAGGTATGTCAGCAACTTAAAGGGATGTAAATATTAAGAGTAGGACATAAAAAAAAGGTTGATATATTTCTTGGGAATATTGCCTGAATTCTTAAAACTGTAGCATGAAATATATTTGGAAATTTCTAAACTTTAGTGGTATGAAGGTAGGTTTCAAACTTAATAATTTAAATAATATTGTAATCTAAAGAAAACTATTGACAGAAAAAAATTTAACAAAATTTTGTTTTTTAATTTTAAAACCTGCTTTTGTTGTAAAAGTTTTACTTGGTGTTCATGTACCATCATTATATATAAATCAATTTGAAAGTTATTAACATAAAATAAACAAAACAGTAAACTCTGGTGCATGAGTTAAGATGAGTAATTCTATTGAATCAAACATAAAATAAATAATCAAGTTTTTCCCCACTAAGACTAACCCAAACAAGAAATCGGTCAGGCAAAGAAAAATTAATATAAAATTGCATGAATATGGTATGTGAAAGTATTTTTTAACTTTTAAATTTATATACTTATTTTAAATTTACAGATTTTCTCTTTACCACCACTTAACAGTTTTGCAAAAATACAGGTTTTGTCTTTGTCTTTGTGTCAGCAAGCCAGAAATAATGAGCTGTTTTCTTCTTGTATCTGGAAGAACTTTAAGGAAAAAAATGTAAGTGAGACTAATATAACAAAGTGATGTTTGGGCCAAATAGATATCAATTTACATCTTCAAATGGTTTTTAAAAGCCTAAGTTGAATTCTTTTATACTGGATAGTAATCATGTAAAATTGATTAGTTCAAATGGAAGAATCTAAGTTTCATTAAGCAATTCAGATGAATTGCTAGCTATGGTCAACTATGTTCTAACTGCCATTAGCTGACTGGCTTTGGGGCCAGAATTCAGGTCCCTCTGACTCAGTAACTGAGCAGGTAAGCATTATAGGACTCATGCTATATCTTGCCTTTTAGTCTATTCTGTAGGCAGGCAATAAGCTCATCGTCCTTTCTTCCTCACACCCACAAAACCCCCAACCCTTAAGCATTTCCTGACGTCTGAAATAAAATATGCACTACTTCTATAAATGCACAAAAGAGTAGAAAAAATAAATTATACAATAAAAAAATAAATTTTTAACTATAGGCTTCACAATGTAGCTCTGGTCTTTAAAAATCATGAATGGGAGGGCAGGATCAGTGGTGCTAGAAAGAAGAGAGAGGTAAGAGGTAAATGGGATATGCTTAGGCAAGCGACTACTGGGTACACCAGCCCATCCCTCCTGATCTCAGGTATGCTCATTTATTCACACAGAGTCAGGTGTCAATTCCAAAACCCAAAGCTCGAGTCATGAAGGATTCCAAGCACACTGTCTGGAAAATCCCAATCCCCTCCCACCTGGAAAAATCTTCACAGCTTTGACTAAAATGGAAAAGCAAGGCAATAGTGAGGTTTTGGAAAACAGTAGCATGGATCTCTTTCATCATGTTGATCTTGAATCTTTCCATATGCAGCCAAGAATCATATATCTATATCTGCAGAGTTTCTCTTCTTTTTTTTTTTAAATATATTTTATTGATTTTTTACAGAGAGGAAGGGAGAGAGATAGTCAGAAACATCGATGAGAAAGAAACATCCATCAGCTGCCTCCTGCGCACCTCCCACTGGGGATGTGCCCGCAACCCAGGTACATGCCCCTGACCGGAATCGAACCCGGGACCCTTCAGTCCGCAGGCCAACGCTCTATCCACTGAGCCAAACCGGTTTTGGCCAGAGTTTCTCTTCTTAAAGTTGTTGAGATAGCATAAAGCAAAGAGGCACAGAAAAATTTCTAGTGCATTTAACATCCATGTATTCCACAACCTAAAAGCGTTATTGAAAACTCAGGCAATGGAATCAGACAACCTAGGTTCAAATCCAGTCACATCCCAGCATGGGGTTTGGGACAAATTATATTCTCTTTCTAAACTTCAATGTGTAAAATGGGTTTGGTCAGAGGATAAAATGAGAATGCATTTAAACACTCCCTGATGTAAGACCAGGGTTCAAGTTTTCAGTGAGTAATATTAAGAGTTTGTACATATGTGGCCAAGTGCCTCACAATTACTTGATGTTTATATTTCCTACACTGCCCTCTTCTTTTTTTTTTTTTTTTTAACATATTTTATTGATTTTTTACAGAAAGGAAGAGAGAGGGATAGAGAGTTAGAAACATCGATCAGCCGCCTCCTGCACACCTCCCACTGGGAATGTGCCCGCAACCAAGGTACATGCCCTTGACCGGAATCAAACCCGGGACCTTTCAATCCGCAGGCCGACGCTCTATCCACTGAGCCAAACCGGTTGGGGCAGCCCTCTTCTTTAAGCAGGTGTTCTTTTAAACAAATTCAGTAATGTGTACAAAATCCTGGATTTGACTAGAGAACAAGTTATTCACTCACCAAAGAAGCCATAGATTCCCCCTAAGCAGTAAAAAGTGATATTTAAACATTCTTCTGCCTATTGTAAAAGCTTACCTCAGTTGGTAGTAATCATGAAAAAATGAAGGTTAAATCCTTTCTCTGAAGGTTTCCAGAATTTACCTTTAAAGGACACCTGGTTCATTAATATTGGATAGCTATTTATAATTGCTAATTAAATGATATTTCTCCTACAGAAAAATGGGGACTAGAGTGGAACACCCCACATTTCAAAGCAGCTACCTCTGTGTTACATAAACCTTCCTAGAGGCAGAGCAAAATAAAGAGAGCCTGCTAGTATCAGGGCAGAGGACAGAAGCTGCTTGTGCCAGAGGGAGGGGCCGGATGAAAAGAGCTGCCCTGCTTCATGTGAAATTTACTGCCCAGGCCCAGCTCTCTGAATTGGTATTTAAGATTTCTCCTGAGATCTTTTTTACTTCCTGGACTGTCCTTCTCTGAAGGAACAGGACAGAAAAATTATTACAGCTTTTTACTTGAAGGTGTCAGGTTTTTCTGTAGCAACATCACTTTTATTAAATAAATATGTGAGAAAAAATATGAAATTTCACTTTACAGTGATTTTTTAAGAATGCATGTATTTTAAGCATGCTTCAATTTAACACATCCTAATTTAGTAATCATCCATTATTACGAAGGTTAGAACTTCAATGAAAAAAACCAAAAGGATTATTCATCACTATCAATTATTTCTGGTACATAAACATATTCCTGCTTATAATTATGGCACTGATAAGCACTACATACAGGGCACTGTTCAGTCACTGAAATAAATGATGTAAAAAGAACCAAGAGCCCTAGCCAGTTTGGCTCAGTGAATAGAGTGTCAGCCCACAGGCTGAAGGGTCCCAGGTTCAATTCAGGTCAAGGGCATATACCTCATTTGTAGGCTCCATCTAAGGTTCTAGTTGGGGCATGTGGGAGGCAACCAATCCATGTGTCTCGCTCTCTCTCACATCGATGTTTCTCTCTGTGTCTCTCCCCCCCTTCCACTCTCTCTAAAAATCAATGAAAAAAAATATCCTCAGGTGAGGTTTAACAAAATAAAATTTAAAAAGAACCAACAATAGGCCTTTACCAATCTATTGTTTTTTAACAGTCTTGATATCCATCAAGTGCCATCTCATTAAAATGTGGACATTTTTTTCATACCGAAAAGGCTGCTGGGAAGCTGTTCCTGTCTTCCCAGAGCTTTATGGTTCCAGCCTTCTGTGGCCAGTCTTTTCCCTCTGCCACTGAATTCCAATTCTGTGACACTTCATGCTTCCTGTGTGGCTATATAAGCTAAGATAGTAATAATCAAACCTTATGTGCCAGGAAGAAATTCAAACCTCTCTCCAAGAAAGCATTAAGCACATTATTCCAAAGTAAATGAAACTGAGTGCAGTGGGTTTTATCTTCCTAAAGCGGCAATCTATAGGTCTCTACCAGAGGTAGGATAAGAGATTACACAAACTGGTGAAAGAAAATGGAAGCAGAAGACTGGAACCATCCCGATCATGGGAGAGGTTGGACTAGAAAGGGAAAAAGAGAAATTCTCATTTTTTCCTTAAACAAATATGAAAATTCTGTATGTTTAGATATGTGACCCTCAGACTGATCATGATACACCAGAAATGATTTTCACATTAAGAAGATACAAACAAAAGCAACAAATAAAAGGCTGACAATCATAAAAAGAAGGTTAAGCCGAAACCGGTTTGGCTCAGTGGATAGAGCGTCGGCTTGCGGACTGAAAGGTCCCAGGTTCGATTCCGGTCAAGGGCATGTACCTGGGTTGCGGGCACATCCCCAGTGGGGAGTGTGCAGGAGACAGCTGATCGATGTTTCTCTCTCATCGATGTTTCTGACTCTCTATCTCTCTCTCTTCCTCTCTGTAAAAAATCAATAAAATATATTAAAAAAAAAAAAAGGTTAAAAAAAACACCTCAAGTACATTTCCTAATTTGCTTTGGAGAGATTATGTGCTGGGGTTGTTACTTTAAAATACTAAAAATTATTAAAACTGTAACTTTAAATACATAAGTGCTATATTTCATCCAGAAAACCTGTTTTAGAGTCATTTCCATTTAATACATTATAATTTGTGTTTATGTTATTTGTTATAAGCTTAATGCAAATAAGTCCTTTATACTGGATAATAACTATAGAGACTCCTACACATAATTTACCAATCCATCATTTCTCAACTGTTAACAGAATAAATTAAATCACTTCTCTCATACTAGCAGTGTGTATACTTTTTAATATGCACACAGAAGCTTTTACTTGGTTAGCCAAAAAAACAACTATTAGAGGCACACTAATTCATCAAATGAAAAGGTAATTTCAAATAAAAAATATATTAAAAGTCAACATTTGGTAATTAGGCAAATGTTATATGAAATTTAATGTGTTCTTAAAATAAATCCCCAAGAAATATACTGACTGATTTTCAAAGAAAAATTAAGACATAATTTCTAAAGTTATGTTTTTAATCTCAATATTAGCATATAAGAACAACCCAGAAACCCACCTCAGTGTGTCTTTGATGTAATGCATTATATTCCTTCTTCAGTTCTGCTTCTCTTTCTTCAAGTCTGCTAACTGAAATTAAGATACATACACTTAATCAAAACAAAATAGAAGAAATTTACTTGAAAATTCCATCTTAAAATCTTGGAATGGGTTATTTATAATCCTTAGCAACTTTAGGGCTCAGTGTTCCATATGAAATTCTTCACAAAGCTAGTAACCTCATTTTATCATCCCTAACAAATAGAACTTTCAGAGGGGGGATAAATTGGGTTTTAAAAAATTAAACACCAGATTGCTTTTCCTAATATCCATGTTTATCAAGTCATCGCCCTAAATAGGTTTTTTACATGATATAAAATTAAGTCTTTCAACAACACTTTACAAATCATCTCAAAGAAGTTTTAACCCAGGATCAGGGCCCAAATCATTGATTTCTAACATTATTCAAGCTCTTTTTCCCTACTGAGCCATATGTGAAAAAGTCATTGTAAGTACTTTTTCTCCTTCAGGTCTTAATTTCAGGGACTTATCTTCTTTTATTTAGCTCCCTCTGCTGATGGAGTTTGTGAGTGGCACTGATTTGGAGTAGTACTCACAGAGTATAACTTTATGATATACATACATACATACATACATACATATGTATGTATATATTTACATTTTTTACTAGAAAAACAGTCTTTGAAAAAAGTTTTAGAATGTTGGGACAGGATTTCACGGGAAAGGGTGGTAATAGAGAGGACTGATTCTGATAGGAGGTGGAGCTCAAGCAGGACCACAAAGAAACTACAGGCACTAAAGACAGATGGTGATGAGAGTACTGGGCACTGTTACCACAGAGACGGGAACACGAATCATGCTGGTGGTAAGACAGAGGGGAGACCGGCCAGCCTGGTGGAGCCCACACTGACTAAGAAGCAGTGAGAGATAGTCTGCTGGGAGAAACAAAACTGGTGCTAGCAGAGCTCGTAAAGGTAGATACTCAGCCCTAGCTGGTTTGGCTCAGTAGATACAACGTTGGCCTGGGGACTGGGTTTGATTCCAGTCAAGGGCACATGCCCAGGTTGTGGGCTAGATCCTCAGTAGGGGGCGTGCAGGAGGCAGCCGATCAATGATTCTCTCTCATCATTGATGTTTCTAACTCTCTCTCTCTCTCTTCCCCTTCCTCTCTGAAAGCAATAAAAATGTATTTTTTAAAAAGGTAGCTACTCATTTAAGTCTGTTTGAAGGCCTGATATTAATTGGACATGCTCTCTTCGTGTAAGGGTCGGCCACCTACAAACAGGCAAGGCTGCATCAGAAGGCTGTAGAATTAACTACTGTGGGGGGAAGGGGGGTAGAGGGTAACGTGGGGACAAGGACACATATGTCATATCTTAATCAATAAAAAATATATTAAAAAAAAAAGAATTAACTGCTGTGAACTATCACAGCACACATACTAATGTTTTCATATGCCTAATGTTAACACATCAGAGACCAAACAACACATAGCGTGTGCTGTCGCTAAACTCGTGTTGGTTTGTATAGATAGCTTTACTTGCCACGTTTGTTTGAATATTTTGAAAATATGTCATTAATTTGGAAAACTGTAGCTCTGACTTTTGTTTCTAATGAAGCCTCTATGTTGGCTCATTAAATTTACACCTGCGAATAAACACACACTTTAGTTCCCATGGTGCACACTTGATTGTGCCAGGCAAGTGTTGAGAACATGTGCTACTCATCCTGCGGCTGCAAGCAATAAAAAGCAAACTTGTAATGCAGATGTGCTGTGATAGCACAATATGTACTGAAACCATTATTTTTAGTACAACTTCTCCGCTCTTTTTATTTAAAAACAGGAAATCCAACAAATTGAGATATTCAGTAAGAATTTCAAAATAAATATTTTCTACTATTTGTCAATTAAATTTATCTGAAAGCTTAATCCTAAAACTACTGGGTAAACCTTATCTATTTTTAATTGAACATATTTAAGATTTTCTTGGTATTATGCAGCAACAACAAAAACAACAAACAAAAAAACCCTGGAGGCTGAGGCTAACATAAAACCACAACTATCACCTAAAACCCTCAATTTCAAATTTGTGTGCTACAGTAAACCTTCATTGTTCTTGTCAGTTAACTTCATATCAATTCATAAAATAAACTTATGTCATCACTAACAGCTAACATTATTAGTACTCATTATATTATGTGCCATGCAATGTTCTATGTATTTTATGTTAACTAACTTATTTGAGCCTGATATTAATCTTATAATGAAAGTATTATTACATTCATTTTAGAAATGAGGTAACTGAAGCAAAGAGGAGTTAAGTAACTTGCCTAAAGTCACACAGCTAATAAGTGGCAAAACTAGGATTCCTAATGGAGGAGTTTGGGTCCAGACTCTGTTTTTATTTACCAGGCGATAATACTGCCTCTCAAGAAATACTCTTTTTAATCTGTTTTATATACTGGAGTATAACTTAAATTTTTACATGTGAAACAAACAAACAGGTGTATAGACTACTTATGGAAAGAACCTAGTCACAGACAGTTACTTCAACTCAAAGGTATCAAAATGCCAAATAAAATATGTACCCAACTTTATTCATCGTGGAAATGCATTTTAAAACCAAATGCAACACCATTACATACCCGTCCGAATAGCTCAAATGAAAAACACAATACATCAGATAAGAATGTGGGGCAACTGGAACGCGAATATACTGCTGGTGGGAGCATAAACTGATACACCCAATTTGAAAACTGGCAAGATTTCATAAACTTAAATGTGTGCAAACCCTCTGACAACAAGGTCATTGCTAAGAAGTGCACACATGTGTCCACCAAAGGACATTTAAAACAATGCTCAAAAAAAAACAAACCCCACAATGCTCAAAGTAGTACTATTTGTAATAATCCAAACCTGGAAACAACCCATCAACAGCAAAATGGATAAATACTCATGTACTAGACTACTACACAACAGAGATGAACAAATTATTGCTATACACAACATCATGGACTAATCTCACAAACAGGCTATTAAGGGAAAGAACAAGCAAAAAAATGCAAATCTAAAACTAATGTGTTAGAAGTCAGGATACTGGTTAGCTTTGGGGAGGAGTCAGTGACCTGGATTTACTGTGTGCACAATCCCACTCCACCCCAGTCCAAACACAATGTGTTCCCATTCACATCGGCACTGCCCTTGGCTTGAGTACTCATTACTCTTTATGTCCTCCGGCAACTGCTATAAGTTCAATATATAGCACAGGATTTAATCAAACTACTTAGAACTATTACAAACAGGGTGTACTGATTCATCCTTAAAATGTACAGGGAGATGAGCAAAAATGTTACTAGATTAGAGATTTAAAATAAGAAAAAAAAGATAGGCATCCTGGGAGGACAAATTGATACTCTTATGAAGGTCATGTTGATGATATCTGTTAAAATAAGCAATGTATATATCCTTTGACGCAATACTACCATTCTT
Source organism: Myotis daubentonii (assembly GCF_963259705.1). Taxonomy (NCBI): domain Eukaryota; kingdom Metazoa; phylum Chordata; class Mammalia; order Chiroptera; family Vespertilionidae; genus Myotis; species Myotis daubentonii. The sequence goes on along the minus strand of NC_081855.1, from coordinate 45,376,357 downwards.
ATCTATCCTACAGAAACACACCAATGCCCAAAGACATGAAAATGGATGTTCTTATATAATAACTCCCAAAATGGAACTAGCCCCAAATTTGTCAATAGTTGGTTGGTGAAGTGAATTATGATAGTCATACAATGGACCACAATGCGGTGACTTTGCTACATCCAAGCTATATTACCTCAGGTATAGTAACCTCTCTGGGCCTCAGTTTACTTATTTATAACTGACAAATAATGGCAGTATATCAGAGATGATATTAGGATTAAGTGAGTTATTACTTGTAAAGAGTATAAAATAGTACCTGAACACAAGTTTTTCAAATACAATCACAAAAGGTAATGTTAAAAGGAATGCATTATATCTATACGCTGACATGGGATGGTGCCTGGAACTGGATGGAAGGGTGCTAAATATTGCTATATCTGAAAATAGAAAATACAAAAGCACTTATAATGTGATGCCGCTAACACGTCAACAAAGCCAACACTGAATTGTCTCTCCCAAACCTGTTCTTTCCCACAATCTTCTTACTCAGGCAAAAATCTTCAGCTATCCTTTAGCTCTTCTCTTTCCCTCACATAACATATTCAGTCTATCAGCAACTGTCTGTTTTACCTTCAAAATAAACCTAAAATCTGACCACTTTTTACCGCCCCCATCACATCCATCTCTTGTCTGAATTATTACAATTGCCTCCTGACCAGTGTCTCTGCTCTGGCCTTTGTTCCTTTATATTCTCAGAATAGTAGCCTGAGTAAAGTCAGACAGTTGATTGCACAAAACCCTGTCACATTAAAAGAAATCCTTACAATGATATAGATATATAGATATAGATAGATAGATAGATAGATAGATAGATAGATAGATAGATAGATAGATAGAGATAGATCTATAGGCACCACTCCTGGGCCTGGCCCAGTAAAACCATCCACACGGAATCCTCCATTTCCTTTCCCCTTTCCTCCAACTTTCGCAGATGTAAGTTGAAAAGAACCTGTGTCTCCAAAGGAGCCACTCATCTATGGGAAACATCCATTCTAAACGTCACATGAACAAAAAATAACATATAACATTTGAGTCATTATATATGTTTTTTGTAGTTTAGTTTGTGTCTGTTATTCTAGATGATTTTCTGAATGTTTTTCTATTATTTTTCTCTGCAACCTAACCCCTCCAGCAAGTACCTTGTCAAAAAACTGTCTATGATGTAACATATTTCATGTTTTCTTTATCTAAACACTAGTATTTAGTCCTTTAAACTATGAGTTAACCACCAAGATCACTGTGGTCTTGTAAGTATTTCTGACAATACTTACATAACTCAGCACAACAACATAGTCAAAGGACTTCATTTTCTCAAGGCCTAGCTCACATGAGATGTTATAGTGTTTAACGCTATGAGAAATACCTTTAAATGCTGGGAAGAGCCGTATCTTCAAACTCCTGAATGCCACTAAGTAAACGGAAGAGCGAAGGAAAGAAGAAAGGAGGAAAAAGAGGGAAAGACAGCCCATCTGAGCAAGAATGGTGCACATTCCTAAAAACCTCAAGTACTATAAAATTCACCTCTGCCTACACTGTTGCATTACATCTGAAGTGCAGTAGGAGACAGTTTCTTATTTAATAGTTCCCATGTGAACCCAAACCTCAAAATCATCTCAGGACAAATCCAAAAAAACCTTTATCGTTTTACTCATCAAAATAGCCACAACATGAGATTAACTAGAAATAAACAAAATTCTCTTCATCCTTTCTATCCCAAAACAACAGATAACTAAACGGCCATATTTTTAAACTGCAAATATTCTGTGGAGAAAATTTTTAAAAAATCAAGGAATCTTAAAAAGGGGGGAGGGACTAAGAAAAAATAAGAATCAAAAGACTAATAAAAATGTCCCCCTAAAATAGCTAATGGAGATACTGCAGCCTCATTTTAAATGCTCTTTCTCTCTATCCCTCTTTCCAAAGAGCAAGAGGATATGATTAAGGCAGGAAGAGCTGCCTGCTCTACCTGCTCAAAATCAGAGCTTACCTCCTTAGAATGATGGCCTTTGCCAAGTTTGGAACACCTTCCATCTCTGATGTCTTCTGCCCCATCAGACTGCTGATAGGCCTACGGGGGGAAGAAAGAGAAACAGACCTGCTAGATCGCCATATCCAACTCATGATTTGCCTTCTCAAAAGGCATCTTCAGTTCTTACTAGTCATGGAAGGCAGATAATCGGGCTGTTACTTGGCCTCAGGAGACTGACATTGGTCTTTCAGAAGCTTTTCCTTGAAGAATTTAGCATCAAAAGTCTCAACAGGTAAGCAAGAATCAAGTGCTGACTTACAAGCAAACAGATCTCAGACAACCACATCAAAACAGTAATAAAACCCTCTCCTCTGCCAACTAAGTCCTTCGCGGTATCTCTAAACTTCAAGAGATTTTCCCACGGATATTATGTTATTAACCAATGGCACAATGTGCAATGCTACAGTATCCTCATGAATCAAAAGAGAGTAGGGTAACTTCAAAGAATCCCAGTGGTAGGGGTTTCTAGCAATCTGATCTGGTCACTGTCTTGAAGATGCTACCTTGCCATACATGACAAAAAGGTGACTTCTCTCCTAGTCTCTGTGTAAGGCGAATCCCTCAACACAGATTCCTCTGTATCACTTCCATGGTCAAGAAGTCCTTCCTTATGACCAACCAAAACCAACCATTTTCTCTAACTTAATCTGCCAAGATTACAGAAAAACAACTTGGTATCTTCCTTATCTATTCCTTTACATGTTTGAAGGGTTAGTCAAATCATATTTATTCTGTTCTCTAAGTTAAGTCACCATAAGTTCTTTAACCCTTACTTAGAAAATCACTTTCTATGAAATCTTTAGTTCTAGATATTATAAATTACAACCTTAAGGTTCTTAATAGATAGCACAAGACTACAGAAAAGAATCTAAATACAGATTATAAAACATAAAGCACATCTGAAAGCCACATGGAATATTACCTAATGAAATAGTAATAAAATGTTAGGGTTTGTATAAATTATCTTGTGCCTAATTTTCTGCTTTCCCTCTCATATATAGGCTCTAAAAAAAAAAAAGAAAGAAAGAAAGAAACAACACTTAAATTAAGTGTTTTAAATATAAAAATATTCTTTATATATTGCAAAGAACTAGATTTAAGTTAAATGGACTAAAAAAGAAAGTTTCTATATAATGGATTTTATTTTTTTAAAATCAGAAGATATAAATCTAAAACTCCTAAAGCTGCCTTATTTAAAGCTGCCTTTCAATGAGAATAGAATCAGTTATCTACTGTAATCATCCAAAAATAATATAGATTGCCTATTAGCAATATAAAATTTAAAACTCTCAAATTCTGAGAATATTAACATGAATTGTCAACTGCAAAGCATAGTAAAGAGGCTGATAAAGCATTTTATTGGTCTGGAGGTTTTGGGTTTTTTGGGGTTTTTTTAAGTGATTTGAAAATTAGTGACAGAAATATTTAGGCCCTCTCAACTATTAACTTTGATATAAAGTATACCTAAAAATGGATTTTCTTCTGTGTTGTGAAAGGTCTCAGTGTACCAGTCACATCATTAACAGACAGAACTTGCTTGTAAATAATTCCCAAATGTGCAGTCTATTTTAAGCCATTTATTCCTTTAAAATAAAAAAATATGTTGATTATATGACTTCCACATACTTTCCATCTAGTAGTGTATAAGTTCTTATAACCAAGAAATAACAAGTGTCTCCCTTACAATAATAAGTTTCAAGGTAAAGGCTTGAAGTTATCTTATTAGACTAAGATCTAACACCAAATTTAAAAAGCAAATGAATGTTGCATGGGAAACGTAAAGGGTAGAAAGATCAGAATACAAGGTTCTATCCCAATGTCTTTAGCTGTCAAAAACATTTTTCCATTTAATTTTTTTAAATGGATTTTTCATTCAAAGGAAGGACAGAATCAGAGAAGAATCTATAAGTAGCTTAAAATCACTGCCATCTAAATGTTGTCATCTTCTCCCACAATTCAAGGGAAATGACATCTAATAGAAACTCAAGCCAAAACCGGTTTGGCTCAGTGGATAGAGCGTCGGCCTGCAGACTGTAGGGTCCCAGGTTCGATTCCGGTCAAGGGCATGTGCCTTGGTTGCGGGCACATCCCCAGTGGGAGATGTGCAGAAGGCGGCTGGTCGATGTTTCTCTCTCATCGATGTTTCTAACTCTCTATCTCTCTCCCTTCCTCTCTGTAAAAAATCAATAAAATATATTTAAAAAAAGAAACTCAAGAAACTTGAGGGAAAAATATTTTTCCCAAAAGAATCAATAAGTGGTTTTATATCAGCTCTGAGTGCTAATTTATAAATAATGATTCAAATTCATGTTGCAATAAAGAAATAAAATGTGCTACCAAATTTTACTTCTCCAATTCTGTTCACATTAAAAACGACCATACACTATTATATACCAAGAACCACTAAACTATTCCGTAATTCCTTGACCTACTTCCTTAAATATGTTCTAAGAAAATTAGTGAGAGAAGGAAATCTATAGGTGTGAAAAATATGATTCACTACACTGGAAAAATGTCCAACCAACAACAGAAGTTTTTTGTATGTTTTCAATTTACTAATATTTATTTTTACTCTGACTCATTCCTTCAATCCACAAAGACTTTGAGATAGCTTACAAGAACATATAACAATTCATCATACATATATAAAATGTGGATCAAGGAACAAACAATTAAATACACTAATTGGGTAAGATCCAAACCAGACATTATGGTTGCACTTCTAAGTTTGTTCTGAGTTTATGAGTAGCCAAGAACAAAACAAAACAAAGTGGCCATTAAATAACTCTCATTAGAGGAAAGAAGAAAACATAGTCTCTCAGGGAAAACATAACTGTTAATAGATGGCACCGCTTCTGAATGATAGGTATAAGCAGACATTTAAAAAAATTAATTATTGACTACATAGTCATTATACTGTAATAACTATAAATGGTATCAGATGGGTACTAGACTTATTGGTGCAATCTCTTCTTAAGTTATATAAATGTCTACTATGCTAAACACCTATAACTAATATAATATTGTATGTCAACTGTAATTGAAAAGTAAATTTAAAAAATAATAGTAATAAAGATTATACAACAAAGAAAATACGATAATGTTAAGGAAAAGATACAAAATTATATGTACACTCACTCCAACTGCAGTGATATAAAAGCATGGTACATTTGGAAAAAAGACTAGAAGTCATAAACATTCCCCACCCTCCACCCCCGCCAAAAAAACACACAAAAACTGTAAGTATTTGACTGCAATAGTCATATCGTATTCTTCTATACCACAACCATACCTAGGCTGAATATCAGGCATACAGCAGTAGTTTAATATTTTTTAATGTATCAAAATGTTTATATTTACTTGATTCATTTAAGAAATTTGGCTTATAAGAGAGAAATACCCAATATACAACAGAACTAATGAACATAAAGTAGTTTCTGATGAACAATTCATTACTGTCACACTGTGAATGGCAAGGCTGAATGTAGACTCCTTACAGAGTTGAAAAGTACCAACAGGTCTTTCTCAATGCACAACTTCCTTATTCTATTCCATATATAGTTCAGGTTCTTCCTCAAGGCTCACAAGATATTAACTACCAAAAAATGTTATTGCTACTCCCAGGTAAGAAATAATACACAGCATTTTTTGGAAAAAAACAAAAATATTTCTTACGTAGTTCAAATTTTGAAAAGACAGCAACCAGAAATCTCCGAAATCAAATGTGACCACAAAAACTTTATGGACTCAACTTCTCAACACTGTGAAATCATGACAACCCTATGACAGATTCCATATTATCAAAGGCTATAAAGTGTATCCTTTAATTCAGTTCCTATTTTTTGACATTTTCTTGCTTCTCAAATAGCAAGTAACTACAACCAAATTCCCCCTTTTAACATAGGAAGTGGTCTTCAAAGCAGAACTTGGACTTTTATTGTGGCTGTTTTTTAAAAGGGATATGTACCCTAACACACATAAGCCAGAATTGACAGTCTTTTAAAATTCAAGACTCTAACATGTTATATAAATTCTAGAGGCCCAGTGCATGGATTCGTGCACCAGTGGGGTCTCTCAGCCTGGCCTGCGGGGATCGGCTGAAACCAGCTCTCTGACATCCCCTGAGGGGTCCCGGATTGCGAGAGGGTGGACCCCAGCAGCAAGCTAACCTATGGCTGGAGCATCTGCCCCCTGGTGGTCAATGCACATCATAGTGACTGGTCAAATGGCCCAACGGTCGGAGATTTAGTATATTAGCCTTTTATTATATAGGATAAACATGGAACATGGATAAGATACCATTATATGGTACTAAAAATATGGCACTAATCAGAAAAATCTATCCCTCCTTTACTACAGGTATCATCATCAGTTATTTCTGTGGCCTTAAAAAGCTTATTTATTTATTTTTTAAAGAATAGTTTTTATTGATTTTTAACAGAGAGGAAGGGGGAGGGGAAGGGGAAGAGTGGGGGAGAGGGAGAGGGAGAAACCATGTTGTGAGAGTGCAATATGAATCAGCTGCCTCCTGCACGCCCCCTACCAGGGATAGAGCCCAAAACCTGGACACATGCCCTTGACCAGAATTGAACCGACAACCTTCGAGTCCATGGGACAAAGTCCAACGGGACAAAGCCCAACCTACTGAGCCACATGGGCCAGGGCAAATAAGTGCTTATTTAATTAGGGAGGTAATCAACCAAAGACCTTGTATGCATATATGCATAACCCATGGACACAGACAATAGGGTGGTGAAGGCCTGGGTGAGGAGCGGGTGTAGGGGGTGGGGGGGTGGGGAGGGGGGTGTGCGGGCTGGAAGAGGTCAATGGGAGGGAAAAGGGGACATGTATAATACTTTCAACAATAAAGAATTTTAAAAAAGAGTATGAAAAAATAAAGCCACGTTAGGCACACTAAAAAATACATTTAGCCCTTGCCGGTTTGGCTCAGTGGATAGTGTTGGCCTTCAGACCGAAAAGTCTTGGGTTCGATTCCGGTCAAGGGTATGTACCTTGGTTGCAGGCTCCAACCTGGCCCCACCAGGTCAGGATGCGTGCAGACTCCAAGGTGTCAAAGGAGAAGGGAATAAATCCCAAAGCAGTCATAAAAGAAGGCTCCTTATAGCTTCAGCTCATGAACCAAGAAATTTAGTGTTGTCAATTTTGGGCAGCTGAATGGTCTGTTTTTACTAACCACAGTTTTAAGTTCTTTGTTTGTTATTTAAACACCAAAATTTACTTCAAAATGAGATATCAGACTCCCAGGGGGATATATTAATAACAAAAATAATGTTTTCAGAAAAATTTTAGTTCAAGACCATATCCAATACTTGACGAAGAATTTCCTCATCCCTTCCCTAGAAAACTATCAACTAATTTTAAAAGATATCTTATTTTTAAAAATTATTTTGAATTAAAATAAAAAACAGGGATCCAGCCCTAACCGGTTTGGCTCAGTGGATAGAGCAATGGCCTGCGGTCTGAAGGGTCCCAGGCTCGATTCCAGTCAAGGGCATGTACCTTGGCACACCCTCAGTAGGAGGTGTGCGGGAGGCAGCTGATCGATGGTTCTCTCTCATTGATGTTTCTAACCAACTCTCTAGCCCTCTCCCTTTCTCTCTGTAAAAAGTCAATAAAATATATTTTTAAAAAAAGATATCTTCAGAAGAAATCAATCTTTAGAAAAAACAGGGATCCATACTTTTTTAAAAAAAATATATTTTATTGATTTTTTACAGAGAGGAAGGGAGAGGGATAGAGAGTTAGAAACATCGATTTAGCTGCCTCGTACTGGGGATGTGCCCGTAACCAAGGTACATGCACTTGACCGAAATTGAACCTGGGACCCTTCAGTCTGTAGGCCGACGCTCTATCCACTGAGCCAAACCGGTTAGGGCCAGGGACCCGTACTTTTGAGAGAGAAATGAGAGACTGGATACCACAGAACATGACAGTTCCAAAAAAGGTAGATATGATTCTCTGTAATGGATAACATATCTTAACTGGGACTACTACATTTTGTCTACATTTACTAGAAAGGAACAGGAAGTAGGTTTTTAAATGTTTAGTAATAAAAAAGATACAGTATATGTGAAAAAAATTACTAGCTCATTTCATTAGGTTCCTTTTGTGAAAAAAGCAGAAGTTCCTTTGAATAGAAGAGAGATATTTTAACATACTTTCATCAAAATCAGAATTTCAAATATAAAGTAATTCTTTAGTAACTCCCTAATCATAGAATCTGATTAATTAAACTATAAAAGAATTCTAGACTAGGGGTGCCTTCCTTTCTAATTAAACAGTTCCTTATCCAAAACTTGGTAATCTTCAGAAACCAAGAGGAAAATGTAATAGGTCAAATAATGAGAGGTTGGGTCTATCAACTGTGCCAGTAGTGTTTGGTTCTAAAATACTACATAATACCTACTATGAAAATACAATCAAGGTAGGATTAAAATATCTCCAATAGCTAATTTTGCTTCTTCTTTGACTAGAAAACACTCAATTCTTAAAATATACCAAAAGCTTATAATTGCCACTGGATGAGTGGTAGTCACAATAATGTGACTCCAGGAGTGTATTTGTTAGTGTGTGCACTGTGCAGTCCATCATACAGCTCTCTACCACCTCAAATTTCTATAGTAAAATCATAGAAGTCATTCGATGTATTCAGTGTTAACAAAGGAAGGGTACAGCAGTCTAGGTATCTACAAGCCTAAAAATACAAAGACATGACACATGGCTTATTCTCTATCACTCTAGTTGGCTTCTGTTACAAATATCCTTTGGCTCCCTTCTATGACATTTGCTCAACAGCCATGTGCGTTCTCCTTGAATTCTACAATGCCTGAACTCCGGATTCCCAGGGATTCTCAGTCCTAGAGGGAGCCGTCAGTGATCACTGTTATCCAAGCCTGGTAGTGAGGATTACCCCTCCTGAATGCCAGGCCCTTAACAGCAGGTGTCACTGTGCATCTTTACCGGGTGATGTGGGAAGGGTAACTGCTGGCCATCTCTTGTTGAGGGAAAACTGGAAAGCACTCTGCCTGCCTGAATCAAACCTGAAAACAGGCCATGAAGCCTCTCTCCATTTCTTTCTCATTTTGTCTCAATTAGGACCACTTTGATTAGCCAAAAAGGGGAAATCATCCTTGGGATTTGAAACAGTAATTATTTTAAAATCAAGAATAAGATATAGCCCTAGCCCAGTGGTCGGCAAACTGCGGCTCGCTCTTTGGCCCCTTAAGTGCGGCTCTTTCACAAAATACCGACTTCTGCGCATGGGCCACAAAGTTTCAATCGCACGTGGTATTTTGTGAAAGAGCCGCACTCAAGGGGCCAAAGAGCCACATGTGGCTCGCGAGCCGCGGTTTGCCGACCACTGCCCTAGCCAGTTTGGCTCAGTGGATAGAGCATCGGCCTGCAGAGTGAACCAGGGTTTGATTCCAGTCAAGGGCACATGCCCAGGTTGCTGGCTCGATCCCCAGTAGGGGGCGTGCAGGAGGCAGCTGATCAATGATTCTCTCTAATCACTGATGTTTCTATCTCTTTCCCTCTCCCTTCCTCTCTGAAAATCAATAAAAATATATTTTAAAAAATAATAAAATATAAAATTACATTAAAAATAAAATGATTGTGAAAAATGACAATCTGTTCCTCTAACTGCCCTCAGTTGTCCACTACAAAGGAACAAAAAAAAGAATTCAGTAATTTTTTTATACATACTTCAAAGCTAGAGTTTCTCTTACATTTATAAATCCCAAAACAATACAGGAAACAATGAAACTTTGTGTAGTTGATTATTAGAAGATCTGCAAGCACACACCACAGAATCCTTGATAGTGGATCTAGCATAATATTAACTACAACAAAGGCTGAGAAATAAACTGAAGAAGAGAGTCTTATAGGTATTTTTTATTTAGTCATTTCTGCTGACATGGGTGCCACATGAAAACGTGAACAAAAGAGAACTAAAACCTAGCTCCCAGGTCTCACTCTTGAGTCTGGGATAACAATCCCAAGCATGTATCTGGAACCTTCCTCAAATGTCAGGATGAGTCACAGCCCTATTGCAACCCGCTCTTTGAAGTGCACTTATGAAGAGAGGTATTTTTACTTACTCTGGTCAGCATAGTTTTTTGCTTTGAGTTCAAGTTGTCTTGTTTGAGATTCTAAAGATTCCACTCGGGTCTGTAAATCCTTTTTTTCCTGTTCTTGAGAGTCTTCAAATTCAATGAATTTCTAATAAAAGAAATATTTTCATTAGAGAAATGAAAATTTTTTAACATTTTCAACTCCTGTGTTTCTTGATATCAAGTAGCACAATTAGGCATTAGCTACTCAAGAAGATACCAGAATCATAAACTTAAGTTGATTTTTTTTTAGATTTTCTATAAAGAAAAAAAAGTTTTAAAACCTCCAAATATAGAAAAGCTGACAAAATAATCTGTTTGAGTGTTTTCACATCATATAATAGACATTCAAAAGGAAATACATATATCCTACCCCCACATATATAAATGGCTTTACTAGTATATTTGCATATTCATCTCAGTTCAAGAAACAATTTTTACATAATTTTGCACGTAACATGTACAAGCAGAGAACCAAAGGATAACGAAATAGCAATAAATATTTGTTAAATGCTAATGTGATTAATGGACAGTCTTCTAGATTCCTGAACCATAGATTTTATGTTTTTTAAATAGAGAAAGAGAGGGAGAGGCAGGTTTTGTTTGTTTTTATGGCGGGTGTTTTTGTTTTGTTTTGTTTTAACATATTTTTATTGATTTCAGAGAGGAAGGGAAAGGGAGAGAGAGATAGAAACATCAATGATAAGTGAGAATTGTTGATTGGCTGCCTCCTGCACGCCCCACACTGGGCATGTGCCCTGACCGGGAATCGAACTGTGAACGAACTGTTAACACTCAACCACTGAGCCAAGCCAGCTGGGCCAGAGGGAGTTTTTTATTGACTTTAGAGAAAGAGGAAGGGAGAGTAACACTGATTGGCTGCCTCCTGCACACCCCCTTCTGTGGTTGGAGCTGGCAACTCAGGCATGTGCCCTGACAGGGAATCGAACTGGATCCAGACCTCTTAGAGCATGGGACAATGTTCAACCAACTGAGCCACACTGGCCAGGGCTGAACCATGGAATTTAAATTCCTAAGAAAAAGAGCATGTTCTAGAAATATCTCTACCAAATTTAATATACCAAAACTGTTCTCATCAGGAGATTATCACTGAATATAAGAATCAAATCTCAATCCTCATCTTAAAGAGCATCATTTGACAGCTTATCACTGATTCCTCTTTAAAATTCTTTTTAAAAATTTGACTTCCAGGACTTTTCCCTCTTTTCCTCTACTTTACTGGCTGCCATTCTTTTTTATTTTATTTTTTAAAGATATATTTTATTGATTTTTTACAGAGAGGAAGGGAGAGAGATAGAGAGTTAGAACATCAATCAGCTGCCTCCTGCACACCCCCTACTGGGGATGTGCCTGCAACTAAGGTACATGCCCTTGACTGGAATCGAACCTGGGACCCTTCAAGTCTGCAGGCCAAGGTTCTATCCACTGAGCCAAACCAGTTAGGGCACTGGCTGTCATTCTTGATTTTCTTTGTTGGTTCTTCCTCTTCTCCCCAACTTCTTGACATTGGCAAGCTCAGTCTTGACCAACTTTTTCTCTTTGCTGTTTACTCTTTGCAGTCAGCTTTGACTTTTCTCTTTCTCTAATACCTTATATCTAATCCATCAGCAAATCTACTTTTAGATCCAACCACAGTTTCTCTCTCACTCCCTCTCCCTTCCTTTCTCTCTAAAGTACACCAGATGGCCCGGCTGGCGTTGCTCAGTGGCTAAGCGTCCACCTATGAACCAGGAGGTCATGGTTCCCAAGTGTTCCCCAGAGGGGGTGAGCAGAAAGCAGCCAATCAATGATTCTCTCTCATCATTGATGTTTCTCTCTCTCTCTCTCTCTCTCTCTCTCTCTCTCTTCCTCTCTGAAATCAATAAAAGAAAAAAAGGTTATATGAACAGAAAAGCAGCAACTATATGTTACTAATAAAGTATGAGTAAGTTATTTCAACACTTTTACCTGGGAATATAAGCAAAGATAAAGTATTAATAAGAAAATGTAATTATTCTTGGCATGCTTTGAAAAGGATGCTCCCTTAACTAACTAAACTGCTTCATCTGGGTAACTAGAAATTCTTATTTTAGGTTTCTTTTGTGCTATTAATAAAATGTTGTTTTAAAGAACATAGAGATGTTTACAAGTAACACTTAAAATGCTGTGCTACTAAACTCCTGATAAAAAAAAACACTTTACCACTAATAGTGGTAGGGAGTGGGGGTGGGAGGAATGGGTGAATGTGGTGAAAGGGTACAAATTTCCAGTCAGAATATGAGTAGGTCTGGGGATGTAACGTATAGCAGCACCAAGACTATAATTAACAATACTACTACATTGTAGACGTTAAAGTTGCTAAGAAAGTAGACATAAAAGTTCTCACGACACAAAAAGATTTGAAACTATGGGAAGTGATAAATGTGTTAACTAACCTTATGTGGTAATCATTTCACTATATATGTAATCAAATTATTACATTGTACACTGTATACCCTAAATTTACACAATGTTATAGTCAATTATTTCTCAATAAAGCTGGGGGAAAAACAATTTTACCACTATTCTGCCTATTCAGACTTTTCTGACCGAGTGAAGAAACATCACACGGACACAGCTTTCTATCTGCTTTGTTTCTTGGCGACCCAGTTTGGCTACAGAAGGTCATGAATAATCCATAACTGTGGAGCGGTCACTACTATATGTTTACTCTACAAGAATGACTTAGACCTATCTAAATGATTCAAGCTTCAAAAATTTTTGCATTTTATTACGGCTATCGAGGCCTCATATCTATATTGATTACCTTAAGTACATATGGCAAAAGGAAGAGAGATTTCTTTTTTTCAAAATTGTGTGATAGTTCTTGGACAGGCAGAGCTATTTATCACCAAATGGAAATCTCTTGCTTCTGCAGTTTCCCTTCACAGGAAAGGACTATCAATAACAAAAGTATTCCATAGCAAATGCATAATCCCAGGACTTTCCTTCCAGCAAATTAAAACATAAACTTAGAGACTATAAAACAAATTGCTATTCTCATAAGGATATGTTTTTTCCTTTCTGATTCTAAATGGTGGATTTTCAGGGGGGTTTTGGCATCATAAACTCCTTTGAGAATCATTCTTTTACCAGGCATAAGCATTCCATTTCAATGCATCTTCAAGTTCTACAAGAAATCAAGAATGATTCCCCCCATTTATAAAAACTGTAAATGTTGTGTGTTTTCCAATGTATTTTTTAAATTCTCTCTGCTCTTAAAAATCCCAATTTTAAATGTGTACTACATCTTGGTTTAAAAATGTACAGCTGTGGGCTAATCACTATCACACAACAAAAATAAATATTCCTCAGTTCTGATAAGGCATGTTAATAGATCTTACAGGGCACTGGAAGCCTAGTTAAATGAACACTCCTTATAGCCTTCAAAGAATAACCAAGAAAAAGTAACAAATAACTGAAATTTTCTAAGTTGTTACCCAAGAAAAATACCTACCAAAAAGACTAGTTCAGGGGCATGGTTTTGAGAAATATCCCTGATAATAGAATCACCTTGGGAACAGAAGTTGCTATAGGATAGAACAGCTCAGGAAACAGAACACTGATTGATGATAACTACAAAAAACTTCAGAAAATGGCCTAGCTTTATATGGTACTTAACAATAATGTGAAAGTAAAAAACACTGATACAAGAATTTAGGAAAAAAATAAAAATAAAAATAGAGAAGGTGCCATGAAATTCAATCAGACACCAAAATAGGGCTCTTGGCAGAAAAAGGTTTGGATCCATGGCCCTAACAGGAGAGTCCCTTTTCCTGGGTGGGCCGGGGACAGACTATAAGGGAGGTAACGAGAAGTGTTTTTTCTTTCCTTTTTCTTTTTTTAAATGAGCTATTATTTTATTATTGTTCTGAGTCCTGTGCTTTTTCCAGTACTTTGGAATACTTATATTATTATTTTGAGGAGATTTATAGCAGAAGTATCTGTTCGTGGGAAATGTAATTAGGCCTTCAGGGTAAATAAATTCATAGTACTATGCTGCCCTTTGGCAGATGATCTTTTATGAAACATGTGAACCTTGCTTAAGTATGTAAGAATGCAAGTTTACACAGAAGACAGGTTACTAGGTTATTATTTACTTTCTAAATATGATTCTTTTTAAAGGAAAGGTTCCTATAAGATCGATTTGAATGAAAAATTCCTGTAGTGCCTTTAAAGTATGGTTGGTATACAAAAATGAGTTTATATGAAACTTTTCAGAGATATGTTAATTGCACAAATGAAAAAGTTCATTTGCCTCGCTCTTTTCTTTTAATGATTTAAAAAATGTTTTAAATTATTATTGATGTTTTTTAGAGAGTGGAAGGGAAAAAGAGAGAAACATCGATGTGAAAGAGAAACATTGATTGGCTGCCTCTCAGACACACCCTGACAAAGGCTCGAACCCCAAGCTTAGGTATGTGCCCTGACCGGAAACCGAACCCACCACCTTTTGGTGTACAGGGCACTCCAACCAACTGAGCCACACCGGCAGGGCTGCTTCTTTGTTCTATACCTAACTCCCTCATAACTACAGATAAAATAATTAGACAATAGGTGTCAATGGTTACACTGAAAAATTTCTCCAACAAGGCTTTCCGCTTCTATGCTGAGATCACAGGTGGGCTAGTAGCATGTGTGCGTACTGCTGAACTTCATTACTAGCTTTGTAGACGACAAACATGAGCGACTCGTTTTAAAGTCTTCTTAATTTACCTCAAAGAAACACATCTGCTTTCTGATCCTGTAATTTCACCTTAACATACAAACTGAGGTAACATAAAAATAGGAACATATCCCATTCTGTCACTTCCTAGTCAAAGAAAAAATTGTTGTCACAATTAAATAAAGCCACATACCTATTCACAATGACTGTTCTCCAGGTGTCAGCGGAAGTACAGAACAGGCAGTTAGGCAATATATAAAGACATTTATTACAAACTACTAAGGAACAGCATTCACAGATTTACTGTTAAGTTAAATAATATATTAAATATAAAACTAAAACTCTTTATCCACCATCTAATCCAAGCACTTATTTCATGATAGCCATTAAAAGACACAGTCAACAGTCAACAATATACCAGGCTAAAAGTACTATAATGGAAGCAAGTATAAGAGGCAACAGAAACAGAATAAGTGACTAAATCTACTTTTAAGAACAGAAGCCAGGCCCTAACCAGTCTGGCTAAGTGGATAGCGTGTCTGCCTGCAGACTGAAAGATCCCAGGTTCGATTCCCATCAAGGACATGTGCCTCGGTTGCAGCCTCCTCCCTGGCCCAGGCCTTGGTCAGAGTGCGTGCAATATCCCCCCCCCCCCATTTATAAAAACTGTAAATGTTGGTTTTTTTCCAATATATTTTTTAAATTCTCTCTGCTCTTAAAAATCCCAATTTTAAATGTGTACTACATCTTGGTTTTAAAATGTACAGCTGCGAACTAATCACTATTAGACAACAAAAATAAATATTCCTCAGTTCCCTCTCACTAAAAAGCAATGGAAAAATATCCTCAAATGAGGATTTTTAAAAAGAAGCCATTTCAGGAAGAGGTAACAGTATATAAGCAAAGGGACAGAGGCATAAAGGTCATGGTATACAGGGGTAAATATAATTCAAGATTAAAATTTTCATAGTTGATGCAAAGGGTAAATCATTAGCTCAAGAGTAAGTTGGGGTGGGGTAAGAGATCAACCGAAGGACTTGTGTGCATGCATATAAGCACAACCAATGGACACAGACACTGGGGGGTAGGGGAGGCCAGGGGATTGTCAAGGGCGGGGGGAAAAAGGAGACATATGTAATACTCTTTGTAATACTTTAAGCAATAAAACAATTTTTAAAAAAAGAGAGTAAGCTGGGAATCTTGGGAATCTCTCCTCTGATTCACAAAGGGAGTTAAGTGGGGAAATAAGATTCCATTCATCCATCCTTTCTGCACACAACTTAAGTCCCTACTGTTCTAAGTACCCTAAGGTGGTGGGAATGTAGTAAGTTACAAGACAGCCTTGGTCCTGTGTTTCATTGCTTGAGATTTAGCAGAAGAAAACAAACATTAAATATGGGTGATTGACACCAACCTGGGGTAACAGCACAACCTTGGTTTATGACTCAGTCTCAGGCTAGTACATGACAATTCTTGCAAGACATTATGAAATAAGGAGTTAGCATTTTAAATTCTGAATACGAAATAAGACTTTTAAAAACCACATAGTGCCCTATCCGGTTTGCCTCAGTGGATAGAGTGTTAGCCTGCAGACTAAAGGGTCCCGGGTTTGATTCCAGTCAAGGGCACATGCCCAGATTGTGGGCTCAATCCCCAGTAGGGAGCATGCAGGAAGCAGCCGATCATTGATTCTCATCATTGATGTTTCTATCTCTCTTTCCCTCTCCCTTCCTCTCTGAAATCAATAAACACATATTTTATTTTAAAAAATAGGTTCAGCCCTCACCAGTCTGGCTCAGTGGCTAGAGCGTCGGCCTGTGGACTGAAGAGTCCCAGGTTCGATTCCAGTCAAGGGCATGTACCTTGGT
This sequence comes from Myotis daubentonii, assembly GCF_963259705.1. Classification (NCBI taxonomy): domain Eukaryota; kingdom Metazoa; phylum Chordata; class Mammalia; order Chiroptera; family Vespertilionidae; genus Myotis; species Myotis daubentonii. Next base: position 45,359,581 of record NC_081855.1, on the reverse strand, counting down.
TGCGGGCACATCCCCAGTAGGGGGTGTGCAGGAGGCAGCTGATGGATGTTTCTCTCTCACTGATGTTTCTAACTCTCTATCCTTCTCCCTTCCTCTGTAAAAAAAATCAATAAAATATATTTTTAAAAAATAGGTTCATTTTACACTATATTTTAAAGATCCTTACAAAAGAGTTTTCAATACAAATGAGGTTTCCTTTGGTTACTATAATTTGCATATAACAGTATTATTAGGCAAAGGGAATAGGATTTTGGAGGCTTTGCCCTAGCCAGAGACATGATGAATAAGAAAAAAGGTAAATGAATACCCATAAGCAGCCTGTTCATAATTGCTTAATGTGTCTTAACTTCTTGCTAGTAGCTTAACTTTATAAAGTTGGACACCCTCTATTACATTTGGCAAATGATGGGATTAGTGTACTATAAAAATCAAGGTTTTTCAAACTATAAAACCATCCTTCCCCTGGAAATTTCTGGTTACTGCCCCCCCAGCATGGGAGTTTGTCAGGTCCCTCTGGTATGAGGGTGTAAGGTGCACATCTCTTCCCAGCCTCCAGCCCTCTGTCTCTTTCTCTCTGTCTTTATGTCTCTCTCTCTCTCTCTCTCTCTCTCTCTCTCTCTCACACACACACACACACACACACACACACACACACACACACACACACTTTTTAAAAAAGTAGTGGGCATACACTTACTAGCATGTATGATAAGCAGATTTTAACCAGATACCCCTTTTTCCTCTCAATAACTAATCAGCCAACAACAACATTGAGGTAACTTCAGATAGAACTCTCCTGGGAGCAACCAGACACTATTTAAAAAAAAACAAAAAAAACAGGAGACAATGCAGACTTATGTCAGGATCTAAAAAGAATAAGCTTTGTGATGAAGCAAAATGGTTTCAAGTCCAGATGGCTTATAGGGACTGTTTTGCCCCACTGTTCTGGAGAAAAACAAACGAATACTTTGAAAAGGCAAGCTCCCGAAGTTTAACAAAAAGATCCCTAGAGGTTGTTGCTTATTGTGGTAAGATGCAAGAGACCAAAAAAAAAAAAAAAAAGGAGAAGAAGAAGAAGAAGAAGAAGAAGAAGAAGAAGAAGAAGAAGAAGAAGAAGAAGAAGAAGAAGAAGAAGAAGAAGAAGAAGAAGAAGAAGAAGAAGAAGAAGAAGAAGAAGAAGAAGAAGAAGGAGGAGGAGGAGGAGGGGGAGAGGAGGAGGAGGAGGAGGAGGAGGAGGAGGAGGAGGAGGAGGAGGAGGAGCTCTTCAAAGCAGAAACTTTGACTACAGTAGCTGTCTAAAAACTAATGCCACCAATAAAAGGCTGGTTTACTGCTATGTATCCACCAAGATAGTATCCTCCTCTCAGTTCCTCTGCAGAGCTGGAGAAGGAAAATATTTAACAATTATTGTTCAATTTAGTTAAGTTCAGTTCAATTTAATTGTTTATCAGTGTAGCATCTTTTAAGAAACTAAAGGACAGACCATATTAATCATGCCCAAGGGATGTGGTTTCCCCAGGCCTCCAAATCCAAAATCTGGAAAAATTCCTAATACAAATGATTGTTTCTTCAAAACTAAATAGCAAGGGAGGGAAAAAAGGAGAACTGTTACAGATTAAAAGAAACTTATTTGACCAAGTGTAAATATGTGGACTATCTTCTTTCAATCCTGATTAAAATAACAAACTATAAAACTATATTTACAAGGCTCAGTTAGAGCACTGTCCTGCTACACCAAGATTGTGGGTTCGATCCCCGGTCAGGGCATGTACAAGAATCAACCAATGAGTGCATAAATAAGTGGAACAACAAATCCTCTCTCCCCTCTCCCATTTTCTCTCTAAAATCAATAAATAAAAATTTAAAACAAGCTATATTTATGAGACAATTGCGGAAATGCAAATACTGATTAAAAGTTATTAAGGAATAATCATTTATAACTTTTAGGTGTGATTTTTTTAAACTATCTTTTGGATATTCACTAGTAGTCTTTGATCTACTTTAAAATTATGGTGAAAATGCTGATGGGAAGTAGCAGGGACAGATAAAACAATATTGGCTTGATGGTGTTAACTGTTGAAGTTGAGTGATGGATACATGGAAATTCATTATACTATTTTCTCTGTTTTTAATACTTAGATATTTCCATAATAAAAAGATAATATATGATTGGAATAGATTTATTAGTGGCATCTATATATATAAAAGGCTAATATGCTAAGTATCTGACTGTCTGACCAGTTTCTATGACATACACTGACCACCAGGGGGCAGACGCTCAATGCAGGAGCTGCCGAGCTGCAGTGACTTGGCAGCTGTGGTTCTGACCTGTGGCTGGCCAGGGTAGACTGTGGGAGGTTGGCTCCAAGGCATGTCCAGCTATCTTGCCCAGTCCCGCCCCTCCTGCCACCTTCCAATTAATTTCCTTTCATATGCATGAATCTGTGCACCAGGTCACTAGTTTAAAAATAAACATTGAGCCCTAGCTGGTTTGGCTCAGTGGATAGAATGTTGGCCTGCAGACTGAAGGGTCCCAGGTTCGATTCTAGTTAAGGGCATATGCCTGGGTTGCGGGCTTGATCCCCAGTGAGGGCTGTATAGGAGGCAGCCAATCAATGATTCTCTCTCATCATTGATGTTTCTCTCTCTCTCTCCCTCTCCCTTCCTCTCTGAATAAAAATATATTTAAAAAAGAAAAAGCACCCTAACCGGTTTGGCTCAGTGGATAGAGCGTTGGCCTGTGGACTGAAGGGTCCCAGATTCGATTCTGGTCAAGGGCATGTACCTTGGTTGCGGGCACATCCCCAGTAGGGAGTGTGCAGGAGACAGCTGATCAATGTTTCTCTCTCATCTATGTTTCTGACTCTCTATCCCTCTCCCCTCCTCTCTGTAAAAAATCAATAAAATATATTTTTTTAAAAATAAAAAGCTTTGTATTTAAATATATATATAAAAAATAGTTAACTTTAAAAAATAAAAAATGTTGGCTTGTGCATGCGCAATATATATAAAGCTCTCGCTGGTGCCAATCATATGCATATATTTCGATCTGTCATTGTCAATCGTGAATTTGGTTGTTTTTGTTGACATTCTGAAGCTGAAAGAAAGCGGCATCCTCGACAGAACATGTCTGAAGAACCGTCATTGACAAGTACTACCAATACTGGTAGTAACTGCCTTCACAGTGAAAATGAGGTAAATGAGGATGCAATTATCGAACGTAGTTATGGTGGAATGACTGTTACATGTCAATTTTACCTATCACTAAATTTCTCCGATGAAAACCCATCTGTTGGAAAATTTACTCGATGTTTTAGCAAAGGCAAAGTTTGTCCAAATGACATAAATTTTCCAGAATACCCGGTGTATTCAAAAAATGGAAGCCAACTGGATAAATTTCATTAAAGCAAACCAGTCTAAGTTGAGAGTTAAAAATATAGTGGTTTGATGGATTATCTCACATCTAGATCTGAAAGTGACAATGTGCCGATTGGTAAAATGATAATATTTCCATCGTCTTTTGAGGGTAGTCCCAGAAATGTGCAGCAGTGATATCAGGATGCTACAGCAATTGTAACAAAGTATCGCAAACCCGATTTATTTGTAACCACGATGTGCAACCCAAAATGGGCAGATATTGTAAATAATTTAAAACGCTGGCAATAAGTTGAAAACAAACCTGACTTGATAGCCAGGGTTTTTAATATTAAGATGAATGCTTTTAAATTATATATGTAAATTCAATTTGGCAAAGTAATAGCTAAAATTCATGTATGTCATCGAATTTCAGAAACACGGACTGCCTCACGCTAACATACTATTGATATTACCAGTGGTTCTCAACCTTCTGGCCCTTTAAATACAGTTCCTCATGTTGTGACCCAACCATAAAATTATTTTCATTGCTACCTCATAACTGTAATGTTGCTACTGTTATGAATCGTAATGTAAATATCTGATATGCAGGATGGTCTTAGGTGACCCCTGTGAAAGGGTCATTCGACTGCCAAAGGGGTCACGACCCACAGGTTGAGAACTGCTGTAGTGAATCCAAATTACGAACGGAAGATGACATTGACCAGTTTTCAGTGATGCCAGCATTTGTGATGACTATTAATAAATCACAAGGACAAACTCTAGACAGAGTAGGAATATTCCTACCTGAACCCATTTTCGGACATGGTCAGTTATATGTTGCTTTCTCGAGTTCAAAGAGCGTGTGACATTAAAATAAAAGTTGTAAATACTTCATCACAAGGGAAATTTGTCAAGCACTCAAAGTGTTTTTACTCTTAATGTGGTATAGAGGGAGATATTAGAATACAGTAAGTTTAATCAATTTATCAGTCATTGTTTTTACCAATGTTTTTATATCATGTTTTTGTTGTTTGTCTTTATATCATGTCCTTGTTGTTGTTATTGTTTATTAATCAATTTACATATTATTTTCATATACACTTTACTAATTTTCTTTCATCTCTGACACTTCTATTATAGAGAAAGGGCGAATAGCGATATTAAAATACTTCTAATTAATTTCCTTTCACCGTGCACTGGGCCACTAGTTTAAAATAAAATGACAAATCCCATGCACCATAAGGTCACTGGTTAGATTCCTGGTCAGGGCACATGACCAGGTTTCTGGCTCAATCCTTTATCGGGAGGTATACAGGAGTCAGCTGATAGATGTTTCTCTCCCATATCAATGTTTTTATCTCTCCCTTTCCCTTCTTCTCTCTCTTTTAAAAAAAAAATCAATAAAAAGATATTTTAAAAAAATAAAATGACAAAATATTGTAATACAAGTTTCCTATCATTAAAAGTCAAATATACATGCACAAATATACATGTACAAGGATATTCATTGAAGGGCTATTTGTAACAGTTTATACTGGAAGGTAACGTAAATGTCCATCAATAGATAGTGAATAAGTAAATACGATTAATCCATATCTTGAAAACTATTTAATTAATTAGGGAATTGGGGTGAGGGTAGGCTGAATAGAAGTCTAAATGCACTAGTCAGTAATCTCCCTAAGAGGTCCCCAGAGCCATCCCAGAGCAGCCAGTAGCCCTCTCTGCCACCCACACAAAGGATAGGAAGTTTGTTTCCTGAAGACACGAAGAGAGACTACACTAGCGGATACCAGGCACAGCCAAATAGAGAGAATGAAGTGAAAATCTACATACCAAACAGTAATTCTGACAGCCCTCTTTCCCTTCTGTCCATTACCCAGATTCCTCTGATAACTAGGCTTATCTACCACTCCCTCCTCCACCTCCAAAAGGACTATCTTTATTTGGAAAAACTCAAATGTCTGGGGTACAAAATCTGGGTTCCCAATAGGCAATAAGCTGCATCCAGCCACACAAAGCTTCCGCCTTCTTTTTTTAGTACCCCACTCTTAAAAAAACATGAAGGGATAATTAAGGGTGGTCTGGTATTTGAAGCTCCAATCTGGAAGAGAGAGACCAGAAAAAAAGGGGAAAGGGACTCTGAGGAAACAGATAAAATAGGAAACAAATGAAAACTATAATTAATATACTCAGAGACCAAAGAAAAGTCATTTCATTCATGAAACCAGAACAGTATGCTATTTTTTTAAATATTTTTTTATTGATTTTTTTACAGAGAGGAAGGGAGAGGGATAGAGAGTTAGAAACATCAATGAGATAGAAACATCAATCAGTTGCCTCCTGCACACTCCCCACTGGGTATGTGCCCGCAACCAAGGTACATGCCCTTGACCAGAATCGAACCCGGGATCCTTGAGTCCGCAGGCCGACGCTCTATCCACTGAGCCAAACCAGTTAGGGCAGTATGCTATTTTTTAAAACTGGGGATTTGGAGGGAGAGTAAGAACAAGGAAGAGCGCGTGGAACATAAAAGTATGAAAATTAAAGAATCTAGCACTTATTCTGTTTTTCTTGTACAAACTATACTTTGGGGGTAAACCAAACAGTTTATAAAGGAAGCTCTCCTTTATAAGAAAATTTAGCTAATAAATGCTGAAGGACTGAGTTAAACTAGTGCCATTTCCCAATCCTTAATGAAATAACAGGGAATATCCAGTCACTGTTCAGATTTTCCTGGCTGTCTCATAAACGCTTTTATAGTCAGGTTCCAAACAAAGTCCATATGTTGCATTTGGATGATACATCTCTCAGGTCTCTTTTAAACTATAGATTCCCAAGTCCTTTTCACAGAGATGTTGTAGCAGCCATTGATGATCATTAGGGAATACTATAAAGCCATTGTAAAAATATAATTTAGATCAAGCCAGATATAGGTTGTTGCTAGTTATGAGTAAATGAAACTCAACAGTCAATTCACACAGAAAAGGAAAGTAGAATCATCATATGCTCAATCATACCAGTGATCTGAGAAAGGAAATGAAAACAAGAGGTTGCCAGGCCTGTGGGCTCAATCCCCAGTAGGGAGCATGCAGGAGGCAGCCAATCTATGATTCTCTCTCATCATTGATGTTTCTATCTCTCTCTCCCTCTTCCTTCCTCAGAAAGAAATTACACCCTTCTGGTTTTACAAAAGCCTGTTTGATTCCACACTTCCGAGTAAACTGTTTAACTTTTTCAAAGGTATTTGTTTTTGAATAGGCAGCAATAACCAAATAATAATAATAACAATAATGATAATGATAGGACAACAGGTAACTGAAATTAAATTTAAATTGAGAATTTGATCATTAACATTAGAAATTTTAGCCCTGACTGGTTTGGCTCAGTGGAGATAGAGCGTCGGCCTGCAGACTTGAAGGGTCCCAGGTTCGGTTCCAGTCAAGGGCTTGTACCTTGGTTGCAGGCACATCCCCAGTAGGTGGTGTGCAGGAGGCAGCTGATCGATATTTCTCTCTCAGCGATGTTTCTCTCTATCCCTCTCCCTTCCTCTCTGTAAAAAAAAAAAAAAATCAATAAAATATACATATTTTTAAAAATTAGAAATTTAGCCCTGGCTGGGTAACTCTGTTGGTTAGAGCGTCATCTGGATACATACACCAAGGTTAGGGCTTCAATCCCTGGTCAGGGCACAGATAAGAATCATCCAATGAATGCATAAATAAATGGAACAACAAATCAGTGTTTCTCTCTCTCTCGCTCTCTCCCCCCCTTCCTCTCTCTCTCTATAAATCAATCAATAAATAAAATTATACCATAATAGCCTAGCAGAGGCTTTTTACCAATATAGATTTCAGTGCCCAAGAAATAAAAGTTTATTATTCTTCAAAGGAAATTTTTCTTCAAATATAAATGCTGTTTTAATAACTATTTTATTTGTTACTATAGGGTTCTACTTTTGTATCCAATTAGAAATTCCTGTCAAAAGACTCTAAAAAGCCTGGCTCGATCCTCAGTGGGAGGCGTGCAGGAGGCAGCTGATCAATGATTCTCTCTCATCATTGATGTTTCTATCTCTCTCTCCCTTCCTCTCTGAAATCAATAAAAATATATTTTAAAAAAAGATTATAAGCAAATAGTTAAAATTACGTTTTGGCACTTAATCTTCATTTGTATGAAAAATTTATTCAGACAGACCAACTTATTTCTCATCCAGTAATTTAGAAGCAAATATCTGTGGCTAAAAGGAATAAGAATACAACAGAAAGCCGCAATTAAGTTTAAAATATTACAAGAATCATGGTGCTAGATCACCTACCAGTGGTTGGCAAACTGCGGCTCGCGAGCCACACGCGGCTCTTTGGCCCCTTGAGTGTGGCTCTTCCACAAAATACCATGTGCAGGTGTGCATGTACAGCGCGATCGAAACTTCTTGGCCCATGCGCAGAAGTTGGTATTTTGTGGAAGAGCCCCACTCAAGGGGCCAAAGAGCCGCATGTGGCTCGCAAGCCGCAGTTTGCCAACCGCTAACCTAGCCCAACCTTTGCAAATGAGAAGTAATCCCTACAATACTTATGACAGTAGTTCCAATGATCTTCATATTTCAGTTTTTATTTCAGTTTTTATGTGTATATATTTTTATTGATTTCAGAGAGGGATAGGGAGAGGGAGGGAGGGAGATAGACACATCAATGATGAGAGAGAATCATCGATTGGCTGCCTCCTGCATGCCCCACACCAGGGATCGAGCCCGAAACCTGGGCATATGCCCTGATCAGGAACCAAACCGTGACCTCCTGATTCATAGGTCAACGCTCAACCACTGAGCCACACGCGGCTGGGCCATATTTCAGTTTTTATAATGCATAAATATTTATAGAATATCTACTATGCATAGGACAATGTAGGTGAAGTGTCTGCAGTAACTATAATCAGGAGAAGTCATGGTTTTTCTGTATATGTAAAAGTCAAAGGACTTACTGATCGAAGAACTTTTTGGAAGTTTTTGCATAACTTGGCAACAACAGTAAGGACAACATCTTGAGTGCACAAAAGAGAACTTTCAATAGTTAGGCTTAGCAATTTGACCTTTAGTATAATTATCCATTCATCCAACAAACCAAAAAATAGTATCTACTGGATCCCAGTAGTTCAGTAAGGGAATTGAAGCAATAGGTTAGTTTGATGTGACACTGGAAGTTCTGAGAGGGAGAGAACGGTGTGCTGCGGGAAAACAGAAGATGGGCACAATCCTCACCCGGCGTTCATAAAAGGCACCAGAATTAAAACCTGGAAGATGGCAACAGAAGAGAAAGAGAGCCAAGCACTCAGGCAGCTCATACGAAGGCCTGGAAAGAATACGTTTTGCAAAACAAACGCAGCGGTCAGAATGGCTCAAAAAGGAAAAGATGAGGCTTGTAAGAAAAGGAGCAGCCGATTACAAGGCTTTGTGTGTTAGGTACTTCAGTCACTTTAAGAACTTTAGATAGAGCCTCTAAAGGCTTTAAGCATGGAAATGATCTGATCAGATTTCCATTTTGGAGAGATGCGGCTACAGTGTGATGGCCAATTTATAGGCTGGCAATACTGAAAGCAGATAGATCAGTTATGGGACAGTTTTAGTTGTCCACTCATTTATTCAGAAATATTCACTGGGTACTTCCTATGTGCCAGACATTGATACATAGTCAGAATGACACAAACTTTCAACTCTACGGAGTTTGAATTCAGGGCAGGAGGTGTGGGTGGCCTAAAACAGAGTAGAAGAAATGGATTTGGAAAGATAAAGAGATTCCAGAAATATTTAAAAGATGGAAACAAAAAAATAGCAGAATAGGGATGAAGGAGAAAAAAGAGTTAAAGATGGTGACCAGGTATCTAGCCAGGTGGATAGTGGTATCCCTCAGGAAGATAGACAACAGAGGAGGAGCAGGCTTGGGAGATAAGTTCAGTAACAGACTTTCATGTCCAATAAACAACATGGATCAGAAACTCCAGAAAGAGATCTAATCTTAAAGTTCTTTTTATTTTATTGATTTGTTACAGAGAGGAAGGGAGAGGGATAGAGAGCTAGAAACATCGATGAGAGAGAAACACCGATCAGCTGCCTCCTGCACACCCCGCATTGGGGATGTGCCCACAACCAAGATACATGCCCTTGACCGGAATCGAACCTGGGACCCTTCAGTCCGCAGGCTGACGCTCTATCCACAGAGTCAAACTGGCCAGGGCTTAAAGTTCTTTTTTTAAAAAAATATATTTTATTGATATTTTACAGAGAGGGATAGGGATAGAGAGTTAGAAGCATTGATGAGAGAGAAACATCCATCAGCTGCCTCCTGCACACCTCCTACTGGGAATGTGCCCGCAACCAAGGTACATGCCCTTGACCGGAATTGAACCCGGGACCTGTTAGTCCGCAGGCCGCTGCTCTATCCACTGAGCCAAACTGTTTAGGGCTAATCTTAAAGTTCTTAAGCTGTCAATCAACTCCATGAAGAAAGTATCTTGTGTATTTTACTTACCACTATATTCCCAATGGACACAGGACATAGTGGACAATAAATACCAACCAGCCTGTGGCTGAGCCTTGACCTATGAACCAGGAGATCATAGTTCAATTCCCGGTCAGGACACATGCCCAGGTTGTCTCTCTCCCTCTCCCTGCCCCTCTCTGAAATCAATAAAAAAATATTTTAAATAAATAAATAAATATCTGTTGAATGAATAAGATATACATTTTGGAACAGTCAACAAATGGTAACTGAACTCACTGGAATGGACAATATAAGCTAGGCAGTGTGCAGAATGAGAACTAAAGTGGATCTTAGAAAGAATGCCAAGTAACACCAAAAGTAATGTAAGAGGAATCCAGAGAAGTCAGAGAAGAGGAAAACCGAGATGCCAAAGTCACAGAACCAGAATATGTTTATTAAAGAATTAGTTACTGAAAGAGTCAAATGTTGCTGAGAATTCAAGTATGAGAAGGAATATAACAGAAAATAGAAGAAATGCATTTATGAGAGCTAGTTACTCTTTGGAATTTTCAAGAATAACAAGGAGAAACTCTGACTACATGTGCCTAAAGTTTAGGTCTAAGTAACTACTCTTATGAAATCAATTATATCCTTCATGGGCAGCTCACCCTTTTACAAACTTGTTTGTTCCATCTAAAGTACCTCCCCCTCTATCACACTATCTTTTTTATATGCATATCATCTATCACAATCTGTAATTAACTGGTCCATTTATTTTTTTTAAATATATTTTACTGTTTTTTTACATAGAAGAAGGGAGAGGGATAGAGAGTTAGAAACATCGATGAGAGAGAATCACCGATCAGCTGCCTCCTGCACACTCCCTACTGGGGATGTGCCCGCAACCAAGGTACGTGCCCTTGACCAGAATCGAACCCGGGACCCTTCAGTCCGCAGGCCGATGCTCTATCCACTGAGCCAAACCGGATAGGGTGGTCCATTTATTCTTTATTACAATACACATTTCAATAAAACATGGGCTACCTTCCTTGTCTGTCTTGCTTGTGGCTACATTCCCAAAGCCTAGAGCAGTGCCTGGCTCAATAAATATTTGTTCCTTCTAATCATCTATGGGTCTGCCTATCTATCAACCTATAGTAATGGGATAGAACTAGGTAGAAGATCATGGAGTTTCCTTCTAGCCCTTAAAAAAATAACTGCAGGAAAAGCAAGTGAAAAAATATTTTAAAGGACAATAACGAGATCCAAAATCATAAAAATCCTAGACCTATCCCTGATAGGAATCCAATCAGCATGACCTCAAACTACAAGTTAAAAATGTTTTCAGGCTCTATGACCCTAGTGGAGCAAGTGAAGCAGTCAGAAACAAGACATCCTGGAAAATATATAAGACTGAAAAAAAGTTACTAAAGAAATTGATGCCGAAACCGGTTTGGCTCAGTGGATAGAGCGTCAGCCTGCGGACTCAAGGGTCCCAGGTTCGATTCCGGTCAAGGGCATGTACCTTGGTTGCGGGCACATCCCCAGTAGGAGATGTGCAGGAGGCAGCTGATCGATGTTTCTCTCTCATTGATGTTTCCGACTCTCTATCTCTCTCCCTTCCTCTCTGTAAAAAATCAATAAAATATATTTAAAAAAAAAAAATAAAAAAAAAATAATAAAAAAAAAAAATAAATAAAAAAAAAAAAAAAAAAGAAATTGATGTTCTGTCTCTCCCTCTCCCTTCCCCGTCTAAAAGAATCAATAAAACAAAAATCACCAATTTACCAATAAATTGTTCATAAATTCACAAGGCTTACTCTAGATAGACAAGCAAGTTCTAACTGAAGAAGTGAAAACAAATTTTTTTGATATTTTTTAATTCCTTTAATTATTAGTTTTAGACACAGAGGAAGGAAGATTGAGGGAGAGAAGGACGGGGAGGGGCAAGGAAGGGAGAGAGACAGAGAGAGAGACGGTGAGAGACATTAACTTGTTGTTCCATTAATTTATGCATTCATCGGTTGATTCTTGTATGTGCCCTGACCAGGGATCTAACCCACAACCTTGGTGTATGGGGCCAATGGTCTAACACAGGGGTGGGCAAACTTTTTGACTTTAGGGCCACAATGGGTTCTTAAACTGGACCGGAGGGCCGGAACAAAAACATGGATGGAGTGTTTGTGTGAACTAATATAAATTCAAAGTAAACATCATTACATAAAAGGGTACGGTCTTTTTTTTTTTTCAGTTTTATTCATTTCAAACGGGCCGGATCCGGCCTGCGGGCCGTAGTTTGCCCACGGCTGGTCTAACAGCTGAGCTACCTGCCAGGGCAAGTGAAATTTAAGCTGAGTTCTAAGGGAACAGTATGGGCAAAGGCATCAGACAAGACTTGGTTAAGGCATGAACAGGAAGCCCAAAGGGGCAAGTGATGAGAAATAAGGTAGATTTCTTGATTCATATCTGAATCTGGTCACACACACAAAATAGCAACCCTCCTTTAGGTTGTTTATAAAGACTCACAAAAACAACAGCTAAGTCCACACAAAAAAAATGCAAAGAAAAAGACAGAAGGTATTCAAATTAAGTAATATTAATATAATAAAGATGAAATTTCTGACTCCTTGATGGAATTCCTGCAAGCAAAAGATGATTACAGCACTTCATACCCCCTAAGACATTCTCACCATTTACATACCCTCCTACATTTTCACATAGGTGCTCAGAATTTACTTGACACTTTCTGGTGATGGACAATTTCCATGCTTTCAAATAGTTTTGCTGTAAATACCCTGAGGTGCTTTTGCTATAATAGCAGTCTCTTAGTCTCCATATTAAGGCCACAAACAAAGCACTCACAGAAAATTAAAGACAGAATTCTCTTCTGCATACTGACCTAAAAGAGACTGAATTTCTGGGTACGCAGTAATACTTAATTTATGGCCTTATTGAGACTGATAACAAGGTGGTTTTATGTTTGTGGTCTGGGAGTTGGCTCATCTAGCATTTCATCAATGTTCCCTATTCTCAGGTCATGGCCCTTTGCCCAAAGGTTTCACAGAGAATTTACAGATGTGTTTGAAAAAGTATAAATTACAAGAGTCACTGAATAAGCAATTTTTTAAAAAGCCATTTACTTTTAAAAAATAAAGCACAATCTAGAGCCTAACAGTTAGTTTTATGTTCTGATTTTGCAACCTGTGGCAGATGGTTTTCTTGGCCCGTGTGACCCTGGCATTTCGTCCATGTTTGCATGGACTGACAAGAGTTGAAGGCTGAAGAAAGCATTTCTTTCATCCAAGGTTATAGGTCATGCTGAGCCTGCTCCTCACCTGTGTATATGTAGTTAATTTCCCAGTCCCTTCCCAGGACATCCACACACAGGCAATGGCCTGTCTGAGCATGAAGACAGAGCATGCCATCTCAGAAGTAGTACCTGGCCTCTGTTCTATGAACAGTGCTAATAAACGAGTGGAAGTTGTGATCCCATCCTCAGATTTTTTGCAACCCCCCTTCCCTATAAGCTTTCTCCTGAAATAAAGTCAATTTTGTTTGGCAAATTCAATGGCCTTCCTTTGAGGCAAATGGATCACAGTATCAGAACTAAAAATCATCACTAAAGTCAAGCTTAACAAAGAAAAAGAACTATTTGATCTGGTACCAAGGTATCCATGACAAAACAAAAGTTTAAATCGTGGTACTACTTTAAACCAATCTCATATCCTACAAACTTTCCAAGTATTTCTTGAAAGATAACATGTGATTCCTTCAATAATGAGTTCTTTAGCTTCCTTCAATCACCACGTATTTAGCCAGGTGTTGCTAGACCCTCAGGGGACAAAGATGAATAGGCCACTTAGCCTGCATTAGACAGTCCCACAGACACAACGCCAAGACAGCCCGAAAGCTAAAATCCTTGCCTGTCTCAGAAAGTCACAGACCCAGCACTTGCATTCCAACCTCCAGGGTCCGCAGAGCCTGGCGAGGGGCTGCGGTCACCGTGCGGTGTTCGCGTGGTGAGCAATCACCTGGTGCACCTGGAAACTGTAGTCTGAGGTGGTCAGCGCCCACACCCCCTCAGCCCCGCCCGCCAGTCCTCTATAAACGGAGGGCTTTTAGAGGGAACTGTCCAAGGTTACCACCTGCCGGGGAGGGCTGCTCGGGTGTGGGATTCCAGAGAGAAAACTGCACACTCTGCACTGACAGAGTGTCACCAAAGCACGTACAACACAGAACGAAGCCTCTTCCTCAACAGGCTCAGAACGTCAAGAAGAAACTGGCCGAAAGAGGGAGACCTCTACTTCCCGAGCTGTCCCCCCTGGAAAGGCTCTGGCACCAGCGAGTTACACCTGCAGGAGGGAAGTGCTGACAGGCACCCGCCCCCGTGGCAAATGTCTGCGCCGCCACCTGACTGCCCACGGTGGTCGGAAACTTCCCCAAAGTGCAGAAGGCCGCCCGGCGTCCTACATCTCCGCCCTCCGCCACCCCAGGTGCCCTCCGCCACCCCAGGTGCCCTCCGCCGGCCGCGCTTCCTCCCGGGCCTGGCCTCTCCCATCCCACTCCCTTCTCCCGGGCACTCACTGGCCTCCCCGGGTTTCCCTCGCCTGCGGGGGTCCCGGGGACCCCGCGCCGCCGGGCTGGGTCCCGGAGCCTCGGCCTCAGACCCGCCCCCCCGAGGCCGGACGCGGCGCGCCCACGCTCCCGGGCCAGGCGGCGACCCCCGGCGCCCCGGCCCGCCCCGCCCTCCCCGCCGGCGGCCTCACCTCCTCGGCGTGCTTGCGCAGCGCCTTCTCCCGCTCGTACTGGGTGATGAGCTGCTCGTTGTCGTCCCGCAGCAGCTCCAGCTCCACCTGGTGCTCCTGGTCCTGCGCGAACACCGAGTCCAGGTTCTCCAGCACCGCCACCACCAGCGGCATCAGCTCCTTCACCACCTCCTCGTCGTAGCGCCCGATCAGCCGCTCGAACTCGCGGTAGATGGAGCCGGCCAGGCCGGACACCCGCTCCGACATGACGGCGCCCGAGCCGCCGGGCTCCTCCTGGTACACCACCCCGTCCTCCAGCTCCATGGTGGCGGGCGGGCGGGCGGCCCGGCGTCGCCGACTGGGGGCCGGCAGGGCCCGCACTCCGGCCGGGCGCGGACGAGGGCTGGGGCTGGGGCTGGGGCTGGGCCCGGCGGGGTGGGGGCCCGGGCCGGAGGGGTGGGGTGAGCGCACTCAGTCCAACCGCCGCTGCACCAACTGCCTGAGCGGCGGGGCCGCGCGCACCACACGTCACCCACGGGGCGGAACCGGCGCCGCGTCGGCCTGAAAGGGCGGGGCCCCGCGGGAGCCGGGCGCGGCCAGGGGCGGGGCCTCTGCGTCTTCGCGCGGGGGTGGGGGCGGGGGTGGGGGCGGGGGTGGGGGCGGGGGCGGGGGTGGGGGCGGGGGTGGGGGCGGGGGCGGGGGCGGGCCTCGCTCGCGGGGTGGTCGGTGCGGCCCCGCACGGGACCGGCCGGGCTAGGACTGGAACTGGGTCGGGCGGGCCGGGGGCCCGGGCCGGAGCAGGGGGTGCGGGCGGTGAGCACCCTCATCCCAGCCGCCGCTGCACCAACTGCCTGGGCGGCGGGACTCGCGCCGCGTCGGCCCGCAGGGCGGGGCCCCGTGGGAGGCCGAGCGAGGCCGGGGCGGGGCTCTGCGTCCTCGTGCGCCGGAGGGGGCGGGGCCTGGCGTCAGCACCCGGCGCCGAGCGGCCGTGCGTTCGCCAATAGGACGGCCTGCGGGAGGAGGCGGGCGTTCTGTCCGCGCGGGCGGGGTTGGCGGGGCGGTCCCCGAGGAAAGGGAGGGGTCCTGAAGCCACTGGCGCGCCAGAGTCCGCATAGCTGACATTCCTGTTGCTCCTCACGCTCGGAAGGCTTTCTCGTTTGCTCCTCACCTCCGGCGTGGCGAGGTAGACGTTTCGCCCCCGTTTTCCAGGCAAGGAAACTAGGCCCAGAAAAGTTGTGGTTCACTCAAGGTCACGCAGCGAGATCGGGAAGGAGGCTGATCGGAGACTCAAACCAGTTCTGGTGGAGAATTCCAGGCTCAGAAAAGTGGGAGACGGAGGGAGAGGGAACGCAACCTTAAGCGGGGCACGGTCTACGTGATACGGGGTCTCGAACAGGAGAGATCAATAATAGGTCCCATATGGGGAATGAGAGCAAGGATAGCCCAGAACGGAGGAAGGGCAAAGCATTCTGGAGAAGGGTCAGAGCGTAACGTCACGTCTTGGCACTTTCCCAAACACTGAGTTTCTTGCTTCTCCTGGCCAACTTGGGAGAGTGGCATTTCCTGGCTCCAGCTACCCTCCCTTCCTCTAGTCTCAAGAGGGGGTGGGGCGGGGAAGTGCGAGGGTTGCGGGTAAAGAAAAGGGGGGGTCACTGGGGTGAAAAAGTCCCATGATACGCGAGTCTCCATCGCCTGGGAGAGCGTCACGTGTGGGGAATGACACAACACTCAAGCCTCAGGCGGGCTGAGTCAAGGGTCGCTTCCTGGTGTTCTTTAGTTCCTGCAAATGGAACGGAAGGCACTCCCAAAACCCCTCCTCTCCAAGCAGGTGACTCAGGAGCTCTGCGGTCCGGTCCGACTGTAATTACCAGGGGGGCTGGGAGAGTCAGGACTTGGATAAACAAGGGTTTAGTGGGGGAAGCAACCACCTCCCAGGATCATAAATATCCTCAACTTGGTATTTACAAATTCAAGTTCTTCCTACCAAGCACGCACTAGTCCCCCAGTCTGGACTCATCTGGAGACCCACGAAAACATATGGAGGTTAAACGAGGGGCAATCTCTAAACACAGGACAAAAACGAACATACTAAACCTATGAGGTCGGACTGGACTGCACTTGTGGTCTGTACTGTCCCCCTTTCTCACCTTCGCCCACATCATATATTATTTTATGTTTGGGTCTTAGTAAGGCTGATCAGATTGCTGGGTGTGAGCCCCAAATGCCCTTTTTCTTCTAAATCTCCCATTTGAAACCAGAAACAAACAGTCTTGCTCTGGATCTTTAGTCTTTTTTTCTCTTCCAGAGGGTTATCACCCATGCCATCTACATAGCCTCTATTTTCCTGGGAGTCAGAGGAGCAGGAAAACAGGGAAAAACGTTACTTTGTCTTTTCATAATGTTATCATACACATCAGAAAATTTAGAGAAAAGAAAACGCTGATTTTCAGGTATGCAGTTATAATGAAACTAGAGGCCCGATGCACGAAATTTGTGCAAGGGGTTTGTGCCCCTGCCTGCTGTGGCAGTAGGGGGCCTCTGCCTCAGCAGCTTCCCAGAAGGCTGTCTGGCCTAATTAGCATATTACCCTTTTATTATTATAGATCTTCATACTAACTATGCTTCTTTTAGTATAAATTCAATATAGAAAGATATGAGACATACACTTATATCTAGATTTTAAGCTGCTGGCTATCAGAGATCACGTTTCTTTTTTTTATGTTTTTGTTTTTTATTTCAGAGAGAGGAAGGGAGAAATAAAAACATCAATGATGAGAATCATCAATGGGCTGCCTCTTGCACGCCCCCTACTGGGGATGGAACTGGCAACCCAGGCATGTGCCCTGGCAGGAGTTGAACTGTGCTCTCTTGGTTCATGGGTTGACGCTCAACCACTAAGCAACACTAGTCATGCAGAGCACATTTGTTTTAAAATAAAATTCAACCCTGGCTGGTGTGGCTCAGTTGTTTGGAGTGTCGTCCTGTGCACAGAAGTTTGTGGCTACTATTCCCAGTCAGGGCACATACCTAAGTTGCAGTTTGATCCTGGTCAGGGCGGTATAGGAGGCAGCCAATCAGCTTCTCACATGGATGTTTCTCTCTCTCTCCCATCCCCTTTCTCCCTCTCTAAAATCATTACAAAAATAAAAGTTCAGCCAAATACCCATCAACTGTTGAACAGACAAATAAAATACAGTTTATGCATGTAATGGAATATTTATTATTCAACAATAAGAAGAAATGATGTACATGCTACAACATGTATGAACCTTGAAAATATTATGCTAAGTAACAAACTACTCACAAAGGACCACATATAAAAGAGTAGTGGTTGCCTAGGGCCAGGGAAATGAGAGAAAATAAGAGTGACTGTTAATGGGTATGGGATTTCTTTTGTGGGTAATGAAAATGTTCTAAAATTGATTGTGGTGATGAATACATGGCTCTGAATAAACTAAAAGCCATGGAATTGATACTTTAAATAGGTGAACTGTATGGTATGTAAATTATATCTCAATAAAGGTTTTAAAACTAAATTTATGGCTCTAATGACTTTATAGTAAACCAAGTAGAATACATAACTCAGTGTGATAGAGTGGTAAGAAAACAGTTTTTAAATTGGTAACCCCATATTCTAATGTACTGATCATTTTAAACAATTTAGGTCAGAAAAATAAAGCAATAGTGACTGAGCACTGTACCTCCTGGGTGCCAGTCACTGCGAAAGGGACTGTGAGCCTCAGCTTCACCTGCATAATGGTGAGGTGGGTTACAAAATCCTTAAAGACTTCTTGTGATTCTATAATCCTATGATTCTCCTTTGTAGGTGGGAGTGAAAGGCATGAGACAAGGCCTTGGGGTAGAGTCCCGTTAGTCAGCTCCTGATTATGTAGGCGGCAATATTACCTCCTTTACTCAGCAGCCTGGATAAATACCCAGCACCCACCTCTAGCTGCAAGGGCTGAGATTATTGTTTGAGACTGAGAGTTATTCAGGGAAAAAGGTCATGTTATGGACTTCAGAGTCAATGTTTACACTTAATTCCTAAAAGGAAGGAAATTCCATTTTAAGATATTCTTTGGCCTTGCAGAAATTGTGAGGACAGTAATGGAGCAGCAGAGGGGAGGAGTTGTTGAGGGCAGGAAGGGAGGAGTTTCTGCCTAAACACAATAACTATAATCACTGGAAGACTGAAATTACTATCCTGTTTGTCTAGCCTTCTGGAGCTTTTACAGTTATTTCAATGTGGATCAGTTTCTCTGGCTTCACAAACTGCTGGAAGCCGATCCACCCTTGCTGCTTGACACAGTCGCTGCAGGGAAGAAACATCTGCACAGCTTATGTTTCTAGGGACCTGGCATACTGTTCTTAATATGGTTTGCTCCCCTTCTTAGCACTATGTGTTTTAAACAGGACCACCTCCCCGAGAAAGGTTGTTTCCTCAGGTTAGGGATTAATAGGACTGAGGAAGAGAATAAATCAGTAAATCCCCCTAGTGTTACAGAAATACCATGTACTACTTATGAAGAACTTGGACTAAGACTGTTGGCAATAAATTTGGGACTTGTTGGGCCCACATCCCCAGGGGTCTGCCCACCAGGGAAAGCACCAAAGCCTATACCCCTGGAGACCCACTGACACAGGGCAGTGCCAGGGAAGGCAAGCAGCAAGGCTGGGAGGACATAACCTTTACTGGGTAGGATAAACCCCTTCATTCACTTCCTTGTAGCCTATCAGTAGAGCAGTGACCTTGGAATAGCCCTTGTAATGGAACACAGAGATTAACCTAGACAAGATTAAAATCAACAGAACTAGATAGAGACAGGATTTTTGGCTAAGGTCAGATAATAAACAAGGAATTATAGAACGTGACCCAAAACATACCATGATGTAATTATAGAGGCATGCTTATGGGATCAAATAGTATAAATATAGATGTAATAGGACAATAAAGAGAGAACCTCGCTATGATGACCAACTGAACGCTGTCTCCGTGTCATTCCTTCTTCGCCGACTCCATCCACACCTTTGGGAACCCCTGGATCTGCTGGGGCTGGACCCCAGCAACAAACTACATTTTCCCACATGAGAAGAGAGGGTCGCTGCTGAAAGAGGAAGAGAAAGACTCCTAGTGTACAAGGCCCTCCACCTAAGTGGGAAATGATCATTGATTCACCCTTACAAACTAGAATGTGTTTGGTATTAAGGAGAAGGCAGAGTTACCCACCCCAAAACATGCCTCTTTTAAGCTGATTATTTTTTAAATCTTCACCTGATGATATGTTTTTCATTAATTTTAGAGAGAGGGGAACATCAATGTGAGAGAGAAACAGATCGGTTGCCTTCGGAATGTGCCCTGACTGGGGGTTAAACCAAACCCGGGTACGTGTCCTGACCAGAAATCGACCCCAAGACCTTTAGGAACACGGAACAATGCTCTAACCGACTGAGCCACACCAGCCAGGGCTTACACTGATCATTTTTAAGTAACAAAAGACTCAACCTTTGACCTTGCCCCTTCCTGCCTAAAAGAATTAGATCGAGGACCTGCTCTAGGAAGGGAGTTATCATCATAGATAACTATAGTTTTTAATCTTTAGTGTGTGATAGACAGAGAGGGACCTAGCCAGGCCCCCCCTCCTTTTTTTAATTTTTATTGATTTTAAAGAGCGAGAGCTAGAAACATCATCGATCGGTTGCCTCCTGCACATGCCCTGACCAGAGATTGAATCCAAACCTGGGTATGATCCCTGACCAGAAATCGACCATTTGGTGCAAGGGACTATGACGCTCAACCAACTGAGCCACACTGGCCAGGGCTAGCCAGGATCTTTTGATCAAAGTCGTGGCTGTGTCCCATTGTTAAAAATAGCCCAACAAGCATTTATTTACCAAACTTTTGCTTTTCCATTTCCATGTAAATTGCTCCCCTGCCCTTTGTAGTCCCAAGCCACAACTCGCCCTTCTCCTTAGTTCAAGATGGCATATCAGCCTTAACGTCCCACTCTGTCCTCAGGTCCCAACTCCTTTAGACTTGCATTGAGTGGAAGAGGAGGATGCCCATCTCCCACCTCAGAATACTGTTACACACAAAGCTGAAGTTCATGCCCGGGTTGTGGGCTCGATCTCGGGGTAGGTGGCGTGCAGGAGGCAGCTGATTGAGAAACATCAATGTTTCTCTCCCATTCTCTCTTTTAAAAAAATCAATTAAAAAAAAAGAAAATTTGGTAAATATAGAAAAGCACAGAGAAAATAATTAAAATCACTGACATAATCCTATCTCCCAGATATCACATGGTTAACATTTAACAATCTGTAAGGTGATCCAAGAAGTCTTCATTGTCCTTGTGGGAGAAGTTTCAAATGCAAGAGGACTTGCTTTCTCTGGAGCGTAAGCATCCAGTGAGACTCCCCAGCAAAAAAAACACACAAAACAAAAAAAAACCCACAAAACTGAATTTGTCCCTCCACTTGAGTCTTCTAAGTAAATAGATAAGAAAGATGTAGATTTGAATTTTAGGAAACATCAGACAACCAGGAGCCATTTCTAAAAAAATCTTTAAATAGATTTCATTGTGGATGACATTGCAAATTCATTCTAGTTTAGAAATTAATTTGACACAATAACAGTCATTCTGGGAAAGGAATAGAGATAAGAAGAAACTGATTTTCCTAAATGCCAATTAGTTTGTGTATATGATTTTGGGGGATGGTCTCAATGACCCAAAGCATCACTTCTGAAATCCACCATCTTTTTTTTTTTTAAAGGGGAGAATGATGATTTTTATTTTTTAAATATATTTTATTGATTTTTTACAGAGAGGAAGGGAGAGGGATAGAGTTTGAAACATCGATGAGAGAAAAATATCGATCAGCTGCCTCCTGAACACTCCCTACTGGGGATGTGCCCGCAACCAAGGTACATGCCCCTGACCTGAATCGAACCTGGGACTCTTGAGTCCGCAGGTCGACGCTCTATCCACTGGGCAAAACCAGTTAGGGCTGAAATCCCCCATCTTTAAGAACTCTGTAATTCAGCCAACACTTGTCACTTCTTTTTTCCCTATTTTTAAAAATACATTTTTATTGATTTTAGAGAGAGAGGAAGGAAGAGTGAGAGAGAAAACGTCAGTATGAGGAAGAAACAATGATTGGTTGTCTCCTGTATGCACCCCCACCAGGAATTGAACCTACAACTTGGATATGTGTCCTGACTAGGAATCGAACCTAAGACCTTCTGGTTGCATACATAGGACGACTCTCCAACCAACTGAGCCATACCAGCCAGGGCCACTTGTTACTTATTAAGTGCTATGTCTTGTGCTAGGTTCAAGATGAAGGTGCTAGCCCAAGGTCATGATGAATCAGGCACCATATTTGCCCTCAAGATGAGCAGTCTAGTAAGGGAGGCAGACCTGGGAAGTATAAATTGTGTGCAAGTGCAAGTGCATGTAAATATGTACAAGGATGCCCAGCTCACGTGGCTCAGTAGTTTAGTGTCAACCTGTAAACCAGGAGATCACAGTTAGATTCTCAGTCAGGGCACATGCCCGGATTGTGGGCTCCATCCCCTGTGGGGGGGTGGGGGGGGCGGTATGAGGAGGCAGCCAATCGATGATTCTCTCTCATCATTGATGTTGCTCTTCCTCTCTCTGAAATCAATAAAAACATTTAAATAATAACAATAAATAAATACATACAGGGTGCAATGACGATAAAGAGGAAAGAATGATTAACTGTTTGCAGGTCATTTAGCTGAGAGCCTCCTGAAGGATTTTGCCAAGGGGAAAGTAATCTAGGCAGAGGCTTGACTTAGAGGTTAACTCACAGATTCAGAAAAACAGAGAATTTTTTTACAAATCTTCACCCATGGATATTTTTCTTATTGATTTTCAGACAGAATGGACGGGGGGGAGAAGGATGGGGTGGGGAGGGAGAGAAATAGCGAGGTGAGAGAGACACATCGATTGGTTGCCTCCCGCACCTGCAACCAAGGTGCATGCCCTTGACCAGGAATCAAGCCCAAGACCTAAGGTCCACATGGCAACACTCTAACCACTGAGCCAAATTGGCAAGGGCAAAAGAGAGAATTTTTATTTAATTTGTCTAAACCTAATTTGGCCTACTTTTAGAGACCTCAGTCACACGGCAGACCTAATTGAAAGGAAAGCTTGGACTAAAGGGGATATTGAAAGAGTTCCCTTGGGCCACAGGAGCAGTCTCTAGAATGCTGAGTGTTTGAGCTTGCTTCTCCCCCTCCTGCTGCTCCCTGAAGAGTATTCAGCATATGGGAGAGAAATGTGTGTCTGCCATGTGATTGAGGTGGATAAGGTGGATGGGGTCTTGGGATCCATGCAGTGATGTTTGCTCTCTGTCTTCTGGTCTCTAGACAGTGTTTCTTGCTCTGCTGGTTTCTGTATGTCCAGCTGGTGTTGAAATTTTGAGCTACTGGAACTCACGGTCCATTCTTTTGGTATCACTCCCTGTCAACTTGTCCTCCTTTGACTCTAATGTTATATGAGACATCTCGGAAGCCTGGCTGTGATGGTAGCCTTCCCTGCAGGTCTCACTTCAGAGTTACCTGCTGCCTACCATCCACCCCTGTTAGCATAGGCAGGAAAGAGTCAACAAAAGAGAAGGAAGCTAGACTGCTGGGCCTGATTGAGTCTGGAAGTTACACTTATTCAGACATAAGTCTGGCAGTTACAGCTTCAGACACCCCAGGGGACCACCCATCCTTCATCCTCCACCAAGGAGACTTAATCCCCGAAGTGGGTTCCCTGGGGGACAACAGGCCATTAACCAGGATTACTGAGGAAGAGATAAAAACAATAAAGGGGAAACTCCTCTGCTGGGTGCATGTGTAGTAGGAGCCAAGATGGCAACCACAAAGGGGAGGTGCCTAGCCTGGGAAAAGGATCGAATTGGATAAACAACCCTGGAAGCTCTAGAAAGGGGACTGGTTAGGGGGAGGACCCAACACAAGCCCACAAAGAATTAGGGAAGAGATTGTTTAATTTGAAAGAGCGTGGGCTCTGTCCCAAGCCCACGGTGATATAATCAAAGCTTAATCAAGGCCTCTCTGGGGAGCACGCATTTGCCCCTTTTCGTCCTCTGTTCCCTTGCCTTCAATCTCCGTAGCACCCTGTGGGCCCAGCTGCTGAGGGACTGGCAGACATGGGCCCAAGTGTGGGCTTGGGTATGGCAATGCAGCACTGGCTGGAGGGCAGCCAGGAATGGAGACTAAGCTAAGCAGGTGGGGACAGAGCCTGAACTGGACTAAGCTTTGGCATGGACTGAACTGCATTATACCCTGCAGATGCTGAGCCAATGGCACAGAATTTTTGGACCCTGCCCCTTCTTTTGGGCTTGGTGAAGACAAGGCTGAACTTCTTCCACAGCAGGACGGAGCTGAGCCACCTGCCGTGGATGAGACACCAGGAACCTGGGGCAGTCTCTTATTTCTACTCTAATAAATCTTACACTACACCTCATCCTCCTATGCTGGGTCACTCAAATACTTTTCTCATGACTTTGTGGAAGAGCCCTTGTTCCATTATCAACACCCCTACTCTAAATTCCCAGGCTAGCCCAGCCACGGTGACCTGTGAACCAGGAGGTCACAGTTTGATTCCTGGCCAGGGCACATGCCTGGGTTTTGGGCTTGATCCCCAGTAGGGGGCATGCAGGAGGCAGCCCATCAATGGTTCTTTTTTCGTCATTAATGTTTCTATCTCTCTCCCTCTCCCTTCCTCTCTGAAATCAATAAAAATATATTTAAACAAATAAATTATCAGGCTAAGCTTGTGCACCTGACTGAAGGGGTCCATTGGTCTGCATCAAAGCCCAATAAAACATGAATAGGAGTTTGCAGCCAAGAAAGTAAGGCTTTATTAAGAACATGGTGCCATGCCTGGAGTCATAGGTAGCTCACACTCAAAGACCTGTCTCCCCGATGGCTTCCCAATAGCTTCCAGAGGATGGATTATATAGAGGGGAAAATCATTAATCATGGTAACTAATAGAGTTAAAGTTGTGGTCACTACTGATTGGCGGTAGGGGTAGTGGTAATTGATCACAGTATTTGGTCTTGATGTTAGCCATGGAGTTGAATCGTTCAATTTCTAAAGGATTTGTTCTGTGGGATCATTCCACTTTCCTGGCTCAGGAGCTAAAACACAACTGAGGCCAAGATATTATGTTTTGTTTGATTAAAAACTCTGTTTCAATAGTCAATAGACCCAGGACCCTGTTTCTAAGACTACTGGATGCTGACTAGACCTCACTGGACAGAATCCTGTGTTCTCCAGAGCTAGATACACTGTCAGATCCTTTGGCATTATGAGAAATGAAAAGATTCCTGTCAACTGCACTGTCCATGGGGCTGAGGCAGAAGAAATCTTGGCACAAGTTCTGAAGGTGCGACAGTACGATTTACCAAAAAATAACTTCTCAGATACTGGAAACTTTGGTTTTGGGATCCAGGAATACATTGATCTGGAGATCATCAGATATGTCCCAAGCATTGGTATCTACGGCCCGGACTTCTGTGTGGTGCTGGGTAGGCCAGGTTTTAGCTTCACAGACAAGAAATGCAGGACAGGCTGCACAGGGGCCAAACTCAGAATCAGCGAAGAGGAAGCCATGTGCTGGTTCTAGCATAAGTGTGATGGGATCATCTTTCCCGGCAAATAAATTCCCATTTCTATCCAAAAGGCTAATAAAATGTTTTCAGTGAAATATTAAGAAAAAAAATCTAAACTGTTTGGAGTTTACAGCTACTGAAGCATTGTTAGGAATTGCTTTGATGCTGGGTTTTAAATTTTTTGATGTTGTTAGCAAGCATGTTAACCTATTTTAATGCCAAAATTTTGCTATTCGCCCACAATTTATTTAAGAACTCTCCAGAAAAGGATTTGTTTGCCTTAATGAATACTGTTGGGTAAAAACACAGCATAATGAGTGAAATGGGCAGAAGCAAGCACTCCTCCACCTAAGCAACTCCGAGAAGAATGAATGTCCACTTTCAGTTGGCACATTATGAGGACTCTAACTTTTCCTTACATACAATAATTTTTTCTTTTCCTTTTATTCACAAGATTTCTCAGTACATTTCATGCAGGACAGTTTTTCAACCTTGATGTACAGTGACTGTGTAAAATTTGCCTTTCATTGGCAACCTATAATCTTTAAAATATGGTAAGCATTTTATCTATTTTGAAGGGAATATGACAATAAATCTACCAGATGGAAAATCCTGTTAAAAAGTAGAAAAGCTTTTGTAATTTACTCATTGTGGTGGTTTTATCCTTTTTCTTTTTCCTTTTCTCCCTTGGTCTATAATGAAGTTATTGCAGCAGTGCAAAATAAAATCCTATGTATGGGGAAAAAAAAAGATTGAGAAGCTTTGAATAGAAAGCAGAATGGGGGCACTGACCACACAGATGGGAGAGGGGAATGGAGATCCCAGAAGGTGGGAAAGAATCTCCAAAAACTAAATAGAAAAACTATCTGAAAACTGGGCAGAATCACTTTACAATTCTGTCTAGGACAGAAGCTTCAGTGCAGATATGGTCAAGTCCAAGAACCACACCATGCACAACCTATCCTGAAAATGACACAGAAATGGCCTCAAGCAACCCCAATCACAGCACTGGCTGGTGTGTCTCAATGGATAGAGCATCGGCCTACACACCAAAGGGTCATGGGTTCCAGTCTTAGTCAAGTGCATGTATGTACCTGGGTTGCAGGTTCGACCCCCAGTTGGGGCATGTGGGAGGCAACCAATCGATGTGTCTCACAACAATGCTTCTCTTTCTCTTTCTCCCTCCCTCCTTCCCCCTCTTCCATTCTCTCTAAAAATAATCAGTGGGGGTGGGGGGGAATGTCCTCTGGTGAGGATTAACAAACAAACAAAAATCCTGATTACTAAGATATGAATCTCTTAAGGGGGTAGACCCCAAGTTCCTGAGGAACATGCGCTTTGCCAAGAAGCACAACAAGAAGGCTAAACAACACCAAGAAGATGCAGGCCAACAACACCAAGGCCATGAGTACACGTGCCATGGCTATCGAGGCCCTCGTTAAACCCAAGGAGGTCAAGCCCAAGATCCCAAAGGGCGGCAGTCACCTTGCCTACATAGCCACCCACTCTTGGGAAACATGCTGGTGCACTAAGGATCTTGGGTTCTGCCAGCCAAAGTTCAAGGCAAAGGCTCAAACCAAGCCCCAGGCTGTAGCTGTGGCTGCGGCTCAGACTCAGGGTCCCAAAGGTGCCCAGGCCCCCACAAAGGCTCACGGTAGAGGCTCTGTCTGCTGGTGTGACCCCTGGGCTGGTGTCCTCCTATGCTATTTGTATAAATAAACCTGAGGCAGAATCTATCAAAACAACAGCAAACAAAGAAACAGACCGAAAAAACCCATTTCAACTTCTATTCCTCAGAAAAATACAAAACCCAGTTCTAAGGACAAGGCCAATCCACCCGCAGAGAAAAGGATATAAACAAATTAAAACATAATAACATACTGTTGAACATGTTTTGTTTTGTTTTTAGTTGTTTTCTATTTAAGATATACAGCTTACGTAACATAAAACAGAAAGAGAGGGGCTGGTTGAGAGCAAGTTGTGGGGTCTGGTCAGAAGGTTAATAATCCACAGAGCCTCGATGACCTTTGCCACTTCTTTCCTCCACATATTCATGCATGAAAATGACTCAGCCAGAACACTGGTGGCTTATTTTTAGAAGGGGCAACAGAGCCAGGTGAAAACTTAAGCACAGTAACCATTGCCAATCAACAGCCTCACACATCAGAAGGAGGGAACAGACACTAGTGTGTTCATTTCAATTTCATATGTGTGACATAAAGGGAACCAGAGAGCCTGCCTCTTTCAAGATGCATATTTGCTCTTTCCTTCTGCCACAGCGCTAGAAATCCCTGGCAGGAGAGTTTCTTCTCTGGCCACGAGATTTCAGCATTAGGAGGCCCCTTACTCAGTGTGGACTCGAGTCCAATTCCCACCTTTTCTAACTGAGGAATCCTCCACAGTCACATGTCAAGTTATGCCTGTGTTGGAACAAGTATCTAGAGCTATGAACTCTCAGCTCAGTGTCCCATTCGACCTCCCTTTTTTTCAAATTATTAAGTCAGAAACCAAATGACACATCTGACATAGGCCAGCGGTCTGGAAGAAGAAGACATATCCTGGGCTGATGTCCCATTCTAATGTAATGTAAATGTTGCATACTGTTGTCCACTATCAGATGACCAGAAATCAGGATTCAAAGGGAAGTATTCTTGACTGCTTGGTAAAAATGTTAAAATTCAAAATCTCGGCCAAGCAGGAAGCAATAAATAACAGTGAGAAAGTACAAGGGGTCTGTAGTTAGCTGTTGGGGCCTGAAATGTGCTTCCGCCCCTTACTTGCTGTGATGTCTCCAGCAAGTTACTCTCCATGCCTCAGTGTCCTCATCTGTAAAATGAGGTTGAGAATAAGAGTTCACATTTCATAGGATTGTTCTGAAGGTTCAGAGAATTAATACACATAAAGCACTTAGGAAGTGCCTGGCACATACATGTTTACTAAATGGAAGGGAAGATGATTAACTGTTGTAGAATTATTAGCAAGGGGTGCCACGCCCAACTCCTTTCCTATGGGCATCTCTTCTTCCTACAAGTCAGTTTCAAAATCACATCCACCATGTCCGTAAGGAGTCTGAATTTTCTTCTCAAGGTTTATGCAGGGATGATTTTGCTCCTTGAAAACAACAGAGTCTATGTACCAGTAAGTTCAGGGGGAAATGGCCCAGTTGGTACTGGAAGCCCTGACGTGAGAAGAACGCTTGAAGTCACTGGACATGATTACCCTATTGAAGAGCAGCCTTCGAGAAGATTAGTGAAAAAAAAAAAAAAGATTAGTTAACTGTCTTCAAATTAGCATGTCATATTGGGGGAGGACTAAAGGGAGGATTATAACCAAAGGTATGAAGAGGTATATTTTTTCTCAATGTAAGAAGTATTTTTTTAGTCCTGGCCAGTGTGGCTCAGTTGGTTGAGAGTCGTATATGCACTGAAAGGTCGCTGGTTTGATTCCTGGTCAGGGCACATGTCCTGGTTATGGGTTGGATCCCCAGTCGGGGTGCATACAGGAGGCAACTGATCAATATTTCTCTTGCTCCCCCTTTCTCTCTTTCTAAATATCAATAAAAACATATCCTCAGGAGAAGATTTAAAATAATAAAATAAAATAAAAATAAATATGCCCTGACCAGTTTGGCTTGGTGGCTAGAGCGTCGGCCTGTAGACTGAAGAGTCCCAGGTTCGATTCCGGTCAAGGGTATGTGCCTTGGTTGCAGGCACATCCCCAGTAGGGGGTGTGCAGGAGGCAGCTGATGGATGTTTCTCTCTCATGGATGTTTCTAACTCTCTATATCCTCTCCCTCCTCTCTGTAAAAAATCAATAAAATATATTTTTTAAAAATAAAAGAAATATAAAATCAATCAATAAATTAAAAAATGGCGCAAGTTTTCTTTTTGTAAAGGAAATTTCCATTTGTTAAAGGTGTCTCCCGCTCTTGCAACTCGGCCGCCAACATGCCATCCAGTCTGAGGAAGACCCGCAAACTTCGGGGCCACGTGAGCCACGGCCACGGCCGCATTGGCAAGCACAGGAAGCACCCGGGGGGCCGCGGGAATGCTGGCGGCCTGCATCATCACAGGATCAACTTCGACAAATATCACCCAGGTTACTTTGGGAAAGTTGGTATGAGGCATTACCACTTGAAGAGGAACCAGAGCTTCTGCCCAACTGTCAACCTTGATAAACTGTGGACCCTGGTCAGTGAGCAGACACGGGTGAATGCTGCCAAAAGCAAGACTGGAGTTGCTCCCATCATTGATGTGGTGCGATCGGGCTACTACAAAGTTCTGGGGAAGGGAAAGCTCCCAAAGCAGCCTGTCATTGTGAAGGCCAAGTTCTTCAGCAGAAGAGCCGAGGAGAAGATTAAGGGTGTTGGTGGGGCCTGTATCCTGGTAGCCTGAAGCTACATGGAGGGGAGTTCATTAAAATGTCCAAGTACTTTTGTCTTCTGGTCTGAGTGTAGGTCCTTTGGCATCGCTACTTCCCTACCTGTACTTCCAAAACCTCCCTAACAGGTTCTAGGAGTTAGGGTATCAAGGCCTGGGGTCTTCTGCAAACTTCCCTGAGGAAGAAAGAAGCCTTTGGACCGATCCTGACTTGAACTTTTCATTTATAAAGTGAGAACGATACCTGTTGCTAACGTGTGTGTATAAGTATTAAATAGTTGAAAGGTCAAAAAAATAAATAAATAAAATAAAGGTGTCTCCCTTTCCCCTAACCAGAAAGAGGAGGATTCCTGAGAACTCTTATGAATGGAGGGGGCACCCATTCATATTTGCATAACACAACTTACTAAATAACACATGTTAACCATATTTTTCCTAGTCACATTCCCATAACTTGCTTCTCCTGCCCAGAAACCTCAAACCCCTTTTCCTTGTTTTAGCCCAAATTCTGACGCCACTCCTTTGGGTGGCTCATCACTGGTGCTTCCATGTGTATATGTGCCATGCATGTAATAAACTTCCATTTGTTTTTCTTTTGTGAATCTATTATTGGCTAGTCTAATTTATAGGGTCCCAGCTACAGAACCGAAGACGGGTAGATGGGAAAATATTTTTTTCTACAACTGGAAAGAAATATACAAACAACAGTAATTTTTAGGTTGATAGTATTCATTTTTCTCACTTTCAAGTTTCCTCAAATACTGCTCTTGTCGTGTGTTTAATAAAAACAAAACCATGACACTAACATTCATTCTGACCAGAACAAGAGTGAACCGTGGCAGAGGAAGACCCACTTCTACCAGAGGGCTTGGGCCCTTTCTGAGAGTCTTCTCATCTGACCTACAGGAAACTGTCCTGGGGAGAGAGCGGACCAGCAGTGGCCCCGGACCTGGCTTCCAGAGGATGAGTTCAAACTGCTTCCTTCAGTATTTCCCCTTTTTTCATCTCACTCCTGTGAACGACTGTTTCTTGCTCTTAATAACTCCAGTTTTAGGGGGTCTTTCCAGACCACTCTCAGCTGGGCAGCTCTTGGAAAACGACTCGATGCAAAACGAAGCATGGGGCTGAGGAAGAAAACATTCCACCCTTCCACCGTGAGGCATGCCCGTGAAAGGGCAGAGGCAGGGTCATCTGGCAGGAGATTAAACGTTCCAAACACGAATCAGATTAAACTATAATTTGTGGATAGAGGTAGAAGGTTAAAGTCCAAGATAAAAGTGGATGAGCTGGGACTGGACTGGGAAAGGAAGAAAGAGTACAGGGCAGAATACACTCATGAGAAGAAGGCAATGAAACTACTGCTCACAAGACGCCACCTGGTCCTCCACACTCCCTAGGTCCCTTAGCGGGACAAGCCATTTGAATAGCTCTGGTCAATGGGCTGGAGGGAGCACAGACAGGTGTCATCCACAGGTCAAACCAACCATTTCAGAGCTCTGTGGCCCTCCAGCCCTCTGCCCTGTGGTGGCACACACAGGCTTTAGGCCGAGATGCCAGAGCCATACATTGGGAGGAATGGGGCTCCCAGAATCAGGGCAGGGGGAACCAACCGCAGGTGCTGACCCTGTAGCAGATTTGGGGTAAGTGTGCTTTGATTCAGTGCAATGGATTGTCTACCACCCGCCCCATTCATATGTTGAAATATTTTTTAAAATACTCACTCAAGGATATGCTTATTGATTTTAGAGAGGGGAAGGGGGGGGGGGAGAGAGAGAGAGAGAGAGAGAGAGAGAGAGAGAAACATCGATCAATTGGTTGCCTCTTCTACATGCCCCGACCAGGGATCAAACCCAAAACCTTTGGTGTAGGGACAAAGTTTCAACCCACTGAGCCACACTGGCCAGGGCTCATATATTGAAATCTTATCTCCCTGGGGTGGAGGGAAGGGGGGTGGGTGGAGATGGTAGAGGGTATAGGGAGGATAAATGGTGATGGAATAAGATAAAATTAAATTAAAAAAATAAATTTTTAAATGAAGAAAAAAAAAGAGAAAGAAACCCTAACTCCCCAGGTGATGGTATTAGGAAGCAGGGCTGTGGGGAGATGATTAGGTCACTAGAGTGGAGCTCTCGTGAATGGGATTAGTGTGCTGCTAAAAAAAAAAAAAAAAAAAAGACCTGGGAAATTCCAATGAGAAGACTATATGAATGAGGAAGGAGATTCTCAGCAGACACCAAAGCTGTCATCACCATGACCTTGGACTTTTCCAGACTGTGAAAAATCAATGTCTGTTGTTTATGTAGACAAAAAAGGGGTTCTAGCCCTGGCAGGGTGGCCCAGTTGGTTTGCGTGTCATACACCAAAAGGTGGCGGTTCAGTTCCGGGTCGGGGCACAAACCTAGGTTGCAGGTTTGATCCCTGGTGGACGCAGGTACTGGAGGCAACCGATCCTTGTTTCTCTCTCTTTCTCTCTCTCTCCTTCCCTCCAGCCATCCCTCTCTCTTCCCTCTCTCCCGCTTCATTTCCCTAAACATATTCTAGGGTGAGGATTAAAAAAATGGGGAGGGGGATTTGCTCAGACCAGTGTGACTCAGTTGGGTGAGCCTCCTCCCGTGCACCAGGAGGTCGCGATTCCCAGTCAGGGCACATTCAGCCCCAATTTGGAGAGGCTGAAAGGAGGAAGGAGAAACTTGCCCAACCAGTCTGGTATCATAATCATCATCAGTAAAGACAAAAGATACCAGGCCCATGTCAAAGACCCAGTAGCGGTCCTGGGTCTGGAGAGTCAGACCACATGAAAGCAAGAGGGAGATTAATGCTAAATCACTGCTCTGTGCCTCTTCAGTCACATAATCCTTCCCCCCTGAGAGTTTTAGTCTGAAAGACTAGACCAGGGTCAAGGCAAGCGGAGATTCGGTTACAGGCAAAGAGCCCATGTTTTTGCTAAAGGCTTTATTATATTTAAGCTTAGAAAGTGGAAACAAGAGGAGGCTTGTAAGAGAATGTAAAAATAAATGGGACCGAGGAGTTTAAGGAGAAAAGGTAAGTGGCATTAGTGTCATTGTTCTTCGGCCAGAAAATGCAGGGGAGTCAAAGGAAGGCAACATAGTTGAAAAGGAAGAAAAAAGATGAGTGATAGGATCTGGGTTGGATTGTGACCCTTAAGGTCTCACTGGGCCAAGGAAATCTATGATTTCTGGGGACATCATAGTCTATGGTGCATAGTATGGTAGTTAAGCAGGTAACCTCTAAGCACAAACCCGATGGATTCACAGTCAGGCTCTGCCACTTACTAGTTTTGTGGCCTTGGCTAAATTGCTTAATCTTTCTGCGTCTCGGTTTTCCCACCTATAAAGTAGGAATTAGGATAGTGCCCAGGTGACATGGCTGTTACACCAGACTATGTGAGTGTCTCAGGGCTTCCTTCCCCAATTAGCAAATAATGCAGGTTTCCAAAAACACTCTCCCTTCCTTCCCTCCTCAGGGATGACTGAAGAGGCAGTCTCCATGGGCATAGTCTAGAACAGAAGCAGACTGATGAGCTGTGTGTAGTTTTTGTGTGTGAAACAGAGTCAATTCCTTCACCAAAGGATCCTGCTGTTTGATTTGTTGTTTGACTCTGGAGTCGAAGGTGGGAGGGTTCATACTTCATTCTTGATTACGGGCCATGACGATTCCCTGGGGGCTCATTCCCAATTACTGTTATGAATGTTCTCTCTTTGCCCTGCATCCCAAGGTGCCTTTCTGTTTCTCACATGTGGGCATATTGCATTAGTTGCTCTGATTCCTTAAATAATTAATAACAGGACAGTCATGACCTGAATCAATTCTATTCTTTGCAGGGTATTCGAGCTAGCTGTCTTGCTGGTCTCCCATTATAATTTCCTTGCACTGACGGTGATTCCCTCACAGAAGTGAGCCCTAAGAATAAAGCACTCACACAGTCAAGCAGCACACGGGGTTTAGAGCTCTGGCATTGCAGGGATTGGCTTTCTACCTCTTCCAGGTGTCTGAACCTTGGCAAGTCACTCACTCTGCGTGAATCTCAGTTTCCCCAACTAAAAATGTGGATTATAGTGGGATTTACCTCATTAAGTAGTTGTGCAGATTAAGTAAGTTATTACAGGTAAAGGACTTACATTTTAAAAAATTGATTTTAGAGAAAGTAAGGGAGAAAGGGAGAAAAATTGATCTATTGTTCTACTTAGTTATGCATTCATTGGTGGCGTCTTGCACGTACCCTGACCAGAGATCGAACCCGCAACCTTGGTATATTGGATGACGCTCTAACCAACTGAGCTTCCCGGCCAGGGCTAAGTAAAGTACTTTTTGCCTGGCACAAACCAATCTTGCAATAAACTTTAGCTATTATTATTAATTTATGTGTAACAAATGAATGGTAATTATTGCTCCTTTTAAAATACTGTTTAGATGACCTAGAGATCACCTTTATGCAGATAATTCCCACTTCTCTGTACATAGGCCTAGCATATCATCTGACCCCAAAATAAATATCTTCAATTGATTACTATACATTTTCTCTCTTGTATCACCCACCATCAGATTCAGCATGACACCAAATTCATCTTCTTCTGGCTGGCACCCTCTGGTCTCCTTATTTCTGTTAATATCGTTATTGTTACAGTTTATTAGGTATAAAATTTGGTTACCAAAATCTAAAAAAAAACACCCAAAGAACTGACACTTATTGTTTACTGTGTGCCAGACACTGTTAAATATTTATTGGATTCCCTGGCTTGGTAGCTCAGTTGGTTAGAGCATCATCCTGACATGCCCAGATTGTGGTTGGATCCTTAGTCAGGGCACATACAAGAAGCAACCAATGAATGCATACATAAGTGGAACAACAATTGATGTTTCTCTTATCCTTCCTCTCTCTCTCTCTCAAATCAATAAGTAAGAAATTAAAACAGTCCTAGCTGGTTTGGCTCAGTGGATAGAGCATCGGCCTACAGACTGAAGGGCCCTGGGTTCAATTCCAGTTAGGGGACATGCCCTGCTTGTGGGCTCAATCCCCAGTAGAGGGAATGCACAGGCAGCCGATCAGTGATTCTCTCTCATCATTGATGTTTCTATTTCTCTCCCTCTCCCTTCCTTTCTGAAATCAATAAAAACATATTTTTTAAAAATTAAAACAATTTTTATTAGATTACTTTATATAATCTCCACAATAATTTTTTAAAAATATATTTTTATTAATTTTAGAGGGGAAGAGAGATCTAGAAACATCAATGATTGCTGGAGGCGAATTCAAGCATGTCATAATTATGCAATAAGTTCATCAAAAGGTTGATGAACCTTGAGGCTTCTGCAGGGCTGAAAATCTGCATGTTATTACCTGCTGCTGGAACAGCCGAAGGCAGTTCCCCAAACCTAACCAAACCTTACCTTTGATATGTATATCTGCTTTGCTATAGGGCAAAATGTGTTACTAAAAAGCTAGGGGTTCAGAGATTCAAGGAACTTCGTTACTAAAACTGAGCTCCATCTGGCTCCCCCCAAAATGCCTTCCAAATTTCATGTCTAGTTTATTTGATTTACTCACAGCCCCTTCTCCAGATTCCTGAACCCTAGTAGATGCAGGATAACACCCCAGCAAATGATGATAATCATTGATTGGCTGCCTCCTGCATGTGCCGTGCTGGGGATCGAGCCCAAAACACAGGCATGTTGCCCTGACTGGGAATAGAACCATGACCTCCTCATTAATAGGTCAACGCTCAACCACTAGCCAGCTGGCCAATCCACAACAATCATGGTGACAATATTACTCCCATTTAGCAAATATAGAAACTCAGGCTTAGTGATGGCTGAGTAACTTGTTCAAGGTTACATAATTAATAAGTAACTGAGCCTGGAATCAACCCCCATCCTTTGAAAACAGAGCCATACTCTAACTATTGCTATGATATAGGTCCTCTCTATCCCTTGTTCATTATATCTAATCAACTCCCAAGTCTTGTCATTCATCCTAGTAATCTATATATATATAAACCTAAGCGACCATTACGCCAGAACAACTGGAAGGACCAGGCGCTATGACATGCACTGACCACCAGGAGGCAGATGCTCAACGCAGGAGCTGCCCCCTGGTGGTCACTGCGCTCTCACAGTGGGAGCACTGCTCAGCCAGAAGCTGGGCTCAGGGCTGGAGAGTGCAGGAGTGGTGGCAGGAACCTCTCTGCCTCCCCGGCAACGCTAAGGAGCAGCGAGAGTGGTGAGAGAGCAGTGAGAGCACTGCAAGACAGGCGAGAACGGTGAGAGCCCCCAAGAGCTGAGCTGGGTGGTGTCCAACCTGGCTCAGGCTCCTCCCTGGCCACCTGCCACTTCGCACACTGCTACATCCCCCGAGGGGTCCCGGATTGCGAGAGGGTGCAGGCCAGGCTGAGGGTCCCCTCCCGCTGCACAAATGCATGCACCGGGCCTCTAGTTCTATTATAAACACTCCTTTGACCACTTTAATCCAGAAGAGCTGTTATCTTCATACCTTGATTATTGATGATGTCAACATCCTCCTAATGGGTGTCTGCTTCCAGCCTCTCCTTGTGCAATCTATCTGCCCTCTGGAATATAACTTATTTTCTACTATCTAAAACAAAGCTCTCCATACCAGTATTACCTTGAATAAACTGGGTCATATCTTTTGGTCTGTTTGTATCTCTGTAAAGTGAGGGAATTAAATGGCTTTGAGGCAGGAGAGAAAGAAGTTAGGGGAAAATCCCGACAAATGGAATGAGGAAGTAGGAGCTCACAGCCTGCCACCAGAGCCCCCGCCTCCCAGCAGAATCAAAGATAAAACAGTTAATGGAAGGAAAGTCACAACCAGGCCCCCTCCCAATCAGAAGGCGGGTCAGAATTTGGTGCCACAAAGCGAGGAGACAGCCCCCCTTACCCTTGGAAATGCATCAAATCCCAAGGACTAACTGACCACGCCCACAACTTTCCCTGGCCTTGGCCCTAGTTCACTGGGACCCGTACTTTTGTACTTTCAGCTTTCACAGAGGCGCCCGCGCTGAGCCCTGCCCTCTTTGTTTTTCTCTACCTGAATAAAACCTGCTTTATTCTTACTCCAATTCTTCCTTAAATCTTTCCTGGGTGAGTCAAGGACCTGGTGGTCACCTCATACAGAAAGGTCCTAGAGCAGTGGTTCTCAACCTTCCTAATGCCGCGACCCTTTAATACAGTTCCTCATGTTGTGGTGACCCCCAATTTCATTGTTACAAATTGAACATAATTAAAGCATAGTGATTAACCACAAAACCAATATGTAATTATATATGTGTTTTCCGATGGTCTTAGGCAACCCCTGTGAAAGGGTCGTTCGACCCCCAAAGGGGTCGCGACCCACAGGTTGAGAACCGCTGTCCTAGACCCTGAGTAGACAGCGCCAGCGCCCAGCGAGGAAGCAGTCGGTAAATAGTTTCAACAGTTTTTTTGAGTTCTAGAATTTTAAGATGTTTCTCATGTCACTGTCCTATCCCCCAAACTCCAGTGACTTGCCATTAACTACAGCCCAGGGTCTCAACTTTTTCGACTAGCATTCGAAGTTTGTCACTAATCTGGTGGTTCATCCCTCACGGGTTAGCAGCGGTCTTGTAGGAGTGTCTAATCAGTTTCTCAGACATTCCCTACCTTTCCCTGCTTGCTTTCCAATTTTTGCTCTTGGCTATTTTTCTGGTCTCCTACGGACTTACCTATTTACCATCTTATTTTTGTATGTCGAAATCCTACTCCTCTATACTAAGTAAAATCTTCTTCATACTCTATCCACACAGCCCAGTGACCACTCTTCCTCTCTTTAAATAGTTGATATCTTAGAGCAGTTCACTAAACATTTCTCATTATTGGCCTTGGCTGGGTAGCTCGGTTACAGCATCATTCCAATACGCCAAGCCGGGAACATACAAGAAGCAACCAATGAATGCATAAATAAGCGGAACAACAAATCCACATTCCTTTCTCTTTCCCTTCCTCTCTCATTCCTGTTTCTCTCTCATCGCTATTTCTAGCTCTCTATTCCTCTCCCTTCCTCTCTGTAAAAATCAATAAAATATATTTTTTTTTAAAAAAGAAAAGAAACATTGATCAGCTGCCTCCTGCACACCCCCTACTGGGGATGTGCCTGCAACCAAGGTACATGCCCTTGACCGGAATCGCACCCGGGACCCTCAGTCCTCAGGCCGACACTCTATCCACTGAACCAAACTGGTTAGGGCCAGAACTCATTATTATTTTTGAAGATGAATACATCTGACTAGCAGTTTGCTTAATTGTTTTTTAGCAAAGGATGGGTGGAAGGCCAGTGATCTGATGTTTGAGGAGCTTCCAAGCAGAGGTAGAAACCCCTTCCTAGGATTTTTGGAGAGGGGACTGGTCCATATGCCCATTACGATTACTTTTAGCTGTAGCCCTGGCTGAGCAGTTCAGTTGGTTAGAGTGTCCTTCCTAGAAGCCAGGGTTGTGGATTCGATCCCAGGTCAGGCCGCAAACAGGGGTCAACCAATGAATACCTAAATAAGAGGAACAACAAATTGATGTTTCTCTCTCTCTCCCTCTCTCCCTTCCTCTCTCTCTCAAATCAATAAATAAAAAGTGTTTAAGAAGATGACTTTTAGCTCTAAATTCTTAATGTTGTCTGATTTAGTTTGCAGAAACGTTTACCAGGGGCAGCCTGGCGGGCTGGGCTGGGGAAGGAAAGTTAGGGTGGAGTCGTCTAATTAGGATGGCTTCCAGGAAGAGAGGAGACCTTCCCGTATCTACAGCTCATCCTCCTTCTCCAGCACCTGCCTGGGCAAGCCCTCCCTCACCCGGATCAGCATTTAAAAGAACCTGGAACAATATAAAAAAAATAAATAAATAAAAAGAACCTGGCTCCGCAGGTGGGCGAGGCCCAGGGGGTTGGGCGCGGCCTGTGTTCCAAAAGGCTGCTGGCTCCATCCCGGGATCCACGCTAACTTCTCTCTCTAAAAATCAATAAACTATTCCTAAAAAAAGGAAAAAAAGAACCTGGCTCTAGGACCAGGTCTAATAGTCTATCAATCAGCAGTACTGAAAGCAGCAAACCGCCTTAGCGGGTCTGGCTCAGTGGATAGAGCCTCGGCCTGTGGCCCAAAGGGTCCCGGGTTCGATCCCGGGTTGCGGGCTCGGTCCCCAGTGCGGGGCGTGCAGGCGGCAGCCGGTCAGCGATTCACTCGCATCGTTACTGTTTCTGCCTCCCTCTCCCTTCCTCCCTAAAATCCATTCAAAACAAACAAAACGCATCTCTCAGATAACCACCCAACTTGCCCCCTCATCTACGCACATCTCTTCTCCTCAGAGAGAGATTTCCTCAACCAACCTTTTAAAATATGCAGCTAAATCCTTCAGTCGCCCACCGTCCCCTCCGTTGTTTGTTTTTTTAAATAGAATGTACATAATGCCATATCCATTTCTTTATTGTTTGCCTCCATTCCCAACGCCACCAGCAGTACCAGGAGAGTTACTGCTATCCCCCGCAGGCTCTAGAACAGTGCCTGGCACACAGTAGGTACTCAATAAAGAAGTTATTGTTTGACAGACCGGAAAAGTTGAGTAACCTAAAGCAAGAAAGCGTGTCTACCTCCGAGTCAGGCGCGCGTCGACTTCACGCAAAGTATGAGCGCCACCTCGCGGGAAGCCAATTCGCTCCAGAAAGCAGGAAGCGAGTCACAGAATCTTAAAAAAAAAGAAAGAAAGAAAAAAAAGATGGCGGCGGTCTGCAGGAAGAGCAAGAAAAAGCAGTGCCGGAAGTTAAAGATCGGAAAGTTCTCCCTAGAATGACAACCGACTCACCGGAAGAGCCGTGGGCAAGTGGTGTTCCGTAAAATGGGCTCCCCAGTAGCAGAGTTGAGCAGAAGGGTTCCGCGCGTGCGCGTGCCGGCAACCACGTGGGGCCGGGGCGCGTTTCCGGTGCGGAGGACCGGAGGCGGAGTAGGAGCTCCAACAGCTGGAAGGGTGAGAAGGGTTCAGGGTCCTGAGAGGAAGGGAGAGCAATGGGGCGGGGGAGCGGGGAGGTGCAGGGGTCCTATGAGATCTGAGAGGTGGCGAGGGGATCGGACTGGGAAGAAGGGTGGGGCAGCGCCGGTGAGCAGGTGCAAACCTGTCAGCGCACGGCCCACGCCACGTGGACTCGCCTTTGTCGGTGGCTCGTGGCTGCCTTTCTCATCAGGCCGCGACTACAGGAGCTGTGCCTTGTTTGTCCCTGGTCTCGGAACTGGCGCTCCAGTACCCGATTGCAGAATGAATGGCAGGGGTGTGTCCGGGTGGGCGTGGAGGGACTTCTATAGGGACTATTTCTGGCTCTTCAGCCACATTTTCTCCCGGTGGATCCATGCTTGTCTCGAGCTTTCTCCAGTCATTGTACTTTGTCTCTTTTTCTTGGAGGGGCAAGGTGATTATCATTTAAGACTTTTTTTTTTTTTTCATTTATGTAGTGCTAGGCCCTGGCTAGGTGCCAGGAACAGACCACAGACCACCGGGGAAGACAGACACACAAGCATAAGATTCAAGTGTATTGTTAAGGTGCTGTATTAGGAGGTTAACTCAGGTGCAGGAAGATAGAGCCAGGAGGTGGTTGTTATCCGCATTAGGGATTGTCTGCCAAGGTGAGGGGCCTCTTTCCTCATCTTGCGGAGGCAGAGTCGGTCTCGAATCTTCTCTGTAAAAGGAAAGATCTGGAATAGGTGCTTTCTAGGCTTCCTTCCAGCAGATGCCCCATATCAGATAGTATTACTAATGGTTTTCAGGTTCTCCCACAATCCAGTTTGTTGGTTAGTCAGAGCATTCATCACATCTTCTGATGTAGCATAAATTGCATAGGGATGGGAAAATCTGGATTTAGCCCTCGTTCTGGTGCTCTAGATCTGTTCCCTCGTCTGTAAAGTGAAGGGGATTGAAATGAAAATAATCTTT
Organism: Myotis daubentonii; assembly: GCF_963259705.1. Taxonomy (NCBI): domain Eukaryota; kingdom Metazoa; phylum Chordata; class Mammalia; order Chiroptera; family Vespertilionidae; genus Myotis; species Myotis daubentonii. The sequence continues at coordinate 45,319,032 of NC_081855.1, read as the reverse complement.
AAAACTCCTTCCAGTTCTAATGCCATGATGTGTTAAGTAGGTCAAACCGTATTTCATATGCCCTGTACCAGATGTCACTTTCACATGATCAGTGTCATTTTGCCTCATCGGGATAACTGAGAAAGATAGTGTCTTTTTTTTTTTTTTTTTTTTTTACATCTCCTACCTTAGTTCTGCCACAGTATGGGCATGGTAGACGCTTAATATAAGTGTATTAAATAAAATGGGGCAGCAGTGATAGCTCCTGCTCTTGCACTCTGGAATATTAGCTCATACATGAGAGGACGGAGGAGGAACTGGGTTTTTACTAGAGAGACTTGGAGTCATGCCAGATGTAAGCCAGATTTATGGGGTGATCTGCTTGAGAAGGAGAACGCTGTAGGCAGGATAGCCACTGCTGTTTCCCTGTCCAGCGCTGTTCCACTTGTCTGTCCCCAGGACCATGGCCAACAGCGAGCGCACCTTCATTGCCATCAAGCCTGACGGCGTCCAGCGCCAGCTTGTGGGAGAGATCATCAAGCGTTTTGAGCAGAAGGGATTCCGCCTTGTTGCTATGAAATTCATGCAGGTGAGTGGACTTCCTTTTTCCCATTTCTGTGCTTTTGTGGGAGAGGGGAGCATGGTGGGTTAGTCTCCCTTTCTCCCCTCCCCCTCTTCGTAGGCTCCTCCATGTAAGGTCAACACCAATTTTCTGGAACCTGGAAACTCTTCGGTGACCTAGCACCTTGGGTCTTGAAACAAACCCGAGTTATTTGGGACTTTAGAGAATAGCCCCCACTTTCCTTAGCGATGCAGAGTTCCATCTTCACTGCAGGACTGTGATTTCTGGCTCAAAGCTCTGGGCATGTTTGAGCTCTGCTCTTGAGTTTCCTGAGCAGATAAGTTTAGAGGTTTTTTTTCTCTCTTTTGAGGGAGGTAGTTTTCACCAAGGAAATCTTTCCATCATTTACCACACACTTAGCTTCTCCCAAATATTAGGCATCGTCCACCATTGGGACATGGGGGGGGGGGAGGGGGAGTAGGTTTTGCCATTGGGGATGCCCACCTGAAACGGCAATATTTCAAAACACCTGCAAAGCAATATTTCAAAAAATGCACAGGATTGATTTTCCAAGAACCCTTCCTCAAACAAACCTGGGAAAGGAGACTTCACACTCTCAAAAAAAGTGTTAGGGGACAATCTTTTTTTCTATTAAAGAGTCCACTTTGGACTCTGTAGTGCATCTCAATTTTAGTTTGATTTGCAATTTAGTTCCTATGTGATGTTTAGAGAAACTGCTTTAATATTAGAGGGAATAGACGATGTTAATGCTGAGGGGAGAGCAAGATGCAATGATGAGAGCCAAGCACTGGACAAGCAATGCTTTCCAGAGAGTTTGCATATTATGTTAGGTTTGAAGGTCAAGTGAAATCAAAATATTGTCGATCGGACACTTACCATGTGCTGGGCACATGGGTTTTCTCACCCAGCCCTCGTGACAACCCTGAGAGGTACTTACTCTTATTCCTGTGGTTGTTAGTGATGAGGAACCTGAGACTTGAAGGTTAAGTCATGCGGCTGAAAGCACAGTCAGTGATGCAGCTGGAATTTAACTCGGGCTTCTGACTCCTAAATGCATATATTTTCTCCTGTCCAGCTTCCTAATAAGGGTTTGGGCTTGGTGAAGAGTAGGAGGAGGCGTAGCTGCCATGAGTCTACTGGGTTATCTGAATCTGATGTGGAGAAGGGAGGTGAGGGAAAATTCGCATTGTTAGATTTTGTCTAAAATGAGATGGCTGGATATGAATCTAATATTCTGTAGTGTTGTTTTTTTTTTAAATATATTTTATTGATTTTTTTTAAAGAGAGGAAGGGAGAGGGAAAGACAGTTAGAAACATCGATCAGTTGCCTCCTGCACACTCCCTACTGGGGATGTGCCAGCAACCAAGGTACATGCCCCTGACCGGAATCGAACCTGGGACCCTTCAGTCCACAGGCTGACGCTCTATCCACTGAGCCAAACAGGTTAGGGCTGTAGTTTTATTCTGATCTGACAAGGACAGTAGGGGGAGAATTGAACAACGCTGAAGCACTTTTAGTCCTGGTCACTGCTCCCCTCTGGTACTGTTGAGAATGAATTGGGTTATAACAGAATTAATGAGCTGAGAGCTCATGTTTTAAACTGCAGGATGGGTAGTGGGAAGTAGCCACTGGTTTATAGTTTTGGGGCCAATTCTCATTCTCTGTCTTGTGAAATAGGCTTCGGAAGACCTTCTCAAGGAACACTACATCGACCTGAAGGACCGCCCATTCTTTACGAGCCTGGTGAAATACATGCACTCAGGGCCAGTGGTTGCCATGGTGAGTGTGCATGTGTGGGGTGTAGATATGAATGACTCAGTTGAGAGTGAAGAGTGAGTGCCGTGATTCTTGCTTCTGATGCCAGGTCCTCATTGATGCAGAGGAAACTGGGGTTGGGAGGACTGACAGTTAAGATATGCGTCAGCTCTCTGATCCACGAAAGACAAGATACATTTGCTTGCTGAACTGAAGACTCATTGTGGGAGAGATCGAGAGGGGACTGCCTGATTATAGGCTTCTGGAGGGCAGGACTTAGCACAGAAATTCTCCAAATATGTATTGGTAATCATCATTCTGCCAGGCTCTTTCCCAGACACTGGGGATGCAGTCATGAATGAGACAAAGCAGGAGTGTTTTCATAGCTTTCCTTGCCTACACAACTTGAAAGGGGATGGGCAGGTAATGAAGAAACTCTCTCTCTCTCTCTCTGTCTCTCTCTCTCCCCCCCTATATACATAATTTGCTCAATGAATGAATGTCAGATTACGGGGGCTTTTTACCTTTCTTTTGAAGTAACAGTTTGCTGATTTCCTGCTGAGATGGGTTTTTCTTCCTTGATCATATCTTCTTTTGTCTTTGAAGGTCTGGGAGGGGCTGAATGTTGTGAAGACAGGCCGAGTGATGCTTGGGGAGACCAACCCAGCAGACTCCAAACCTGGGACCATCCGAGGGGACTTTTGTATCCAAGTTGGCAGGTGGGAGTTGGTTCTTTTTACCCTTTTCCAAAATTTGAGTTACCATATAATTTGGGTTCTTGTAGCTAGCGATGTACATGATACCCTACGCAGAACATTGGAAATCAGTTCAGTGTTTCCTTCTCTTAAGTTGGTGTTTGGCTTTATGGGCTCTCTCTCTATATGTCAACATCTCTGTGGTTGTGCCTCTGATGGGAGGGTAAAACCTGGTACAATACTTTGCTGGCTAAAGTCCTTCCTGAAGGCTCTCGCTGCTAGCATCCATGTTGCTAGGGGGGCATTCTTCATCCTACATTAATGGTAGTCATGGGTTTTTTCCTTTAACGTGAACTGGTGACATGAGCATTGGCTTTTTCTGCTGCGGTGGGCTTTCTGGCGCTGGGAGTGAGGGGCTTCTGGGCAGCTTTACCTTGTGGTCTTGGTCATGTGGCCATCTCTCTCCCTCCAGGAACATTATCCATGGCAGTGACTCCGTGGAGAGTGCGGAGAAGGAGATTGGCTTATGGTTTCGGCCCGAGGAACTGGTAGATTACAAGAGCTGTGCTCAGAACTGGATCTACGAGTGACGGGAAAGCCGCCGACAGTGCTTTCCCCACTCCATTTCCTCTCCCTCCCACGGCAGGGGACCAGACTGTAGCTGATCTACTTATCTCTGAGAACCTCCTTCTAATCTGGAGGGACACCCTTGGAGCTGCGAGTGTTCCCTGTACAGTGTTATGTGCTACCGTCAGATTAAAATGTTTCACCCCAACTAGGATTCATCGCGTTGGTTACTTTGTGTTGCTGTATTGCTTTGTATTCTTTTTTTTTCTTTTCACATCCTCTGGCTAACCTGAGCTAATAGAGTATAAATACTAATTATTTATATTGGCCCGAGAGGTCACACATACACACACATGATCTTTGCCTGTCCCTTTCCCCCCTGTATCCCATCCACTCTTGCCACTGAGCCAGGCACCGGGCAGGTGCGGAGAATCTGCTAGGTTGTGGGGGAGGAAGGAACTTCCCTCTACCCTCACGGTTCTTTTGGCTGCTCTAATCAAATAGACATGAGACAGTTTAAGAGGAGGAAATAACCAAATGTAATTACATCCGTATGACAGAGTCAGAGAGCCCACATGTATGAGGTTCAAAGACAGGAGGGAAAATAGGAATATATCACATTCTGAGCTAGGGCTAAGGTTAGCACCTTGGGGCTTCAGGTCACTGCAGGGAGAACATGTTCTGGAATCAGTAGTTTGTCCTGCCGAACAGGTAGGTCCAATGATGTTATCGCTGATGTCTTATGGACAAGGCCTTTAACTTAGTGCTAGGCAGTTAAGGGAGAGGCAGAAGTTTCTCTGGAGCCCGCAGGTAAAGTTGCCTTTGGCTCAAAACTATCCATGTGCCTCAGAGGCACATCCTGGGGTAACTCATTTTGAACCCCACAGTTGCCAAGACACTCCTGGGGGCAGCGGACTCATTGGAAATAAAAGGCATCCTTTCTGCCTTTGAGAGGCTCAGAGGTTGAGTGGATGGGGAGTGGCAGAAGTTGAAACTACACCAAAACAGAAAAGCTGGGCAGATGGTGGGCCTGGGTCCCTGGGATGGCCTCAAAAGAAGCAGAAGTCTGGTAAATAGCTTTGATTTGTTAAGACACAGATTTGACTCTTTAACAGAGACAAGATGGAAACTTACTTAGCTTTTTTTTTTTTTTTTTAATATATTTTATTGATTTTTTACAGAGAGGAAGGGAGAGAGACAGAGAGTTAGAAACATCGATGAGAGAGAAACATCGATCAGCTGCCTCCTGCACATCTCCTACTGGGGATGTGCCCGCAACCCAGGTACATGCCCTTGACCGGAATCGAACCTGGGACCTTTCCGTCTGCAGGCCGACGCTCTATCCACTGAGCCAAACCGGTTTCGGCACTTACTTATCTTTTATTTAAAAGTCCACGCTTGCCCTAAGTGGTTTGGCTCAGTGGATAGCACTTCGGCCTGTGGACTGAAGAGTCCCAGGTTTGATTCCGGTCAAGGGCATGTATCTTGATTGCGGGCTCATCCTCAGTAGGGGGCGTGCAGGAGGCAGCTGATCTATGTTTCTCTCTCATCGATGTTTCTAACTATCCCTCTCCCCTCCTCTCTGTAAAAAATCAATAAAATATATATAAAAAAAGTCCACGCTGGAGATCTCATGTACAGTGCTGTGATTATCCTATATAATAAAAGGCTACTATGGAAATTGGCCCGTCCACAGGGAGTTTGACCAGGGGGTGGGGCTGGCCCGCCAACCGCTCATGGCCCCTCTCCCAACCAGCCCAGCCCCAGATCAACCCCATGGGGGCTGGTGGGAGGACCCCACCCCTTGCTCGAATTCATGTACCAGGCCTCAAGTAGTTACTAATACTGTATGCTGTAATTTGCTAAGAGAGTAGATCTTACATGTTCTCACTACACACCAAAAAAAAGAAAAAAAAAATGGTAACTGAAATGATGGTTATGTTGGCAGTGATCATTTCACAAGATACACAGGGATGGGCAAAAGCAGGTTTGCAGTTGTGAGTACACAAAAGTTAATTTTTTAAAAAAAATATATTTTATTGATTTCTTACAGAGAGAAAGGGAGAGAGAGAGTTAGAAACATCGATGAGAGAGAAACATCGATCAGCTGCCTCCTGCACATGCCCCACTGGGGATGTGCGCAACCCAGGTACATGCCCTTGACCGGAATCGAACCTGGGACCTTTCAGTCCGCAGGCCGACACTTTATCCACTGAGCCAAACCGGTTTCGGCAAAAAGTTAATTTTTGTAATAATTATTGGAATGATTATAACCTGCATGTCTTTTTCCATATGAACAACTGTAAACCTACATTTTCCCATCCCTGTGTGTATATCAGAACATCTAATTGTATGTCTTAAATATACAATTTTTACTTATCAAATATGCCTCAAGAAAGCTGAAAAAAAGTTCAAGTGGGTGAGTGGGGCCGGTGATGGTGCTACGGCTATGGCCCTGGGGCTGTCCGGGGCCTCGGTTCCAGGAAGGAAAGCAGTGGTGGGAAGAGGTTGTTACTGTCCCAAAGGAGGTGTTAGTGCCTGGACCAGGGCAAACAGCTCACCTAACAGAACAGCGCCCAGGCCACGGGTGATAGCCATTCCCTGGTCAGCGTCACTCACCGGCCTGCGGGCAGAAGGACACGGCTCTGACCATTTCAGGGGTGGTCACTGCTGGGCGGGTGTCAGGAACTGGTGAGGGGTGTACACACACACACACACACACACACACACACACACCCCAGAGGGCGCGGAGAGGAGGAGCGGACTGTGTGCAGATGGAGGACAGGCCTGATTCCCAGGAGTCTGGAGTCCTGCCGAGGGCGTGTCCGCGCTGAAGTGGGCAGCTGACCGCACGCTCACGGAGGCAGGGGCACATCTTCATCTCCGGGGGGAACAGGGCAGCTGCCGGGGCCGGGATGGTGGGGGAGACAGGCAGAGGGGCTGGGCTCGGACGGGCGCTGGGGAGGGAGGCTCGTGCGGGGAGGGGTCGGTGGAGGCCACCGGGAAGCTGCCGCTGGGAATGAGGAAGGCGCGGGGCCCGAGCCAGGGCTCCATTGGAGGAGAGGGGAGGGGAAACGGGGTTTCACGGGTAGGAAGGAGCGGACTGGGGGGGGTGCATGCGAGGGAGGGAGGGAGGAGAGGGAGTGAGAGAGACTTGGACGTGCCAGCGTGAGCGACCGCTTCCTGCCCCCGAGCCTCACGGGCCAACCCGGGGCGTGGACAGAGGCCTGGGCTGCCTCCGGCCCGCGGGTTGGGTGACGGGCCCTCCGGGGTGTGGCCGCCGCGGGCCCCTCCTCCGCGGGCGGCTCCGGCTCCGTGGTCCCCACTCCGACCCGCTGCTCACCGCCGCCCGCCCGCCCGCTTCTCGGTAAGGGGACGAGGGCGCTTTTCCTACCCCCCCCCCGGGTTCCCCCCGCTGCGCCGCGGAGCGCGATCCCGGGGCGTGGGTCCGAGCCGGCCCTCCAGGCCCTGCGCCCCCGGGAGCCCGGCGCGCCCTCCGCGGGGACGGGAAGGGCAGCGGCCGAACCGGCGGGGCGTCCGGGCAGCCACGTGTCGCAGCGGCGGCGGAGGAGGGGCTGGTGCGCCGCGGGGGGAGGGGGGCAGGCGGGGCTGCCGGGCGGTGGCGCCCACGTGGGCTCCCGGGCCCGGGGCGCGGTCCGTGTCGGCGTGGCCCCCGCACCCTGACCGACCTCTCGCCTTAGGACTGTTAGGTTAGGTGGCTCAGGAGGCGGCGCAAGAAATAGAGTCCAGTGAATCAGAAAAGAAAGGAAAGGAAAAGGTTTATTCTGCGTCCCCGGGAGACCCACGTACCCCCAGGACAGGGCACGTGGATTCACGCCAACAGGGAGGGGGGCGCTTTTTTTATACTGCAGTTGGGTGAGGGGCGGGGACATGAGCTGAGGAATTCTCTGCCGCAGGGGATGGGCGGGGGTATTCAGAAGAAGTCCCTATCTGTGTGGGGGTATGTGGATTCAGGGAGAAGAAGCTGGTATCTGTGTCTGGCACGTTGATCTGTGAGAAATCCCAGGGGAAGTCCATTGTCTCATCACATGTCTCTGATCCTGGGCTCTCTCCGACCTAACATTCCGGCCTTTTGGTGATAAGGGACGGCGACTCTTTCTGACTGCTTCCAGCTGGCTAAGGGCGACGGAGGGGGGGCGTTTAAAGGCCAGGGTTAGGCAGAGGCAGGTCGGAGGGCAGCCGAGCGTAGGGATGGAGCAGGAGCTGATTCACAGTCACTCTGACATCTCCGCGATCCGGGAGCGGATGAACTTGAGGAGGCAGGGGGCTAGGAGAAAAAAGACACAGATGAGAATCAGGGGCCCTATCATGGGTAGGACCCAGGTGGCTAAGGGGCTTTGGAACCAGCCGGAAGGAGAGTTGTCCTGGAAGTGTCCTGCATGTCGTTCTTCACTCAGCTTAGTCAGGGTCTGTACGTTTACGTTTTGCTCCACTACTCCGGCTCGATGTAGTAACAGCATTCTTCCTGAAGGAATATACAGGTTCCTCCTTTTTCTGCAGTCAGAAGGTCTGAGGCGAGCTGGTTCTGTAGGGCTACTTGGGCTACTGATGTCACTTGCTGCTGTAGGGAGGCTAAAAGAGGCAGTAGTAGACTCCAGGGCTAACTGGAGCTTGTCATTAAAGTACTGAGCAGTGACCAGACTGTTCCCGAGGGCCCCCCAGTGAGGCCTACCAAGGCAGTGATACTCACCCCTAACATGACAGGGAGGAAGGCAGCCAGGTGGGTCCAGGGATGGGATGGAGGGAGCAACCAGTGAGCTCCGACTCTCCGTACAAGGTTAGTTGGGGAACTACTGTGACCACGAAGCAAGGCCCGGGGTCAGAGGAGTTCATGCAGTTGCTTAAGGTGCCATTGCACCAAAAGAAGGTACCTGGACTGGCCTTGGTGGGGCTGGCTGCGGTGTAGTTCTGGGTGCAGTTCCACGTGACTCGCCCTCCGGTTACCGGATTACTGGTCTGGTAGCATATCCGTGGGGGCAGGATGGGCTCTGGAGTTTCGGGTTCCCAAAGGGGAATGCCAGCCACAGGAGGCTGACATTCACCTTTCCCTTGGGTTCTTGGAGAAGTCGTGAGTGGGATGGCAGCCAGCAAAGACCTGCCAGGTGACTTGTTTGCCATTCTGGTAGTAGGTTTCACGGACCTTGAACCTCCACACATAAGTGGGTGGGGGTGGGTGTAGGTTGCTGAGGGCCAGGAGGAGAAGGAAGAGGGGAGGGTGGTTAAGGCGGACCTTAGTGGGGCCCAACACCTCACATTTATAGAAGTCATGCTGCTCCGGGGTCCTCTTGAGTCTGGAGAGGCGGTGCCAGGACAGGTCGTCAAGCTGGGGTCGCCAAGCAGCTTGGCCGCAGTGGGGGCTGTGAGGATTACAGTGTGAAGTCCTGTCCACCTAGGCTCCAAGGCTTGTGGTTGTAGGTTCTTAAGGAGGACCGAGTCACCAGGGTGAAGGGCTGGTCTTGGGAGTCCTGGTCGGTCGGCTCTGGCTTGGGCAGAAACCTGTTCTCATGTTCTCAGAGCAATTGCCTGGTTAAAGACAGATATGGGAGATACGTACCCAGGGGAGGGGGATCAGTAAGAAGACGGTGATTGAGCAAGAAGAGTCAAAAGGGCTCAAGAAAATGGGGCTCCTTGGTGTAGCCGGAGTTTGGTCAGGGCCATGGGCAGGAGGTCCGGCCAGGAGCTGCGAATTTCTAGAGAGTTTAGTTAGATGGTGCAATAGGTTGGAATTGAGTGGCTATGATGAGGGTGCGAGCCAGTGACAGAAATCCAGCAGGATGTAGAGGAGGAGGGATTGATGTTTGAGAGTAGATGGAAAGTTGTGTTGATGAGGGTGGGCATAGGAGTAGGTACAGGGTTCGTAAATAGAGTGACACTAGAGGATTTCCCATCCAGACAGTAGAATTGATGACTCCCTCATCATTCCATGTCCCATTTCACCTGAAAATATGAAAAACCTGAGCAGAATCGGAGGGTCCCTTGCCCGGTAAGAGCCTGTGAGGAATGATGGGTCATCCGGTCCTGGATGGTGTCGCCGAATCTTCTTCGGGGATGGTGGGAGGCACTTGGTGAGCCTGAGAGAGGTAGGTATTGCAGCGAAAGCGGGAGAAAATGTTAGAATGGGCTGTTATCCAAGGGAAAATGGAAGGAGCAGTGGAAGCCAGGGACCTGGAGGCTGGAGAAAAGGCGGGGAGAGGGAGGGAGCAGGTTGCGCAGCCTGTTCCCAGGCCTCTAGCCGCTTGGATTTTAAAACTGTCTTGGATTTTAAAACTGTCGCATTTTTCCTTTGGGAAGGGTGAAGGGGGATGGGGCGAGGTCAGAGCAGTTTTCAGTTCAGAGGAGGGGACAGTAGAGGCGGAGAGAAGGAGAAAAGGCGTTCACAGCGAAGATTGAGGTAGGCGACGACTGAGCTAGGCAAAGACTGAGCTAGGCTACTGTGGTCTGGGACAACAGGGCCCCATGACTGGATGCATGGCAGTGGGGGATCTGCATCCCTGTAAAGGGAGGGGGCCAGGAGTGGGAGGAGCAGGGAAGCTGAAGGGCTCAGAGTGAGCTGCAGAGTGGCCACTAGGATGGTGAGGATGTCTTGTCCTGACAGGGGCATGGGGCATGCTATCATCAAGGAGGCAGGGAAGGAGTCCGGTGGCCAGAGGGCAGGTGGATTTGCCGTCAATACCCATGTCCGAGATCTTGGAAGGATAAAGGGGCCCTAAAAAGGAGAGCAGGACAGAGAAGGCAGCCCCCGTGTCAATCGGGAAGGTGACCTGTGGCCTTCAGTGCAGCCCTGAGCATGGCGAGGATGACGGGGTCATCAAGGCTGGGCGTCTTCAGTCTTCAGCCCATCCCAGCATGGCCAGTGGTGGTGCGTCATGGCCTCCTGGAAGGGTGGTCCTTTCACGCTGAGACGTAAAGGGCCCGCCACTTTTCCAGGGGCAGTCACTCTTCCAGTGACCATTTTGACCGCATGCCGGGCAGGGCTTGGTCGGAGCTCGGGGCCAGGGGCACTGCATTGCCCAGTGGCCTTCATTTCCGCATTTGAAGCATTCTCCGGTGGCGTTCCTTTCATTGTACCCCCACCGCTCACAGCCCCCTTAGGGCCATGGCGGCTGCCGTCAACCTCAGGGCCACAAACAACTAAGGCATGTCTGCAGGTCTACCTCCTGTGGAAGGCAGGCCTCCCATTCTGACTGTGCCTGCTCCTCCAGGGCATTAAGAACCTTCAAGGCCATTTTTCACTCGATCTCGGACCTGGGTTTGAGGACCAATAAAGACCTTAAAGGTCGGGTTAGAGTGGGGGGCATAGATTCAGACTATGCCCTCAGTTCCTGGGCGGGACTATGGCAGGGGTAGAATGGGCGCAGAAATGGAAGAGGCTGTTTTGGAGCTGACATTCTTAGGATTTGGGCTCTAGGGGAGAAGGAAGCTTCTCGTTAAGAGGGTCTGAAGAGAGCACAGCTGCAACCTCTCGCAAAGGGAACTGGTCGGCCACCTGTGAACTAAAGTGCTGGCAGTCATGGTGGCGGAGTTTCGGCAGAGCGCACAGAGGAAGGCGGGCACAGAGGAAGGCTGGCACAGAGGAAGGCGGGCGGTTAGACCTTAGGGCACTGTGTGGGGTACAGGTTACTAAGGCAGGCTGTAAGGGAAGGGGAGAGCGCGGGAGAGGTGGCCTGAGTGGGCTTGGGAGAAGTATCGGCAGTTGAGTTTAAAAGCCACAACCTCCCAGGGGCAGAACGGAGGAGGAAGGACAGAAGGAAGGTAGAGCCTACGGGACGCGTGTGTGTACCGACTGGGAAAGCAGGCAGGGGCAGGGGCGGCAGGGGACTTGAGTTTCCAGCTCCCGCAGCGGCTATGGCTTTAGCGGCTGCGGCGGTGCGCGGACAGACAGACTGCGCGGCGCGGAGACGTGCTGGGACTGGGGTTGTAAAAGGCGGTTTGAGTTTCGGCCGCAGTGGGGCGGGCAGAAGAGGGGAGGCGGGGTCAGGAGGTGGAAGAAGGCGTGGCTGGAGGAGGGTCCGGCAGGGAGGAAGAGGAGAGAGGGTGATGGACAGGGGCACGAGGCCGGTGGGAGAGCGGCGCCTTTCGCCGGGGGAATTTGTGGTGGCCTCTCCGGTGGAGGGGGTGGGGGGACGCGGAGACGATGGCGGTGCCGTCGCTGCGTCCCACACACAGCATATGAACCCACTCCCACATGCACCACACACACCGCGGGCTCAGCGGTGCGGGGAGCGGCACGGCGCAGGGACAGCCCGGAGGGAGGAGGAAGGGCGGAGCGAGAAGAGATGGCGGGAGGAACTGGGGGAGGGACGGGGAACGCAGAGAGATGGAGAGAGGCTGAGAGAGAGACTGAGAGAGAGAGACTTGGGCAAATTTCCCAGTTCACTGGCAGAAATTACTGAGGTCGGTGTGACGGTAAAGTCAGGGTCCCGTTTTCATTAGCCAGATCGGCGAGCCGGCACCCTAGAGGTGTGCTCAGGTCAGGTTTGGAATTTGGATTCCCCGTGCTCGATACCCGTGGCCTGTAGCGGGGCTAAAGGCTGGCGTCCCAGCAGTTTATCCCACGCTACGGAGAGACGGAGGGAGGGACCGTGGGTGGGGTAGAGGCGTCCCTGCTACCCCCCCAGGTCCGGAGGAGCCTTCCTGGAAGGGTCCGGAGAGGCAATCTCTGACGTGGCCACGGTTTACGGACAGAGATGCCGGCGGGGCGGGTGGCCACATGGGACCGGCACGGGGGCGGGGCGGGACTCACCGCTGATGCTGCTGAACTGGGAAAAGTTGCTGAGCTGAAGAGATGAGGTCCTGGTGGGTCCAGAGCCACGAGGAGGGAGAGGCGGGCACCCAGAGCCGTGGAGGCACGGCCAAATGGAGTGCTCACGCCACCCGGGTTTCAAGGCACCAAATGTTAGGTTAGGTGGCTCAGGAGGCGGCGCAAGAAATAGAGTCCAGTGAATCAGAAAAGAAAGGAAAGGAAAAGGTTTATTCTGCGTCCCCGGGAGACCCACGTACCCCCAGGACAGGGCACGTGGATTCACGCCAACAGGGAGGGGGGCGCTTTTTTTATACTGCAGTTGGGTGAGGGGCGGGGACATGAGCTGAGGAATTCTCTGCCGCAGGGGATGGGCGGGGGTATTCAGAAGAAGTCCCTATCTGTGTGGGGGTATGTGGATTCAGGGAGAAGAAGCTGGTATCTGTGTCTGGCACGTTGATCTGTGAGAAATCCCAGGGGAAGTCCATTGTCTCATCACATGTCTCTGATCCTGGGCTCTCTCCGACCTAACAAGGACCATGGCCAACACGGAGCGCACCTTCATCGCCATCAAGCCGGACGGCGTGCAGCGCGGCCTGGTGGGCGACATCATCAAGCGCTTCGAGCAGAAGGGGTTCCGCCTCGTGGCCATGAAGTTCCTGCGGGTACGCGCCCCCCCACCTCCCCCCGCAGCTCGGCGCCGGGGGTTGTGCGCCCCGGCTCCGCGGCTCTCCGGCCCGGAGGCCCCTCTGCTGCCTCCGCCCCGCGGGAACCCCCGGCCCCCGAGCCTTTCCCGAGGCCGGGGCACGGACGCCCTTGGGAAGGTTACGGGAGGTAACGTGACTCCTGCCGGAACCGGCTTCCTACCCGCCGCTGCGTGGCCGTCGCCTGCCCGTCGTCGCTGGGGGGCAGCAGAGAGCGAAGCCGGCCGGCGCCCCTGTCCCTGCCCACGTGGCCCTGCCTGTGCCCAGAGGGAGGCGTGGCGTCCTTTTGTGCTTAGCCTGCACCTGAGCGGAGTGAGGTTTCCGGCGGGTGTTCCTTCCTCTGCCCTTTGCCCAGGCTCCCTTGGCGGAGGGCAGTCATGGTTTCCCACGTTAAGTTTGGGGCTCGCAGATCGGGACCCTAAGGGAGTCCTGAGATGTTCACCGAGCTCCTCAGTGAACAGGAGCTTGTCCCCCGTTCACATCTGAAATGTTCAGGCGGGCACTGTGAAGGGCCACCAGTCGGCATATTTCGGTTGCGTCCGCTCTCCCCCGACACCTTGGCCCCCAAACCATCTACTTTGAAGATTATACCATCCATACGCCGTTGACGTTATGAGGGTGCCATCATAAGCAGAACAGTCTCTTGGTAAAATGGTTTCATGGTTTGGATGGCTTTTGTTTTTTTTAAATATACGCACCTTATGAATGTGGGCTGAAATACTAAATTGGCTACCATGTTACTAGGTCCCGAGACGGGGATGGAGCCATATTCGAGCCTCCCCAGTTTAGTCACTAACTGGTACCCTCTCTCGGGTGGCAGGCCTCTGAGGACCTCCTGAAGCAGCACTACATTGACCTGAAAGACCGCCCCTTCTACCCGGGGCTGGTGAAGTACATGAACTCGGGGCCCGTGGTGGCCATGGTAAGTGACTGTCGCTTTTCTAGACGTCTTCCAGTGTCCTTGCTTTACAGCTGGAGCTGCTGGAGGTCAGTTCACGGCGCAGCGAGGAGCTTGGGAGGAAAAAAGAGGGGAATCAGCGTAGGGAGCGTTCTGTGTACTCCCAGCTAGAAAGAAAGCAGGCTAGTCCTTCCTGTGGCATTAACGTCCAGTTGGCAGTGAAAGTAGAGGGTACAATAGGGAGCCACTGAAATGATTGAGAAAGTAGATCTTCCTGTTCCGTGAGGATGACCTTTTGTTCTTTGTTTTTCCCGGGAATACACTGTCCCCTTTCGTGCCAATCTTTGCCATCTGTTGCTCTAACAGTTTTCTGGGATGCTCTTCCCACTGTTACCTTCTTCGTGTTTGTGGCTGCATACGCGTTCTTCAGTATTCTCTCTACCTCAGCTAGGCTAGAAAGTTGCCCAGTTGCACAGACCTTTTCTCTGTATCCTGGATGGAACGCTTTAGGCAGGCCCTACTGTCTGCTGAGGTTAGCTGATGCTCATTCACTGATGGGTCTGATGGCTGTGTGCAGCAGGCAGGGGTGTTTGTTCTTAATGGTCCTGAACGGCAGACCTGATGTTCCTTTTCCCTACTGTCAAGGTCTGGGAGGGGCTGAATGTGGTGAAGACAGGGAGAATGATGCTTGGGGAGACCAATCCGGCAGATTCTAAGCCAGGCACCATTCGTGGAGACTTTTGCATTCAAGTTGGCAGGTAAGTCCTGAGGGTCACTTATAAAAATCATTATTTGGCATAGCCCAATTTTAGAAGAATGTGAGGTTCTAAATTAGATGGTAATTATCATCGGATGCAAGTGTTTTTAAATGTATTTTTATTGATTTCAGAGAGGAAGGGAGAGGGAGAGAAAAATCAATGATGAGAGTCATTGATTGGCTGCCTCCTGCACGCCCCCTCCTGGGGATTGGAGGATTGAGCCCACAACCAGGCCATGTGCCTTTGGCTGGAATAGAACCTGGGACCCTTTAGTCCATAGTTTGATGCTCTATCCGCTATAAGCCAAACCAGCGAGGGCTGGGTTAAGTGCTTTTATAGTTGCTTTTAAAGAGGAAATACTTTGGAAGAGTTTCCCAATTCAAGTGGCAATTTGGCTGAAAAGGTCCGCAGTGGTTGTCCTGTGCTGTATCCATCACACAGCCCTTTGCACTTTGAAATGTGGTAACTGTAACTAATCTTTTTTTTTTTTTTAAATATATTTTATTGATTTTTTACAGAGAGGAAGGGAGAGAGATAGAGAGCTAGAAACATCGATGAGAGAGAAACATCAATCAGCTGCCTCCTGCACATCTCCCACCGGGGAAGTGCGCGCAACCCAGGTACATGCCCTTGACCGGAATCGAACCCGGGACCTTTCAGTCCGCAGGCCGACGCTCTATCCACTGAGCCAAACCGGTTTCGGCTGTAACTAATCTTTGTTCTTTCTTAGGAACATCATTCATGGCAGTGATTCAGTGAAAAGTGCTGAGAGAGAAATCAGCCTGTGGTTTAAGCCTGAAGAACTGGTCGACTACAAGTCTTGTGCTTTTGACTGGATCTATGAATAAGAGGGGGACAAAGCATCAGTACCCTTGGCTCCGCTCGATGTGTCCCGGGACACAGCTCTTCATTCCATTGACCTGGAAGCAAAAGGATCCATCTTTTCTAAAGCATATTTACCAATAAAGCCTTTGGGAATGGGTGTGGCCTGCTGTGCTTCCTCGGCCTAAGTTGGAAGAAGTGACTTGGTTTCCTGGCTAGAACACATTAGGTTAGCATTATCCAGAACTATTTAATCCTTCTCAGCACCTCAGTGCATCTCAAGACTCTAGCGGGAAAGTAGTGAGGCTAACACGGGGCCACATGCAGCACTAGTAGTGCATCTAAGAAACCCAATAAGGAAATAGCATAATAAATGTCCCAACCTCTTTTGCTGATGTAGAAATGTGTATTTCTGTATAGTTTGTTGAAACTTGATAGAGTAAAACGTACTATCATCCAGGCATACATTTTATTGATTGCAAATTGGGCAAGTTATACATGAGGAAATGGGAGCCTCGAGGCATCTGTAAAATGAGATCACTGCAAGGCAGGGTTAAGTTAGGCAGGAATATAAAGAAGTTAACCGAGTGCCTGGCCCACTGCTGGTACGCGTATTCTGCACCCTATGGCTCTCTCCTCCCCGGGGTAAAGTACTTACCACGCCTGTTTCCTGCATCACAGCAGAGTGGTTACAAAATTCACCCTCTGATGCCAGATGGCACTGATCACCCGGGGTTGGGCTTAAAAATTGGAGATTACAGAAATACATGGGTCTATGAATAACTTCTGTTAGGAAACTGGTGAAAGCTAGATGCCACTTCCCTATGAAAGACTCAGTGTTACACTTTTCCCCCCCCCCCCCTTTATTTGGTTTTTCTTTACTTTTTGTTTTTCGACTTGAGTGTTACTTTTACTGCATACTGCTACACACAATGGCAAATACACTGACAGCTTGGTGTAAAAAAAATGTCAGAAGTTTAACATTTTCAAAATTATTATTCCATTTAAAATTTAATCTCGTGTTCATATACGGTACATGCTTTCACCACATTAAGTGGTAATGTTTGATGGTTAAGGTTCCATATTCCGGGGGGTGGGGGGGGGCCTGGGGATCCGCACTTTAATGTGTGCTCCCCGGTGATTCTCATGCACACTGCGGAGGTACTTGGATCCAAAGCAGTAATTAAGTGCAAGCTTACTCTGGGCCAGAACTTTACACACATGAATTCATTTTAATCTTTACAACTCTCAGGAGGTTGGTACTAAGGTCCCCATTTTACAACTGAGACACCTTACGCGACTAAGAAGGGAAGGTGTCAGACTCCAATCCGAGCAGCTGGCTTCCGATTCCATGTTCTTGGCCACTGTGCTTTACTGCCTTTACAGTTATCCAAGTGACATGAGCAAGTCCCGAGTTTGCAGGGTTAAGTGAAGTCAAATTTGCAGTGGTGAGAGCTGAGAGAAAGGAGTGGATGCTAGGACTTCATTTTGGTAGAAGTGCAAGAAAGGGTAGGCTGGTGAGATTGCAAGTACTGCCTCTGAGGGAATATAGTCAACAATAACTCTGTATGGTGCCAGGTGGGTGTGCCGGAAACATTGGGCAGACCCCTCTGTAAAGTATATTACTGCCTAACCACTAAGCTGTACACTAAAAACTAAGACAGAATACTGAATGTAGTCCTGGCCTGTGTGGCTTGGTTGGTTGGAGCATCGTCCCATGCAATGGAAGGTTGTGGGTTTGATTCCTGGTCAGGGCACATACCTGGGTTGCAGGTTCGATCCTGGTCTGGGCGTGTCGGGGGAGGTGGCCTATTGATGTCTCTCTCACATCCTGTTTCTCTTTCTCCCCGTCTAGAGTCAATGAAAACAAATTGAATGTAAACTGTAACTGCTTTGGGAGGAAGGTTGGGTTTGGGACATAATCCTATATACCAGCTGGTGTGTGAAGTGGACCACTCATGCATGTTTTCCAGAAAGCTTTTGTTTGAATACAGTAAATGCATTATGGGTGGGCAAAAGTAGGCTTACAGTTCTTCAGATAGAAAATACAATAATAAATAATAAACTGTTTCATGTACTCACAACTGTAAACCTGTCACCCACCCCTGTATTTAAAATAATTACTTTTTTTACACTCTCATCTATTTGTTGGCAGTAGGCAATCCTTATTTCTGCCTGCTTGAGAGGCCAGACACTTAATAGGCCCACAAGCGTTACTCCAGCCTCAGTAACAGTCTCTAGAGAGGAAACAGAGTCACTGTTCTCCCAATCCCAGGGGCTGGATAGATAACACAGAACTCAGCACTGACTTGTTAGGGGGAAGCACTGGTTGCTCTTAAAACACAATCCTGGGCATAAAGCACATCGGGAGAATAGCTTCCCAAGAGGCTATAATGGTTTAAAGAATATTTACATATATATCAAAGCTTGTGGGATACTAAATGTGTCCCAATCTGGGAATTCCAACTTTCTAGGGCAACTGTTCAAGCCATTTAAGGTAGGAAACGGCAGAAATTAGGTTCCGCATCTGTTTTCTTGGAATGCCTTCTATTTTTCTAAAGTGTGATTAAATAAACTCCGAAAGAGACCCAAGCCATCTCATTACTACCTTACATCCAGAAAATCCTCTACAAACTGCTTTTGCAGAAGTTGATTAATTTTCCAAAGCGTCAGTCGTTGGTAAGGAAGAGGTCCTTGTATTCTCTCGATGTAAACAGCGCCAGCTGGCTGGGACAATTTATTTACATCCTATGAACTTTGTTTAAGCGGTTAACAGAGCTTGAAACAAAAGCCCCCTAGCAAGCAAGTCACCCCTGAAACACCACGTGCCAGCTAATGTTATGCAATTCCTCTCTGGCCTCTTGGATGGTACCCAGGGAACAGGGGGGTCATCTGAGGTGCCCGTCTTACGTTCTCCGCACCTTGGAGACGGGCATCGCAAAATCGAGGCAATCAGGAACTTCCTGCTCACCGCCAGGTGAAAGGATGCCGAATATGTCAAGATCAAGAAAAAGAAAGATAATGTGAAATTTAAAGTCTGAAGCTGCAGATACTTTTATAACCTTGGTCATCACAAAGAGAAGGCAAGAACTGAAGCAGTCCCTGCCCCCAGGTTTGGCAGTGAAGGAGCTGAAATGAACCAGACTCCCTGATCTGTATTAAGATGTTAAACATTAAAAACCAAACAGAACACACACACAAATGAATACAGTAAATCCCTAAGTGGTGCACACTCACCTCTGCTTCCGCTGTGGTCGGATGCATCCTTGTCCATATATCCACCCGTGTTCTTCCTTCATTGTCGGCCAGGAGTACATTCTCTCTCTCATGGACTTCCTTCACCTCACTCAACTGCCGGGCCGTGAGGAAGAAGCTGGTCTGGCTTTCACAGGGGCCTCTGATTGCTTACAGAGGCACTCAATATTTTTAATAAAGAAAAAAACCTCTCAAAGACCAAAAAGTATTAAAGAATTGCTCAAATACAACTTAAGTTTAACATTGTTTATTTTGTGTAAAAAAGGGCAAATTTAGTGAATTATTTTCATCTTGTACACAAAGTTATAACTTTAATGCTTTCACATTCATGCTGGAAATTTGCAATTTGGTAAAAATGAAAGGAACATAAATTTCTCCGAAGAATTTTTCACGCCATTATATACACTTCCTGAGAAAGTTTCAAATACTTTCTCAATGATCACAAGTTACCAAGAAAATAAAAGATTAAATTTGTACAGATATTGGTCTATATATCAAATACATACAGAAATGATGTAAAAACCTTATGCAGTTTACTTTGACCTCTGTCCTCAAAAGACTTGCCCAGGGACAGACGCTTTTCTTTTGTATAAATGACTGTGGCTTTATTTAAAATATGAAAATCAAAGGAAGAAACCCAGTTTAATCACAGTATTTTTAAAATCCCTTCCCAATAGTAAAGGATCATTACCAAATATATAGCACCATAATACAAATATTGATGGGAGAGGGTATTCACATCACGCAAAATTAATAATAACAACAAACAAACACTGAAAACCCGTGTTAGTATCCGTAGAAAAAGAAGTTGATAACAGCTTTAGCTTTCTTCATACACAGCAAAGAAAAGGTTAAAGAATTTAAACTACCAAAAGCCCCAAATAATCCTAACAGGAAAAAAAAACAAAAACAAACCCAAGGTCAGCAGTACATTTTGAACCGTAAAAGATAATGGGGCTGAGTTGTACAACTGGAGTTATGGCTAATACAGAAATCTCCTCTGCATGAACTTACTTTCTGCTCACTGGCAGCAGGAGTTAAAGAGTCTCAACAACAAAGAGGGCTTCAGATTGTATTGAGACGTAGGAAGTCCTACCAACCTTTAACTGTGGCCATGGGATCAGGACAAGAACCACCTTCACGAATAGGCGGGAAATTAAAAAGCACTGGGAGCCTGGCTTTGCTCTAGAGCCGGAAGCTTCTAAACAAATGAGCATTTCACACAACTAATTACCAGGCTCCAAATCAAATCCCTCCTGACTAACTCAGTTCCCTACTGAGCCTCTGAGCCCAAGGTACTGGAAGAGCAAGCCATCCAACAGGCTTCTCGTGCCCATCTCATGAAATCAGAGGCCTGGGTTTAATTCACTGAGTCTGAGAATGAAGATGGTTGTAACTCCTGCTTTGGAAGTCTTCTAGGCGTTAAGTTTACGGGAAGATCCTCAAAAGTTAAAGATTTGGGAAGTGTGAGGATGTCACATTTACAGTAGGTCCCTCTCAGTAATGTTGTTTAAGATAAACATCCAGTAATCTAACGGCAGAATTTCACATATATTTGACACATGAGGATCAACTTGGCGTTGATATGATCTGCATTTATGCCCCTAAAGAGTCAGTATTAAGAAATGTTGACATGCGATTCCATACATTCTTACATTAATAAAGCAACAAATTTTACTTCCAGTAGCAACTACAAAACCTTATGTTATTAACCCCTCTTGCATAGAATGAGGTAAACCTGTGCGTATTACCAATGCTATTATTCCCAAAAGTAGAGCATTATTTTAGAAAATAAATTGCTGGTTTTTAATGTTCTATGCATTTTAAAATTCAAACAAAAATCTTACCTAAATGTCTCCTGGGGCTTTCCATGAACATTTTTTAAAGCATTCCATAGGTTGAAGGACTGTAGAGTTTAATCATTTTGATTAATTTCTAATTAGCCCTACCGATATTCCAGAGGAGATGGTCACTATCACCACTGAAGAGGCCAGGCTAAGACCCAGAAGCACTTCTAGAACAGATGCAGTAATTCCTGAGAGTTTAGTTCATGAACCTCACTGGTAAACGCTAGAGCTCTCTCATTCAGTCACAACTCAACATTAGAAAATGCAGAGAGCAAACCTTTCACCAATTTACCCTTAGATCCTTTTTTGAAAGGAAGCCATACGAATTTTAAAATAGGGAATGTTCAAAATGGTCCAAATCAGTTATTATTGTTAAAACTAATTCTGAACACAAGTAAAGACAGCTCATACTATAAAGATATATATGGAATTTTAAGAAAATTAAATTCTCTTTCAAATTAGTTTTCTAACAAATCCAGGATAGTTAAAAGCAGAGCTGGAATGATTTTGAAATCTAAACTTATTTTGGCTTTAAACAACTTTGAATTTGATTCTCCTGGTAAACATCTGTTTTGGGGTGTGGTTATACCAAGTATTATCTCACAGATGGAGGGAAGTGGCAGAGAACTAATCAAAATCCCTTTTGTGGGGTACTTTTTAGTAAGGAAAATAAAATAAACTTAGAACAATATTGCATTTTTCCCTACCCCTCAACTTGTAGAATGACATCCTGTATATCTGGTCAACCATTCCAGTTTAACACTTTAGTGTTAGGATCATTTTTATCATTTTTTTAATTAAAGGAGAACATAGAAAAGTATCCAGAGTTCTTCCAGTTTCATATAGAACTCCAAATAAATGTTCACAGAATGAAAAACATTTCTGTACAAACATTTAAAATGGCCTGCAATAAAAATGCAGACAAGCAGAATTAATCACCCTTCCATGATCCATTTGGTGACAACCCCTCCAGGAGGGGTTCAGTTGCATATTTCTGCAGCAAAGGAAGCTGGAGATGTGACTGGCCGAACTTCTAAAATCCCCAAATCTCCCAACAGGTACCAAAAAGGTTCATTTGTATTGACAGTTCACTTGCATTTACAACTATATCCTTCTTAAATCATTTCTTTCAGTCCTGCTACCTAAACTTTAATCTTACCAAAAAAGTTAGAATTTCAGTTCTTGTTAACAATGCACATAAATCCAAACGTGTAAAATATTACAAAATTCTTTCAAAATCTTCAAATACAACACAAAAATTGTTCATCTTTATAAATTGAAAAATTTCCCCCCACGACTAAAATAGTTTCCCCACCCACCTGAAAAATCCGGAACTGAAATTTTCTGTTTAGCAAAATGTCCCAGTAGAACAGCCCTGCGTACAGCTGGGTGGACTACAAATCAGTCCCGTGTGAAACCTCCCTCCCACCCTCCGTTCCTGAGCCCCCTCAGGGCTCTTGCTTGATGTAGTAGTTGGCAGAGCCATTGCTTTCCGGGTCAGATGCTCCTTGCAGGAAACTGTAGTCCTCTCCATCTATCAACTCCTCCTTCAGCTGCAATGTAGTCACTGCGTGAGAGAGACAAAGGCACGGGATGTTACGAAGCCTTTCTGGAATATTCAGGCTGCTTTTAATCTTCAGGTTCCACCAGCTTTACGGTGAAGTACAAACATTTTAATTTTCAAAATGTACTGGCAGTTAAGGAAAGTTCCAAAATAGAATACTGCATAGTGGACACTGCACAATAGATATCTTCAACAAAATAGTCCAGATAAGAGAGATCCCTAATTTGACTAGAATAATTAAAATTTTTCTTATGGTTAAGTATTCACTTTTATGTCAATGTCTATACAAACAATGCTCTATTATCTTGCATGGTCCTGAGCTATATTTAAAAACTAACACCACAATAAATATGACTTTAACATAATCTTATTAACTCCAAGGAGTACCTTTATTAAAAAGACTCCCGGTGGAAAAGAGATATAAATCTGATATACAAATACAAAGTATTACCTATAATATAAATAGAATATGAAGTATATAAATAACATACTAATAAAATAAACTGATTGTTAGGTAAAATAAAAAATTTATTGACATCAGCAATTTGAAAATAATTGGTGCAAAATGGCTAACATTACCAGTGGGCTCACTTAATAGCAGTATTGCCTACTGAGTTCTCATCTGATGATTTGCTTTTTAATGAAAAACAAAACCAAAAACAAAACAACCAACCGTATAGGCAGTCCTCAATTTACAAATAGGTCACGTTCTAATTGGTCTTTATTTTTATGGAGAATTATTTTTCAGTTTCCAATATTTTCAGTGGAGTTTAGATTTCTGGATAGCCACTCAAATCATGCTAGTCAGAAATTCTAGTGACAGAAAGGCTCTTTCTATTACATGGGCAAGGATGAAGACAAAAAAAAAATTTTCCTTGCTGGGTCCAGCACTGGTCTTTTTTTTACAGAGAGGAAGGGAGAGGGATAGAGAGTGAGAAACATTGATGAGAGAGAAACATCGATCAGCTGCCTCCTGCACCACCCCCACTGGGGATGTTCCCGCAACCAAGGTACATGCCCTTGACCGGAATCGAACCTGGGGCCCTTGAGTCCGCAGGCCAATGCTCTATCCACTGAGCCAAACCGGTTAGGGCATGGTCTTTTTAAATAAAAACATTTTTTACGGACCCAGTCCTGGGTCATTAAAATATTTTTTATGTGCCCAGACTGGGGATGAACCAGCAAGCTTTTGGTGCACGTACCGATGCCCATCCAACTGAGCCACACCAGGCAGGGCCCAGCACTGGTCTTATGCAAAAACAGCTGTTTAATTATGGGATTTTGCTAACTCTTTTTATAAGCCCCTCAAGTTAAATGGCGGTCCCTTGGCATAATTACTCAGTAACTTCCGACTGTTCTAATTCCTTTCCCTGAGAGCTACCCCTACTTCCTACAGAACTCATTCCTTCCAAAAAATCACTTTCCCATTTTTTAAATAAAAATGACCCCAGTCCTGGCCGGGTGGCTCAGCTGGCTGAAGCATCGTCCCACACGTCAAAAGGTGAAGGTTCAGTTCCTGGTCAGGGCACACACCCAGGTTGGGGATTTGATTCCCAGTTAGGGTTCGTATGGGAGGCAGGCCAGATGATGTCTCTCTCTCTTTCCCTTCCTCGCTCTAAAAAGAAAAAAAGACCTCAGCTAGGTGTGGTGTTAAAATAAGTCTTAATAACAGCCAACCTTCAAGAGTTGTGTTCAGGTTTCTTAAAATGTTATTGTTGAACCAAAATTGAGTTGGTCAAGTTTCATAGAATTTCAAGAACAGGTGATCTTGTACAACATACTCACTGGAACCTAATCCATGGTGAGCAATGCTAAGTTTCTTCGCCCAGACCTGCTAAATCAGAGGCAACAAACTGTGCTTTCCCCATCTTACCTGTGTCCCTTGGTTCATTTTAAATTTGATTATTTTGAAACCAAGAGATTTCACACAAAACCCTGGCAACATGAGACCAGCACTGGGAAGGGCTCTGTGCAGTGGGGGCGGCTGGCTGCTGCTATCTTGGCAGCACCGGCAGCACAGGGCTCCCACACCCGCGTCACCATGTCTGGCTCACAGAGGAAACCTGCTTGCTTTCTGCAGGCACAGGCTCACAGAAAAGGGAAAAAGTGCTCTGTATCCTCCATTATGGATCTTTTCATCACAATTGGAGGGGATGCGTATATATAGAATGTAAAGTGGGAACTGCTTACACAGAAAAAACAGTTGATTTATGAGGAGAATGAAGGCTCTATTTAGATGACTAGTAAGCCAACTAAGTTTTCATAGAGGAGTAAATAGTGTTATGCATAGAAAAATACCATGTCTTGATTTTAGTTACAAAAGATTAGTTTCAAAAATAATGGTCTTTGATATCTTGTTTAATAATTAAAAGAATAATTGTTACAGAGATGCCAATTCATCTTATTTTACTTTGTTACTTGTTTTGGTAATGATGTTAAAAAAACTCAATAGCCCAAAGACAGAAAAGTGAATACACTATACCCTAATAATAGCAAAACAAATACCAATCAGACTGTTGAAAGGTAAAGCAAACAAGACTATGCAGGTTTCCTTTCTTTAAAAAAGTACTTAATAAAAATGCTTTTATGAAGAATAGCAAGTATATATCCTTTAAATCTAACCAACATGCATTAATTGTTAAGGACATCTGAACAATACCATGAAAATAAACACACAAAAAGAAAAAAACAAACAAACCCCAAGTTTCATTAAAGGTGCAGTACCCACAATAAAAGGTTGATTAAAACAGTATCTTGTTATATGATGATCAGATGGCTAAATGAATGAAAAAGAATTAACGTGCTTCAAGACCAAACATGTTCCATTCAAACAGATGTTGATTTTTTAAATGCAAGAAAGGTAAATTGCGATTCTAAAGCACATCCTGAAACTATGTGCATTTATTATTAACACCAAATTTCTGGATTATGCTTCTACTCATGTTAAAATATGGAAACAATATGCTTAAAAAAAAGTAACTCAAGATAAAGGTGAAACATTCACTCAGATGTGGAATGTTCTAATGCAGTTTTTGTTTTAATGGAACCTAAAATAAAGCCTGCCTGGTATCTTCACACTAATCATTTCTCCTTTCCAGGTCGTACTCTCAATGAAGGATGGATGAAATAAAATAGATCCCGTGGCTACATCTCACTTTCTACACAAATGCGCTTTTCCTTAGCTCTATTTTTAAAAGGAGTCACTTTGCTGACTCTAGTCATTAACATTCCAGGAGATACACTAATGGGAATCACATTTTCCTAGCAAGAAGCCCGTAAATATAATAAACTCAACAGCTAATCAACCGCAGCTCTGACACAGTTTAGACATCGTAGTCCTGTTTGACCAGAGTAAGACCACATGGGTCCCACAGACGTGCTCCTGCTCAGAGGGCACTGCAGACACTGGTGGGAGAAGGAAACCACTGAGGCCTGGTTCCCACCACAGGCATCTAGCTAAGCTCCTGGGTTCTGCCAATCCCAGAAGTCGTTTCATTTTACACGAACCAGTCACTGCTCACAAAACGTGACGCCCATTTTCAAAATCAGTCTAATTCCTAAAGACAATACAATTAAAGTCCAATAAAAATTCAAATACATCCAGAGCTCACAATATCTATAGTTAATTACATACGTTGACGAAGACGATTTCCTATGTAACAAGTACAAAAAGATACAATCAAAGAGACAAAGAAGAAAGAAAACGGTAATGTTCTTTAGATAGACTTTGAAGTTTCTTCCGTTAAAGAGCAGATAAACTTGGGTTTGCAGTCCTAATCTATTACATATATATACATATATGTGTGTAATTTCCTCTCGCTATAAGGACATCAGAGAAAACAGACTGGGAAGGATCAAGATGACCTAATAACACCGTTAGGCAAAAACTAAAGAACACATCTTAAAATGGCAAAAAAACCCAAAAAAAAACCCCGCAAAAATATTACCAATCAACCAATCAAATAAATAAATTAGCAAACAGAGGAATGAGAAGAAAGCAGGTATCAGTCCCACCTTAGTTTTCAATGTACAAAAGGCATTTTAAACAATGCGGGTCAGGTAAACCACCTGATTTAAAGCAACAGTTAGGATGTGGCAGAAGATATGCCAAGGCGGACACAGCTGTGGTTCTCAGCCATCTGACCTGTGCTCACATCCACTATAGTTCATCCCACGCAAATGCAGTCTGTCTGAGTGCAAAACCTTCTGTAGTCTTCCTAACAACCTACCAACTCGCCTAACCAATTAAACTCAAATGAAATACAACTCACTTAATCTTTATACGTAAGTAAACATGAAATTATGGAAACAAATTTCACTAAAATTCAACACCAAAATTAGCCGGGTTCTGTATTTCCAAGTCCATGTAACTTCAACTAAAGATTGTGGTAAATGTTATCACCAGAACCAAGATTACACTGAAACACAAAATACATCCTTTCTAATGAATGAGATGCTATGGAATGCTATGATCAAAGCCTCTTCTTTGGATTTGATTAATCAGATAGATCCCTAATGGCACATTTCTCCCCCCAGCCCCCGTCAAGTCAAATAGAACTCTGTAAGGCAAATGTTCAACTATTTCAATGAAACCATGAACTAATCCAAGTTGCCTAACAATTCCATAAACTGAAAGTATAACTTTACCCTAATTTAAAGCTCAGAAATGGTTTATAACAAGATAAAAAACCTTCTTTCCCTGATGACTCATCTTTCACTAGGAGTGAAGTGACTATCGAGCAGGACTAGTGAAAATGAAGTTTTCAGTGGAAAGAAACGAAAAACTTAATGAGTCCGCACCTGGCATGCCAGACCTCGTCTCCCACCACCCTGCCCAGACCTGGCCCTCTGCAGTACCTGAGGTGTGAGGCCACTAGTTACCTGTTTTGAGGCTGGGACTGAACTCTTGGCTAGTGCTGGGAGGTGGGAAGGCCTCCAGGGCTGTCTGTGCTGGCAGGGTTCGATATGGAGGAGGAGTCAACTCTTCGTCACCAGAGAAGCTCCTCCGCACCCCACCTGTCATGGGCAGGCTCGACAAACTGACAGGCTTCTTCCCAATTGGCATCTTCCTCTCTAAACATCAAGTCAAACTAAAGTAAGCTTTTACTTACACGCTGGGCAAGAAAAGTGCATTATATAACTAGGAAAAGTCTTGCTGCATAGGATACTCTGAAAAGAGAACTATGCAAGATTTTTATTTCTAAAAACAAGGAGTGTGTGTGTTGGGGGTAGATAATGGGAGAGGTTATATCTAGACTTTGAGAGTCTGGTGATCCTGGTTCCTGACTCTCAGATAAATTTAAAACAAAAGAAAGCAAAATGAACGAGAGAGAGCATTACTAGTATGGAAAATGGCTGGCTAATTTCCTTCACAAAAATGTTAGCTTGAGAGGAGTTGAAAATTCTATGCAAGAGAGAGAGGGTTTAGCCTGGCTGAGTAGCTCAGTTGGTTAGTGTCGTAGTTCCGATATACCAAGTTTGTGGATTTGATCCCCAGTCAGGGCACATACAGGAATCAACCAATGAATGCATAAATAAGTGGAACAAGAAACTGATGTTTGTTTCTCTTTCTCCTTTCCTCTCTAAAAATCAATAAACAAAGTTTTATAGGTCCGACGAGCATGGCTCAGTGGTTAAGTGTGTTGACCCATGCACCGGAGGTCACAGGTTGGATTCCTGGTCAGGGAACATGCCAGGGTGTGGGC
This sequence comes from Myotis daubentonii, assembly GCF_963259705.1. Taxonomy (NCBI): domain Eukaryota; kingdom Metazoa; phylum Chordata; class Mammalia; order Chiroptera; family Vespertilionidae; genus Myotis; species Myotis daubentonii. The sequence goes on along the minus strand of NC_081855.1, from coordinate 45,291,138 downwards.
TGGATCCCCAGCCAGGGGTGCACAAAAGCAGCTGACTGATATTGACGTTTCTCTCTCATCAATGTTTCTATCTCTCCCTCCCTCTTTCTAAAATCAATAAAACTTGCTCTAGCTGGTTTGGCTCAGTGGATAGAGTGTTGGCCTGTGGACTGAAGGGTCCTGGGTTCAATTCCAGTCAACGGCACATGCCTAGGTTGTGGGCTCCATCCCCAATAGAGGGCGTGCAGGAGGCAGCTGATCAATGATTCTCTCATCATAGATGTTTCGATCTCTCTCTCTCCCTCCCTCGCCCTTCCTCTCTGAAATAAAAATATATTAAAAAATAAAATCAATAAAGACTTATTAAGTTTTCAATTGTTTTCATGGGGTAGCATTTCACTGCCCATATATGCCCAAACACCGACCTTCGGAGAGAAACAGTTTAATATATTATCTGGATGGCAGGGTTTTACTGATATGATATGTGCTCCCCCCCTAACTTTTGGTTTATAATACGCAATTTTAGAAAACACGAGTATTTCTTGGGGCCCTCTTGTGGACATTTTGAGAACAACACCATAGTTAGGGATTAGTTGAAATAGTGCCCTCTTGTGGGCAATCTGAGAACAGCACCCCAGTAAGGGATTACTTGCAATAGCGCCCTTTTTAAATTATTATTTTAAACATCTTTATTGTTGAAAGTATTACATATTCCCTCCCTTCTACCCCCATTGACCCCTTCTAGCCCGCCCTGACCCCAGACCCAGGCCTTCACCACGCTATTATTTGTGTACAATACAAGTGTGGAAAACACTTGTATTTCTTATTCTGAAGAGCAGTTCTAAAATTTAAAGCATGTTGCCTGCAAGTTCTTAAGCAATCTAATTTTTTTTTGAAATATCCTTTGGTTATAGTTTCATAAGGAAACATAAGCCTTCAAAAATTTATACAATGTTTTAATTAATAAAAAAGAAGATATTCTAAACTTTGCAAATACTGAACCAAGCATACTTCATTAGTCAGGTTGAAAGCTGAAGAATACTTACATATACCTGTGAATATAAATTGTATTTGTTTTCTTCCAGAGTATACAAATGACCCAGGCGAGGGCAATCAGAAATTATGCTTCACAAAATCAAGACTAAAAGATAAACCTAAGTCAGACTGTATTCCTATGTAAAATGATCTGGACACTAAGCTATTAGTGAGTACACATTCACCTCAACTGCCAAACTGAACTCATGTACAGCCATCATTTAGACTTTTCCTAATACACTACACACCTAGAGGTGAAAATGCCAGGACAATCTCCAACTCTACTACTACTACTAGCCCCTGAAGATGACACAGAAACAGTGCTGGTTTTCTGGCTCTTAAATGACTAAACCTTGAGGGAAAAAAGGCTTTTCAGACTGAACGGAGCACATGCACAGAACAGTCTACAGGACCCTCTTGGCAGAGTATGACTTATTTTCCAAAGGACTGGTTACGTTATCCTTTTATAGCATGGACACAGCTCATTACAAAACAAGCTAGAATAACGAAGCCAAGCAACTGTCTATTTCTGGAAGACATAAGCACTGCCAACCAATACACTGATGGATGATTCTGGATACACAAAGACCAAATAGTTATAAGAAAACAACAGAGCCAGAATATAATAATCTGTGGGCAAAGTTCAAACAAATGAAAGGTTTTGTGGCCTATCTGCTATTGATATAAATCTGAATGCAATGGGTGACTTAGGTTCCTGGACCCCAAATTCTTTCTTATTTGGTAAGTTTTATGGGGAAAATTTCTAACAAATACTTTGTTGACTAATATAAAAAAACAAAAGGAGCAAATAGTTCCCGTATAATGAAGACTGCTTCTTCTTCATTCATGTGGCACAATTCCTTATCCTCAATTCCAAAATTCCAAGTTTCTATAAAACTTTGGAAACAAAATCAGACCTCATGTGGTGATACTCTTTATAATCTTTATTTGGCCCATTTAATGTAAATATTTATATATATTCTGCTTCATAAAATGCTCCAGAGTCTGCAATGGGTGCTACATTAGTGTATACTACGCACACTATACTTTTCTAAAATCCAAAGAATTCTGAATTCCAAAACACATCTGGCCCCACGGGTTTACTAATAAGAGAATCTGAGACCATAGTTCTTCCCTTCTATGTCCAAAGGACAATTTAAAGACATTAGGTAGAAAAAAAAAGACATCAGAGATCATGCCATAACACGAGCAATTAAAAGGTTAAAGAACACATACATTTATAGCTCAATTCTTTTTTCCCAGCTAATCCAGCAATCTGATAATGTTAAATGTCACTAAAAACTGGGGTACTGATATGATCACTTCATATTTCTTCCCATGTTCCTACCACATTAAGCTCCATAAGCCAGAAACAAACCCTCCAAGTGCCACACTAGAGAGGCGTGTGAATTGTGTATACAACAGTCAGAAACTAGTTGTGAAAAATATCATCTCATAACCATTGAGTAATAAAAAACATTCTGACATTCAACATCTTGGAAAGAAATTTCTGGAATCTCAAAGTCTTGTCCAATAGAGAGAGAAAAGACAGCTCAAGCAGCCCACGCTCGTCAACCGTACAGAAAGCTTAGTGCTCACATCTACCACGGCTGGTCCACTGACCAAGTTCCTGGTGAATTCTCCCTCGTCATTTCCAGATAAATGGGAAATCACTTTGGCCGGCCTGGTCTGGCAATGCTCTCTGCAGTCTGAGTATCAAACGGCAAGCAGCTAGTGGGCAAAATAACTCTGGGCCTATGGGAAACTCATGCCTCCAATAAAGAAGAGAGGGTAAGAGACAGGCCTAGAAGTTCTCACTCCTGTGAGGCGGGTCTGGGTTCTGTGCTGGAAGGAAACCAAAGCACCAGCGCAGTGGTTGGTAGAAGTTTTCAAGTTCCCGCAGGAAGAATTATAAACCAACAACTATGACTGGGAAGGTTAGGACATATATATATTTTTTTTTAATGCTTCTTCAGTCTCCTGGTTGCTAATGAGACAGATTAGCACTTATTTGAAGTTACGGCACGTCAGCTGGGAAAAAACTGACTTAGTCTTAACCTTCAAATGTACTTTTTACTTTTAAAAATATTTTTCCATGAAAAAAATTGTATCTTAGAATGAAATATTCCATGACCATCTTCATGAAGAGAATCTGTGGCTCTCTATGGTGGAGAAAAAAGATTTTAAAAGCATCAGAGCTAGCCCTGACCGGTTGATAAAGCATCGGTCGGTGGAGTGAAGGGTCCCAGGTTCCATTCCGGTCAAGGGCATGTACCTTGGTTGCGGGCAAAACCCCAGTAGGGGGTGTGCAGGAGGCAGCTGATAGATGTTTCTCTCTCATCGATGTTTCTAACTCTTTATCCCTCTCCCTTCCTCTCTGTAAAAAAATCAGTTAAAAAAAAAAAAAGAATCAGAGCTATCAATATATTTGGCTATTAACCCCAGTAACCATTCATTGTAAGGTAAAATATAAAAAGCATATTTTAAAAAATTTTCTTAAGTTTGACTTTGCTACCCATCCACTTGAATTTCTTATAAGAACTGTTCTAGAGTTTAATTTTATAAGAGTTTTGGGTTTATTAGGCTCCAAGTCTATTATAAGCATCAAGCATCTGCTATTAAAATTTTTAAATAAAAATGTTTTTTTAAAATTAATTTCCAGTAGGTTAACATATTATTTCAAGAATCACTTGTAGATTCTATTCTTTACCATATATGTTATAATCATTTTTCTTGTCAATTAAAATATGTGGTTCTCATTATTGCAAATGTTTGCCTTTTATGGCATACTGCACCTTTAAGTGTAATACACAACGCACAGTCATCAGCTCTCACAAGGGATATCACTTTTTGTGCAAAAATACCGTGACCCCAATTGGTTAACAATTTAGGAAATGTATATAAACACCATGTGGTGACCCACTTTTCTTATGTCCTTTGTATTGCTGGGACTTAGCCTTTTTCTTCTGTTTTGATGAACCTGATTGGCTTTCTCTTGTCGCTGAAAGATAAAAGGGAAAATTGGTACAAGATAATTGCTTACCACTAACCATAGGTACAACTTAAATGAACTATCTTTACCAAGAACTGTTATACTTGTAAAATTACATGATGCTTTGAAAATAAGAGTGCTTGTTCTGATAAAACCATAAACCTCAATACCAGACAGATTCCACTATCTATTCAATAAGCTCTTACCATATTCCAGTAAATTATTGGCCTATCATTTTAAACTCATTAGAATAGGCCTACTTTAATGTCATAAGTGCTCTTACTATTGTGTTTCTATAGTCATTAGGAATCTCACTATTGAGTTTGCACGGCCATGGTACACATGCTCTAATTCTGTGATACTGTTTTTGAGTCCTAAGATCTTACCTGGCAACCAATCAGACATAGGTATATTCTTGTCCTGTGAGCTCACAAGATGAGCATTGTGAGACAGTCCACTGAAGGATTGCTGACTTACTAAAGGACACCTTTCTGTATACCAACTTACACTGTGAAGCGGGAGGCTGTAGTTGATATCCAGTTAATTGACACCACCCTACAGGATAGAGGTCAGGAGACTCACAGTCTACCCACTGGTCATATTCTTCTTCCCATCCATCAAAGTGTATCCTCAAGAGGCGATGAATGATTCGAGTTACTGTGGCTACACATATTAAACGTGGCTCCATGAGATCTACTGCTTCTAACTTCATTCCGACACGAAATCCGTGATTTGGAACATCCTGACATGGAGAAGCAAAACATTAATATTGGTGAGAAGACAAATGCATAACTCCAGTATCACTATGAGAGGGAAAGAGAGAAAGCAACATAACCACATAATGTAATTTAAACCAAAAATTCCCCAATAATTCTTCAGTCATTGAAACGTGTGAAGGGGAAGCATTTAAGAACTAGATAGGCCACGTATTCATTTTTATGTTACTCAGATTAAAAAATGAAACCCTATTTGGAAACAAGCTTCACTTCCTAGGTAAAGGAAGTATTTATATTGTTTTATTACGCTCTATTTTTTAAAATATAAATCTCAAAAAAAAAAGGAAAGAAAAAAATAACAACAACAAAAAATATATATGTAAATGTCCACTAAGAAATTCTAATAAAAGCAATGATAGTTTCTCAATAATGATGTACATTTTTGTGTACAAGTCCACATAATCATGCCATCAGTGAAATTTACCTTATTAAATAGTTTTACTGGTGCTGCAATGGAGCCAGTTTCCCTGAGGTAGTCAAACCATTTAAAAGGAAGTTTAGTGTAACCTGTGGGACACAATTGGTTTAAGTAGCAGTTCACTTAAAATTAGCATAATACTAAAAGCAGGTAACAAGCAACTCAGCACAGGCTCAGGTTTGAGGTTATAATTCTCACTCTGATACTGTTGAGTCTCACAGCTCCTCCATGTTAGAAAGGTTTTCCTTCTTTTCTAGACAGACCCTGGTATACCCACTTATCCTAACGCAAACGCGACTCTCCCTTCCTCTGGCACCACAGGAACTACAGACTTCTGCTTTCTCAACCCTAGGCTTAGAACAGTCCAGCATCTAACACCTTCCAGCGACATTCTTTTCTTTACAAGAAAGAAAACTCACTGAACAAATGCTATTTTTTATAGACATCTGGGTTTGTCCCCCCCACCCCGCCCCTTCTTTTCTTAAAAGAAAAACCATAGGCTCAGATGTTAAAATCAGAGAAGTTGTTAGTTAAGCCACGAGAGCTATTTAAGGTTCTACCTTCTTTTAAAAAGCCACATGACTTTAAAAATGGAAACTTGCCCCCTCAACACTAAAGTATCTATTTAAAAAACCAGTTAAATGTATGCAATAACCTATTGAGCTTAATCACCATTTCAACAGTGCTTGAGAATACAAATTCATATTATAAAGTATATGGATTCTCAGAAAAAATTCTATACTAACAATTTATTAAAGCTACCTGGAATATAGTGCTTTGATTTTTAGACCATCTCACAGCTCTTATGGTGTGTGCATATATTCATATATGCAATATATACACAGATATTCACACAGCAAGAAGTCTAGGGCTGTGTTAAATGTTGTAAACAGATATCACATAAAAGGAAAGCAAGAATGAAAACCCAGTATGTGTATTAGGATCAAGTACCTCTAGGTGGAGTAAGTTCAATCATGTTAATTTCACAGAAACCAACAGGGAAAATAGAAGGGGAGGTTGCATGATAACAGAACCAGTCAGATCCATCTGCTGCTTCTGAGCCATCGATCCCAATCATTAGGAATCCGTCAGCCAGCACCTTTTAAATGAAAAGAATTCCAAGTATTTGAAATTAGACACCATTATTTTTTTAAAAACATTGATTTTTACAGAGGGATAGAGAGTTAGAAACATCAATCAGCGGCCCCCTGCATGCCCCCTACTGGGGATCCAGCCCACAACCAAGGCACATGCCCTTGACCGAAATCGAACCCAGAACCCTTCAGTCTGCGGGCCGAGGCTCTATCCACTGAGCCAGACCAGTTAGGGCTAGACACCACTATTACAAAAATGACCCTTTAAGTTTAAGTAACATACTAAAGGAAAGGAAAATCTATGACATAAAAGATTTCTTAAAAGTGAAAAATGCTTGCCAGGGGATTCTTAGGCCTGAGAACTGAGAACCACTCTTTTAAAATCTTTTCTTATAAGCAGTTTCAGAAAAAAAGGAAAAATAAAAAATAAAAAAAGGAAGTACTACCTACCAAAAGGAAGGAAAAGGCACAAAAAGTTAACACAGGAAACTGAAGATAAACTTGGCCTTGTTACAATTCTGTGCTGGACTAGTTTGGACCAGGAAGTAACTTAAATATTTTCCCTCTAATTTAGGATATACTTCAACAAATAAAGGCAGCGACTCAAGAGGACAATCTTAACAAGCTATACAAGAGGAGAACCTCTGATAGAGAATTCAAAGTCACTTTAAATACTCGTAACTGTCTCGTCTCCCCAGTGAAGACACACACACACACACACACACACACACACACACACACACACACACACACACATTTTATGTCAAGAAGAATTCTATTAGGGGCCTCCTTCTCCTGTAACTTTAAAAACAGTTCTTATAACTGCATTCCTGTATTTTAAAACCCATTCTTGTACCTTTCTAATGGTTGCCACACATATTGTGGAAAGATTTAATGGGTCTATAGCTTCCAATTTCATTCCTTCCTTGAACCATTCCCCACTCTGGTCCACTTCTTTTACCTAAAGAATTACAGGAAAGCACATCACTGTTACAAATATTATCATTTTAATAATGAAAGTGTTACCAATTTGAAAAGGTTTACCAGATGGAAATACCAAATGCCTTCTCCTACCTACCTAATATTTTAATGCAAACTTTCATTAGGGAACAGAGAGAATTCAGGCAAACAGACAGAATTTAAAAATAATTATAATCAATAGTTGTGACACCTATGAATTACAAGGTCTTAATCCTTTTAAGTGAACATATGTAATTGTGATTTCTATAATTTTAGGAAAAAAAGCCCACAACCCTCTTTTAAACATAATTTACAAATGAGGGTTCTTATAAAAACTTCTTACCTTAGCAAATAAATGTGGTGGTGTATCAAAATGTCCATCCTGTTTCTTTGTAATATCTACAAGGAAAAGTTACATGCTAATCTGTCAGCATTCGTGAGAAGACCAAAATCCACGTTTCTGTGAAGGTTTCACACTCACAAGGTACGTACACTCCAGAACACGGCAAAAATATGCCTTCTACATTTACGATTAATAACCTTTAATAGTCGTTCTCTCCTCAGAGTACATGTGCCATGAAGTACACTCAGCCAATTAGAATGCTGATAATTCCCTAATGAGGGCATTATAACTTTAAGTGTGTTTTAAATGTGTTCAGTATTAAGTTTAACCACATGTAATTCTGCTATTTTGATTAAAATTGAATGGAAAGAGAAAGGATAAAGGTTTAGATCTTTCAAATGGGGTGGATAAGAAAAATGTAAGAAAACAAATGTAGTTGTGACCAGAAGTGCATTATTTTTTAATTGAAGATGAGTGGAAGAAGGAATTAGGACACAAATACTCTGTGTGAAGCTTCTCGATTACGGTAGAATAAGCTGCCCAGACAACTAGAATGCTACCTTTGACCTATGCTATTCTGTAGAGAAAAATAACCAAGTAGCAGACTTCAGCCTCAATGACACTGTCAATAGGAGTTCTCATGACAGGTGCTTACCAGATCTTTTGAATCGATGGCCTATGCTTCGAGACCAGCCAATATGATGGATTAGTGGGCTGTGCATATGGCACCAGAAGTCATCTGTTTTATCTTCACTGTCTTCATACACTAGTCTTAATCGTCCTCCAATTACACTTTCCACCACTGCTACTCGTGTTCGACACAAATGTCTCTTGTCAACCACTTCTACTCTCATGCAAGGTTTGAAAGGATACTGCATACTTTCTGAAACCTTGAAACAAAAGCAGACAAAAACTCTTTGGGATTCATGACAGAAGTCTACAAATTATTTTACATTGCAGTATTAAAAATAATGATATTTACTACAGCTCTGGCTCACTAAATTAAAACAATTCCTTAAAAACTTGAAAGTTACTCCTTTTGACAGAGCTCTCATTTGACACTTCAGTCCTTTTCTAAGATTCCATCTTTACCTTTTGTGAGAAGTCTGGAGGAAGTGTTTTGGCACCAGTAAGTCGTTTCACTAGAAAAGCTTTCCAGTTCGTATACTTATGATGAATAGCTAAAACAAAAGAAATAACCAGTTACACCTTAGTGAAGAGTGAATTGCTACATAAAGTATTTGTTAAAAAAAAAAAAGTAACAAATTTCCTTGCAATTTAGAATATACTAAGGTCCTGAAGAGCAACAAAAATAGAGAAAACAAATATGTCTTGCCAGCAATTAAGTTAATTGAAACCAAAAAATATATTCTTAATTTCTGTATCACCTTAATGTTACTATGAGTGAAACTGCATTTAAGTCTGTGCATTTATATCACAGTAAGGGTAATAAACTGCTTACTTCTAGGAGGGACAAGAGGCTTCCCACTGGCTGCACACCAGCCAACTGGACGGATATCAGAGCTACAGATATTGCACCAGAAGTCCAGAGCAGAGTCGTTTTCAAATCCTTCATATCTTAAAAGGGCATTGTAACCTGAAACCAACAAATTAATCACCACATAAGGAGAAAATCAATGAAATAAATAGGACCTAGCTGCTGGTGATGGCTGTAAAACGTTAGTGTGTGTCTGCCGCAGAAACACTTGCAGGGTTGAGAACAGATGGCTAGGCCCAGCCCTGAGATTTTGATTTAGCAGGTCTTGGGTCAGGCTGAGAACGTGCATTTCTAACAAGTCCCCAGTGATGCTGCTGCCCCTGGCGTATGGACCAGACTTTGAGAACCATTTGTACAGTACAATCAGTTTTACTGTTTTCAAAGCCTGGCTTCCTCCTTAGAATGTACTTCAATTTTACCCACGGTTTCTTACATTTTAAAACAGAAATTCACAGTGAAAACAGAGTTGGGAAAGTTCTATTAGACTGTGTAGTTTTGAAAATAAAAGAAAGAAGATTGTGTATGGTTAGTTAATAAAATCTTTTCAAGTCAGAGAAACACCGTTAGAATACATTTCAAAGAAATTATTTTACTCAGCTCAAAGGGCGACCAATTATTCTTGGATAATTTGGATTTAGCTACTTCAAGAGTCTAAATTTTTCTGTCCTGTTTATTTGGAAATAAGACTTGAAAATGCTAAGTAAAGAAATTCAATAAACAGATGAAAGTCTGTGAAATCACTTAAAAAACTATATGTATTAAACAAATAGGAAGATGTATTTTATAGAAATAACAGAAAGTATAAGATATAACCTATTTATGATTTAATAAAATCTTATGTTGAAATAGATTAATGTTTAATTTAAGGTGTTTAGTAGAATAAAAGAGGCCAAATAAACTTATATTTTAGGCCGGGAGCTACATTTAGTCAGCCTTTGTATGTTAATATCTATGATAAAAATTTATAGCATTACACCTTCAGTTTTAAAATGCAGTAAGTCACAGAATAATTCATGAGTTTGCTAACTGTTGCTGAGCTCTAGTTCATGATTAACACCAGGCTCACTTCTAAAACATCACTAAAGTGGCTTAGAATAAGATATATGAGGCAATTAGATAAAACAGAAATGTAAAATCGGAGACGGAAGGTAGAAATAATTCTCGGATATTAAATGCAACGGATTTAAACACCTAGGACAGAAACAATATATTGCTGCTTTAAATTATGGTGCAGAGAATAAGAGTAGCATTTAGAGAATGCTTACATAGCAGGGGAAGCATTTCAAGGAAAAGATAGGAAATGAATTGGGTTATACGCCAAGTACAAAACATGGGACATTCTTGTGAGAGTAAGCAAAGGCACGGAGATGACAGAGAACACACTGTATGAGGGTGGAGGAAGATTAATCTCTTTAGAACAGATGACTTATATTGGGGAGCAACACAAGATTTGGTCATTGGTGTACGGTGCAACTCAAATGGCTGTAAATGCTGGCCATCTTCACCCTTTAAGGACAAAGAAGCCAGAAAGGTCTTGAAGAAGAGCAACAAAAATAGAGAAATGCCTATTCATTTGTACATTAAAGACATTTAATTTGGAAAAATGGAATTAAGATCATTTTTAGGTAAGTTAAGTCTATCGATGACTGGGGGAGAATTTCTGGATAGGACTAGAAAGAGCAGGATAAGACACCTCTTCCAGTAATCTAAGGGTAACTTTCCTTATTTGAGTGGCTATCCCTCCCCTACAGTGCCCTGTGACACCACCACTCACTGAGCACCTTGTCATAAACTTTTTCAACGTTTGGCAGATGTAAGCTCACAGAAAAAAACCAAGTCTTACACTTTTGCACATCACCTGCCTACAGTGTCTAACAGAGTAAATACCTAATACATTTACTTCATGAGCAATAAGGTAATAAAGGATCAGGGTACACAAAAGTAGTGGACATGAAGAAAAAGGAAGAACTCAAGATACATGAAATTATCGATACTAGTTTACTTTTGCTATTATGACTCTTATCACTTTTTTTTTTTAATACCTCTACTGTGTGTTACTTTTCAAAGTATTTTCCTATTCCAGGGGTTGGCAAATTCTATTATGGCTCACAGATCTGGTCTGATTTGTTGTTGTTTTTAAATATATTTTTAATGATTTTGAGAGAAAGAGAAAGGGAGAGGGACAGAGAGAAACATCAAGGTGAAAGGAGAACATCAATTGGCTGCCTCCTGCACACCCCCCACAGGAGGATCGAGTCTACAACCTGGGCATGTGCCCTGACCTGGAGTCAAACCCGCAACCTTTTGGTGCACGGGATGATGCTCAACTAACTGAGCCACACTGGCCAGGGCTGGCCTGATGTTTTATAGTTTGCCATCTAAGTATGGTTTTTACATTTTCAATGATTGAAAAAACAACAAAGAATAGTATTTCCTAATAGGTGACATTTATATAAAACCCAAATTCAGTGGCTATAAAGTTTTACTGAAACACAGCCATGCCTATTCATTTGTGTATTGCTATAGCTGTTTTCATGCTACAATGGTCGAGTTGAATAGTTGTGACAGATTGTTTTGCCCAAGAAGCTGAAAATACTTATGTCTGGCTTTTAACAGAAAAAGTTTGCCAACCCCTGCCCTAATACCATATTTATTTATTTGGCAACATTTGCAAAATTTACAAATATGTTTCCTTAAAAGTTACACATATAATCGGCATTTTCTAGAACAAGATGCGTGCTTTTCACCTGCTAATTTTACAATCCCAGCAATCCAGAAGACTTTGGTAGGCAGGCTGCAGTCTGTATTGGGAACTTCTACTCTCACATTTTCTGAGATATCACCCCAGCAGGTCCCCATAGGTGCCTGTCATATAAAAATTACTAAATTATCATCTTATTAACATAAAACCTAAAACATATCATTCAAAATTAAGCATTACTATCAATAATAAAATTATTAAACTAAAAATGCCATTTAATTCATTCACTTTTCTTTAAAAATATAATTGTTATTCCCCTTTTCACAGAATTCTATTTGTAAAAATCCAGTGACAAGGTCAAGCTCAAGATGAAGAGGATTCACATGTATTAGAATAAATCCATGTTGACCAAAATTCAATACTGTACTAATACAAGACTTGAGCAGCAATTTTTTAAAAACTGAATCACAACTTGAGGGACTTCACAGGATAAAGATGACTTAAGAAACTCATTATTTTTAATATGCACTGAATAAATATACTTTAGTTTAATCTCTAATTTTAAAAGATCTCACCAAAGAGCAGAAAGAAAAAAATTCCCATCAGCAATGTGGTTTCCAATAACAAAGGAGAAGCAAACTTAAATATCTGTATTTTCAACTTAGTTAAATTCATAGAACAGAAATATAGCCTGATAAACAGACATGTGGCAAAAGCACTGGGTAAAATTATTTAAAAGTGGGAGTTGAAGAGTTTTTGAAGATGCATACCATAGTAACTTGTTAAATAATTTGTTATTTCTAAATTTCTCATGCAGGAGTTACTGTAAACAAAAAGAAAACTTTCAATGTTAGAACCCGTAATCAGTAGCCTCCAGACTACTTTAACAAAAGGTTATTTTAACCTTTAACAAAAGGTTATTTTAACCTTTAACAAAAGGTTAAAATGAGGATTCAGAAAACCAACTAAACGACTATCATGAAGGGATTTTCCAAAATTCACATATGTTCCTAAATTACAATTTCCACTACATTTTAATCCTTATAACTTGAGGCCATTTACAATTATCTGGAGCGTATGCAATGGTAAATTAAATCAAATGAGTGAATTCAGGAATATAAATGCTAATAATACTAAACAGTCTCTATGGCCTTTGATATCAGCTCCAGGAAATATAATTCAGAACCTTGATCATGATTAGGTGAGATTATAAAAGACCTGATAATACGAGCAAATCAGGAAAAGACAAAATAGCTTCAAGGCTCAAAGATGAGTAAACACAAAGACATCTAGGAGTCACAGGATCTAGCCAATTTGAACACGGGGCAATGTTTTCCATGCAAAGCCTTCCATACATTGGCAAATGCTAACCCAACAGGAGGATTAGCCTAAAACAGTACACGAACCCTGTCCTCTCAATACTTTACATGGAACTCCTGAAGGAGAGGAAGAAAATGTCAAATGATACTGAGCTAGGATAAGTCTGGCACCAAACACAGAATCAATTTATGGCTATTGCTTGAAGTAGCAAACAAACTTGAAGACAATGGCCTATCTCAACTATGTGTGATTCTGGAAGGGTACATGTAACTACCTCCCTGAGCTGTGCAAAAAAAATAATACCTCCGTCATGATGACCTCTTCCTGCTTTTTTAAAAAACGGAAATACTGGACTCTTCGGGTTCTGCTATCTCCCCCTGTATCACTCTAGACTGTAGGGCCATCCCTATTGCCAGCAGATATGACCAGAAAAGGAGAGGCTGGGAGGAAGATAGTAACACAGATTAAGCTAAGATAAATTAACACAAAGACCATGTATTCAATTCTGTGAGGATGGACCAATTAGAGTCGACAGATGTAGTTAAATGTATTGAATTAAGAAAGGGTATTCATTCATCCCTCTGTGTTTGGCTGCCAAATCTTATGGAATGGGTTTATTTTTCATTGAGAAGAAAGAGGCATGGTATTGCTGAGTAGGTGGGGTTTATGTTGGCACAGTGCTAAGTACATTTGGCAGACAGGACTCCTTTTTGAACTAGATATGACAATGTCATACTGATTTTTTTTTAAAAAAAAGCCTTAACAATTGTTTGGAGAAAATAACTTTTAGTCACATTAAAGAAAACAAAGTATCAATATGCTCACTTAAAAAATAAAGTTCATGTTGACTTTAGCAGGGGATATTATGTTCTGGTCCCTACAGTCTGGATTGGTATAGGAGAAAGTAGCAGAAAGTGACATTTGTTCTTGCCTGTAAGTTTGTGGTTCTGCTAGGCCCTCTTAAACCAATCCATATGGTTTACTCTAAGAAAAAAAAAAGTAGAAAACAACAAAAAAGAGCACAATAGTCACTGAATAGTATGTGCTCGATGTGTTGAAATAAGGTAATTTTATAGATAATGCCCTTTTGTTTAAAATGAATATTCTTAAGTGTGGAAGACTAAATGACCCAGGGCTTGACAGCCATCTTCATCCAAGTCATCTGTCTTCTCTTGCTGGCAGGAGGGATACCTCTGAAAGTCTGGATTGGCATAGCATGAACTAGCAGAACCATAATTTACAGGTAACAACAAATTTACCTTCCAGACTCAGGGCGAGAGGTCCACCTCAGGCTCCTCCCAAACCAGGAAGATCTGCTTCACCACTTCCTGCTCCAGGCCGCTCGTGAGGCTATCTGGGAGCGACTCTCCTTCCCTGCAAGGTAAGCTATCATCAGGTCCTGCCGACACGGCCACGTCCAAATGCTGAGGGCTCCCCAGCACAAATGCATAACCTCCACCTGACTGTGTGCAAGGAAGTAATTCGATGGGAAGCCTTATTTTCTGCACTCAAGAATGTTCCCAGGCAGTCCAGCAGCCTGGGTGGCTGGCATTTAGATTCTCAGAGGGCTGATTCACGGCAGAAATACAGATTTCCTTCCATAGAGCTGCCAACCTATAATTTTCTTATTTAATCCTCACCTGAGGATGTTTTTTCCATTGATCTCTAGAGAGAGTGGGAGAGAGAAGGGGAGAGAGAGAGACAGAGAGAAAGAGAGAGAGGGAGAAACATCGACGTGAAGAGACACATCAATTGGTTGCCTCCTACACTCGCCCCTGCACTTGCTTCTACCAGGGCTGGGGAACCTGCGATCGAGGTTCCTGTCCTGGACTAGGTATCGAACCTGCAACCATTCGTTCTGGGGAAAGACGCTCCAACCACTGAGCCACACTGGCCAGGGCCAACTTACAACTTTTGCTAATCACACACAATCTTCAATATTAATAGAATTTAAGTGGGCAGAGGTTAGACTTGAAATTGCATATGGGTAATAAAAAAAAAATCAACCCCAATGATGATATGGCAAATGCAGAAAAAGCCATCATTAGAATATTTTAAGACTAATAGGCATATTACTAAAGTGCATCAAGTAGAAAAAGATGAAATATTTGGCTAAAAAAAGGAAGAAAACATTATAGGAAATTAGCTAGAAAGAAATTAGAGCTCCTAAATACTACTTGCTAGAATTAACAGGAAGCAGAAACAGAAAAAAAAAAAATCACTCCCATTCACCTTTGATACTAGAATCTATTTTTTGGGGTGGTGGCAGCTGGGAGATGGGAATTGCAAGGCAAGTACAAAAGGAAAATGGGATGTTTGGAGTGAAAGGATTACAAACGAGAGAATGCCATGTGCACATAAAAAGGAAAAGCAGTGGTTATTAGTTTGAATGACATAAAACAGTACATAACTAAAAAGAAAACCACATTAAACAAATATTGTTTAAGAAAATAATCTAGAGGGTGGGGGTGATAGGGGGATAAGGACACATATGTAATACCTTAATCAATAAAGAAAAAAAATTAAAGAAAAAGAAAATAATCTAGATTACTTAGGATTTCTTTAAAACTGGTGATTTTTTATTGTATTACAGTTCACTGCTTTCCTGGAAAGAATCATTTGTGGCAAGACAATAGCTAACTCAGATGGGACACTACTAAGTGCCAGAAATTCAAGTTTTATTTCCATTAGAAAGAAACTCTGCCATCTAGGATGACATAGTGAAGAGTCTAACATAGTTAAAATGAATGCAAAGTCATATTTATTTTCAACTTTCAATGAGTAAGTGCCTATGTGTGGTCAAGGTTAGGGAAAAATATTTTTTTAATTGAAAGATTATTTTAATAAGCACATATCTGAGAAACAGATAAGTATTACTATAAATTACTGTTACTGTACATATACATACAAAAGGCCTTTTCTTTTATTCTTAAAATTTAAAAATATAATTGTGATACATGCTGCAAAGAAAGGATTAGAAAATATCAAGAAAGGTATCAGCTACTATTTGTGGAGGCAGGATGAAAAAGTGTAGTAAACTCAGCTTTAAAGTTATGGCAAACATGTAAAAAGGGCCTTTTAAAAAAAAATAGAAAACTAAAACTATTTTCAAGGGGGAAAAAAAGCAGGATGTTAGCATTTCTGGCTTTAGTGATCACAATGACAAGATACCAGTGGATATAGTCCAGGGACCAAACAAGATATGAAACCTGCAAACACATAACTGAAGGAGGATGATTTTAGCTTTTGTGTGGCTCATGTACATTTGATATTGATGCATTTTGCCCCCTGCTGTAATACCTAGGGAATGTTTTACTTGATTTTCTAAGGCAAATCATGGGAAATAGCATTTTAACTTAAAAGACTATAGTCTTTATGGCAACAATGCTCTAACCAACGGAGTTACTGGGGAAGGGCTGAACTAGATGATTTTAAAGACAACTCACAGTTTTGTGCCATATGACTTAGAATTAAAAATGATATTGTCTAACTCAGTGGTTTCCAACCTCAGGGACTGCCAAGGAAGGGGGGCCAAGGGCCAAGGCTCTAGCCATTCCATCCCACCTCTTTTTTTTAAATTAATTAATTTTTAACTTTTTTCTTTATTGATAAAGGTATTACATATGTCTTTATTCCTTCTTTTTTTTTATTGTCTAAAGTTTTACATATGTCTCCTTTTTCCCCAATTGGCCCCTCCCCCCCCCACACACACACACCTCTTTCAGACAATCAGAACAGCTTCCTCTCATCCTAGCTATGTTTATTAGGGAAAAGGGGAATGCTGATACTAAAAAAAAAAAAAAAAAGTCTGAAAACTACCACCTAGATAAAAGATACATCAGAAATGTGGCAACCATAATATACAGATTTCTAAGTAGATACATTTAATGACAACTGAGCTTCATTTCCATTGCTAAATTATAAAAAACATCAAATGCTGTTGTAATCCTATCTAATAAAAGAGAAACATGGTAATTGGCGTACGACCGCTACCCTTCCCATTGGCTAATCAGCGAGATATGCAAATTAACTGCCAGCCAAGATGGTGGCCGGCAGCCAGGCAGCTTGAAACTAACATGAGGCTTGCTTGCTTCAGTGACGGAGGACTCCAACGTTCCCCGCCTGCCTTGCTGGCCTCTGAGCCTGCAGTTTAAGAAACATTGTAACAAATATAGAAGCTAAACAAAACCCCAGAAACCAGCTTTCAGCCGGCTGGGATCTCAGAGCTGGAGTTGATACAGAGTTTCGATTATAGAACCAAAACAAACCAGATACCTGCTTTAAGGAGCGGAGGCCTAAGAGCTGGAGCCTCAGAGCTAAAGCTGGCCCAGAATAAAAAAAGAAAAAGAAAAAAAGGAGCAGTTGGGAGCTTCAGTCCCAGCCTGAAAACAGCCCTCAGCCCCTCACCCAGACTGGCCAGGCACCCCAATGGGGACCCCCACCCTGAAGGGTGTGTGACCAGCTGCAAACAGACATCATCCCCTCACCCAGGCTGTCCAGGCACCCCAGTGGGGACCCCCCACCCTGATCCAGGACACCCTTCAGGGCAAACCAGCCAGCCCCACCCATGCACCAGGCCTCTAACCTATATAGTAAAAGGGTAATATGCCTCCCAGCACCAGAATCAGCAGAGCCGCGAGGCCTCCTGGCACCGGGATCAGCGTGACAGGGGGCAGCGCCCAAACCCCCTGATCAGCCCTGCTTTGTGCCTGATAGGGGGGAGCTCCCCAACCCCCTGATCGCCCTACAGCTCTGTGTGTGACAGGGTGCGGCGCCCCAACCCCCTGATCAGCCCTGCTCTGTGTGTGACAGGGTGCGGCGCCCCAACCCCCCCCCCCAGCCCCCCCACCGGCCCTGCCCTGAGTGTGACAGGGTGCGGCGCCCCAAACCCCTGATCCGCCCTGCTCTGTGTGTGACAGGGGGCGGTGCCCCAACTCCCCTATCGGCCCTACTCTGTGAGTGACAGGGGGGAGCTCCCCAACACCCTGATTGGCCCTGCTCTGTGCGTGACAGGGTACGGAGCCCCAACCCCCCTGATGGGCCCTGCTCTGTGAGTGACAGGGGGCAGCGCCCCCAACCCCGATTGGCCCTGCTCTGTGCATGACAGGAGCCGGCACCGCAACCTCCCCATCGACCCTGCCTTGAGTGTGACAGGGGGAGGTGCCCCAACCCCCCAATCGGCCCTACCCTGAGCGTGACTGAGGGTGGCATCGCAACCTCCCGATCCGCCCTGCTCTGCATGACAGGGGCGGCGCCCCAACTAGCCAATTGGCCCTTCTCTGAGCCCGACCAGGGGCTGCACCTAGGGATTGGGCCTGCCCTCTGCCACCCGGGAGCAGGCCTAAGCCAGCAGGTCGTTATCTCCTGAGGGGTCCCAGACTGCAAGAGGGCACAGGCCGGGCTGAGGGACCCCCCTTTCCCCCCGAGTGCACAAATTTTTGTGCACCGGGCCTCTAGTTGAATATAAACCACTATGCATAAATGGTGGAGTTATCACACCAGCCTCCCCCCAAATTCCTGGTTCAATCAGAACAACTCTGCTTCTATGTTACACACTGGATGTTGTTATTTTTTAAGTACGTTTTTATTGATTTCTTTTTAGAGAGGGAGAGAAAGATAGAAACATCAATGAGGAGAGAGAATCATTGATCGGCTGCCTCCTGCACACTCCCTAGTGGGGATCAAGCCTGCAACCCAGGCATAGCCCTTGACTGGAATTGAACCCGGGACCCTTCAGCCCATAGGCTGACGTTCTATCCACTGAGCCAAACCAGCTAGGGCCACATTGGATTTTTTAAAAATTATGTTTGAATAAAGAATCCGCCAAAACCGGTTTGGCTCAGTGGATAGAGCGTCGGCCTGCGGACTGAAGGGTCCCAGGTTCGATTCTGGTCAAGGGCATGTACTTGGGTTGCGGGCACATCCCCAGTGGGAGATGTGCAGGAGGCAGCTGATCGATGTTTCTAACTCTCTATCTCTCTCCCTTCCTCTCTGTAAAAAATCAATAAAATATATTTAAAAAAAAAAAAAAAGAATCCCCTAGCAGGGAAAGGCTCCCAACCTGTGCTCATGTTGAAGACAAGGCGTATACGGAGTTTGGAGGAAGCAGGCCCTACTGATGAACCAGTGTCAGGCAGATCTCGTGTTTCCAGCTGATGCCGACAGTAGGTTTTCTAAAGCCAAAGCTAGTAACCTAACCCTCCCTGGAGACCTAAAAGCGTATCTCGGGGGAGAACCATGAAGAGTCAACTCTAAACAACAAAATCAAGTGTAGCATGAGGTGTGATCTCCTAAACCAAATGGTTTCAGATGAAGATGCTGGTTAAGCCACAAAGCAAAGTCATTAGTTCTAATATATACTTAGAAATTACCAATGTAAGTTTTTTCCTATTTGATAAGGAGAAGGCAGTAAAGAAAGATGAGTGGAGCAGAAAGGCACTCGGTAACAGATGCCTCGCCTCTGCGTGCAAATGAGGAGTCTCCACTGTATTATTATTATTATTTTAAAGCTGATTTTAGAAAAAAGGAAAAAAATGATTTTAGAGAGAGGGAGGGTAAGGGGGGAAACTGAGATACAGATAGACAGATAAGAGAGAAACATTGAACGGTTGCCTACCTAAGTGCCCCAACCGGGGACTGAACCTGCAACCTGGATATGTGCCCTGACCAGGAATGAAACCCACCACATTCTGGTGTATGTTCCAACCAACTGAGCCACACCTGCCAGGGCCACAGCATTCATTATTGATAACACGATTAAAGCTAGATGCTCTATTTATATAACTAGAGGCCCGGTGCATGGCTGGGTCTGGCTGGCCCGCCCTGGACCAGCGGGGGCGGGGGGTGGGGGACGACGACACAGGAGGTTGGTGGACCGGCCCCACCCATGGTTGAACTCTGGTCGAATGGACAATTTGCATATTACCCTTTTAACATATAGGATAATACTTTAATCTTAATAAAGCAAAGTTGAAAAGAAAATCAATTTCATTATTATAATTGAGATTTTCTTGCAAAGAATTTTAATATAGTTTTATTATTCAAAGATATGGATGTGAAATAAAACATGAAATTGAGACTTTGATATGCTATTTAAAAAATATTCTTGACTACTTACATAAAATAACTAGACATGGCTTATGATACTGTAACATAAAAACCAATATTAAAATAAAGATAGTAAAGAATAAAGGCTATTCAGGAGACAACAGACAAGTGTTCCAGGAATCTGGGATGAAAGACTTATTGCAACTGAAAGCAAACTAATTCTGAGCTTCTTAGTACCAGAAGGAACTATCCCAAGAGACAGTTAAAGATTTGTTTAGTAATTCTCTTTAAAGCTGCTGTTGCCATGTATTTAATAGCTCTCACAAACGTGACACCACTATCAACATTACAGCAAAATAAATCGCCCAAGTTACACTGTGATAAGTATCTAAGATTCCACTTAAGTTGGTTCAGATAGTTACCGTGCCACCAGGACTAAGGGCTTAACACTTGTACTTTCAAGAAAGA
The DNA here is from genome assembly GCF_963259705.1 of Myotis daubentonii. Lineage (NCBI taxonomy): Eukaryota > Metazoa > Chordata > Mammalia > Chiroptera > Vespertilionidae > Myotis > Myotis daubentonii. The sequence goes on along the minus strand of NC_081855.1, from coordinate 45,270,507 downwards.
AAACCAGCAAATGAATGAACTTGCTTTAATTTATATTTCTACCACTAAATTAATATGTTTGGCCTTGATCAAGATCTTGTATTAGCCATGAATGAATGAAAATTCATTTGGATTTCCACAGCAAGAACTCAAACTCAGTTTTGTTTACGTGCTATTATTTAAAAGTATAGCCCTAACTTAATAAAATGTTAAGTGTAAACAAAATTTCATTCATTATTTTTCTAAATTCTCTTTTTTATACATGGTCAGTAGCAGATAGAACCTTTATATATAAATTGAACTTGTAGTCAGGTTACAAAAGCATTGTAGAAAAAAAAATTGCAGATAGTTTATCACAGGCTCTTGAATCAAAAAGAAATAGAATCAAAAGGAAAGAACTTCTCATCAGATACATATTAAACATAACACAATAATTTCTGATGCTTTGTAACAATCTAATTGCTAAAAAAAAATCTAGGAATGGGTTATGCATGATATATATACCACATATTTCAGCCCACAATACTGTATTACTAATAGTTCCTTCTGTGCTTTGGTGCTTTTACATTTGGAGACAAAAATAAAACTGGAAGACAGACCCTTTCTTTTCTGAATTATCAGGCCAAATCACAAAGATTTAGGTAACATACATAATAGACGATTTCTATTGTTGAATGACATGACATTGCCACTGTATAACTATTTTTTATACAAAACCAGCAACTTAATATAAAAATTGGATGAGATTAGTATTTGTCCTTGTTTAAAATAATTTCAGATTGCAATTTCTTTATAAAAAGCTTTTACTTACAAAACTTATAGAAGTTATTTTTTAGCTATTGATAGGTAAAATAAAAAACATTTCCATTACAAGGTATAAAATAAAGATCTAAGGATAAGATGCTTAGGTGTTATTGTACCTCTAGATTTAGCAATAAATAAGTGTTTCAATTTGAGGTGAGAAATTCCATACTCACATGTTTAAAGCAGGTAACTGGAGCTGCTATAAAGCTATTGCTATTGATGTAGTTACCCCAGCTGAAACCTTCCATGGAGACTACTGTTGAAAAAAAAAGAAATTTAGATATATTACAATTCTCAAATCTTTTATCTTTAACACATTGTCTGCAGGTAATTTTTATTGCGCGCTAACAGGTGGCGCGGGCCATTTTTGCTAATTTTATGCGCAAATGGCAACGTTCAGTAAAATTACGATAACTTTAGTTTACGTATTTATACGTTACCCGCATTCTATCGCTAGTCTATAAAAAACGTATCCCGCGTCTATAAAATACGTGTCCCGCGCTCTACTACCAGTCAACGTAAAACGTATAAATACGTTTCCCACATACAATGTGTTAAAAAGGCTATTATTTTAAAATGTGAATTGATATAAAATTAATTTAGCACCTTTAAAGTTGTGTTTTTATGTAAAGATTAAAGAACTTCTCTAGATGAACACGAATTTTGGCATCAGTCACATTTGCAAACAAATAGCAGTTAAACTCTTTTACATACAACATATATTCCTCAGAAGTGAATTAAGAGCTCTCCAGTTATGAGAAGCCAAGAACAGCTGAGCAGGTGCTCATAACTAACATGGCTATGGCTACTTTTGTTTTTATTCCCACACAGTTCTTTTTTTTTTTTTTTTTTTTTAATATATTTTATTGATTTTTTACAGAGAGGAAGGGAGAGGGATAGAGAGTTAGAAACATCGATGAGAGAGAAACATCGACCAGCCACCTCCTGCACACCCCCTGCTGGGGATGTGCCCACAACCGAGGTACGTGCCCTTGACCGGAATCGAACCTGGGACCTTTCAGTCCGCAGGCCGACGCTCTAGCCACTGAGCCAAACCGGTTTGGCTCCCACACAGTTCTTACGTGAGCCTCAGGGCTAAGTCTATCCAGTATCTACCACCTAATAGTAGGGCTTTCATTACTTTACTCCTTATTTACCTCCCGGCCAGAGAATATCCTATTAGAATGGTCCTTTTCTCTTTTGACTTGCTTCTACCCAACCCCCCTGAAGCCTGCTAAATGTCCTATTTCTTTGCCAATTACCTTCACAATGCTCCCTACCACCCAAAGCACTGACAAACAGTACATAAAAAATACCACACCAGATAAAAACCATTAATATAAAGGACGCTGTCACAAGTATGGGACAAAACCGTCATCAGGAAGCCTAGTGTCATGTGCTAATAGGGCATAGAAATAGCTTAGTTTACTAGAAACCAAATTAGAATGTCACTAATTAAAACTAGATGAATCTATCAAATTATTTCACCTCTATTACATTCACTCACATTACCTGCTTTAGTCTTTGCTTGATTTTGCAAGGTAGCTTGATACTGAGCATATGCGGCTAGTTTAGCAACTAAAGGTTGTTTCTGAAGAACTTTTGCTTTCTTTGTTGGAGGCTTACCCTAAAACAAGAAGAGTTAAGTAAATAGGATTCTTTTCACCTCCCCCCCCATCAAAAACTAATTTGATTGCATACTACTCATTCTGCTTAAGTAAACATCGAGGGTTTAGAAAATTATTAAAGCAGAGGGAACATACAAGGAATTTTAACATGAGAAATGTATTCTTGAGTTCTGGCACAATGTAGGTATCTAATATGGGTAGCAGAGCTGGCATAGACAAAAATAGCAATATGCAAATTAATATGTTAATAAAAAATTACATCCCATAGATGTTAAAATATAGGCTGTGGTGGGTACTTGATTCTTTCTTTTACTAGATAAAACCAGTGGTTATTCACTCATGCAGGTTGCCAAGCATTGCTATTTATATGGTAAGAAAAGATAATTTAACGTTTAAAGAGTAAGTGACTGAGGTTTATACCTTTAGCGCTAACGCAAAAGATCAATGACAAAATGATCATGGGCCAAATTCACAGTGTGACAAACTGCCATCCATTTGGGTACAGACCAATGCTCAGGATCTTTAGGCACTGTCTTTCTGAAATATAGAAATACATCTAAGTGATGTATTTCCTTAATTTGGGGGACTTAAATAATCCTTTCAGTGCTATGTAATGATCACAGTAATAAATTAAAGGAGAATAAGAAAAATGTGATCACAAAAATAAAATGTATTACAAAAATCAGATATGCAATGCCTTTAAAACATTGTTTATATGCTACAATAGTAAATCTTAGACAAATGGTCAACTCTCCAGTTATTCTGTAGGTATTGATATACAGAGAAATATGATTTTCCTTCTATATCATGAATGTTTTCAAAAAGGTTAGTTGGATTAACGAAATACATTTGGGCAAGGTATCAAATGGGTTATCAAAAGTACAAAGCAAAAATGATGGGAAAATAAAACCAAAGGGAAATCATATCCCCTCAAATGCTGAAAGATTCTACCTTAATGTTAACTCAAAAGAAAACATGAGGGAAAATGACTTCGATTTCTGCATATAGAAAGGTATATATTATATTTATAATTATTTAGAAAAAGGGTTTTTTTTAACCCACTTATAAAATTCAGTTTATTCTGGATAATATGCCTTGTCTATTTATAATAGTTGTCAATTCTACAGATGGAACAAACATGGGAGCTATTTCCTAAAAATGTGGGGTGTAAAATGATAACTGACCAATGGGGCAGAGTGGAGTGCGGTGAATCACATCAAATGACAGATAAACAGTGAAAGCCATAGAAATAACAGATATAAAGAATAAGAAGGTTTCTGTACCGTTACCTGAAGTCTGGCCAAAATGCTTGCCTTCTTGGAATTAGACGAGTAACTTCTTGAACACGAAACACTGCAGAAACGCTTTGTTTTGGAGTAAAAAGCATCTCGCACACCAACCATCCCACACATTTCACAGGTAGCTAATAGACAAAATAAAAAGACTGGTGTCATGATCATATAATAAAATCAATTTTAATCTAACAGTTTAATAATTTCTCCAATTACCTAAAAGTTTTAATTTAAAAAGTTTCCTTCTCAAGGATAGAAAATTTCTTCTATCTGTTGCTATACAAATGGTAGAAGAGCCTAGACAAAAGTTAAAAGATTGGTATGATGCCATAGCTAGGAGTACTGAAGGTCTGACAGGCTCTAAAAAGGGTCAAAAGACACAAACAAATATAAGTCAGATTCAACTAACATTTCCTTAGTGCTCACCAGGTGCCAGGCATTTTCATCTACATTATGAGCTGCAGTGTTTGAAAGGATTATAAACAAAAGATGAAAGGTGTAACACAACTGAGGAATAATACAAAGTATTGTGTAAGCCTTTAAAATATTGCAGAGATTGATACCTAAAAAACCAATTCTTGGAAAAACGCAAAGGGCAAAAGAACTAATCTCTCCAGATATGTTCAGGGACAAGACAAAGGGATAGGGCCTGAGCTTGAGGTATATGCTCTATTATTAACTAAAAAGGGCAACAAAACTCTACTATTGTGCATCTTTTGTAAATTAGCTTAATGGACAATAACGTGAAGGGCAGAACAGAAAGAAGAAGGGTCACAAGAACTGAAGTTCAAAAAAGATAAACAGGAATATACCCAGGAGTGGAACTGCTTAGTTATATGGTTGTACTTTTCAATTTTTTTTTTTTTGAGAATTTGTCATACTGTGTTTCTTTTTTTCCTTTTTAAAGTTTCTTTTTAACTGATTTTAGAGAAAGAAGGAGAGGGAGTCAAAGGGAGAGGGAAGACAAGGAGGGATGGACGAGGAGAGAAAAGAAGAGGGAGAGGGTGAGAGAGAAACACTGATCAGTTGCTTACTGTAAGCACCCTGACTGGGGATTGAACCCACAACCCAGGCATGTGCCTGACCTAGAATCGAACCCATAACCTTTTAGATGTAAGGGACGACACTCCAACCAACTGAGCCTTTAGGCCAGGGCACAAGATGGCTGAATTTAGTAAGTAAAAGGTTACTGAAGAGCTTCAAAGTCTTATACCTTGGTTTAAAAAAAAGGTCAACCACAAAAGCACATGACTGGTTTAATTGGTTTATTTCATGTGGTACAGATCAAAGGGTTTTAGTTATCTGTAAATTCAGTATTAGTTTAAAAAAATGTTAAAGCAATTCTGTTGGCATGAATGGGAACATACTGTCCTGAAAAGAAGGGAGAAAAGACTGAACCCCCTTCTGCCCTAATCACACCACGTGACCAACCATTTGCCTGAGGTATTTTCCAGGATGTGGATCTTTCAATCCTAAATCCAGGACAGTCTTGGACAAATTGTTACCCTATTACTGTATAATCTAAAGTATCCCCAGAAACAAGCAAGCAGGATACTGAAGAATTAAATCCCTGTGCTACTATGAGAAATGGCTAGGGCAACTAGGGTTACTTAGTGTGCCCGAGACATGCTAGAACTATGTCACCGTACAAAAATTAGAATTATCTGTGTACCTTTAAAAAGCAACATTAAGCCTGGCTGGTGTTGCTCAGTGGTTTAGTGTCGATCCATAAACTAGGAGGTCACAGATCGATTCTTATCAGGGCATATGGCTGGGTTCTGGGCTTGATCCCCAGTAGGGGGTGTGCAGGAGGCAGCCGATCAATGATTTTCTCTCTCTCTCTCCTTATTTAAAAACCTTTAAAATCTCTCTGAAATCAATACGAAAAATATAAAAAAAATAAAAAGCAACATTAAGACCAAAAGATAGAAGTTAGAGCATAGATACTTTTGGTTTAATATAAAGAATATTCACTATATACCCAATCACTGGAAGTATTAAAACAGAAAACTTACAAGAAATTGTCATAGAGGAAAAGTCTCTTTCAAATCTATAAGTATTATCTTACACACTTTCAATCACATAAGATTTCATTATCTAATCTTAAAATTTAAGTCCACATTAAATTTCTCAACAGCCTTCTCTTTTCATTTTGTTTTACTTGCTTTCCACTGGAAGGTGGTTGGTAGACAAAGAGATCAAGCACAAACCCAATGATCTACTCTAGAACTATAAGTTTCTTCAAGCTGCCCTTTAAAAATTCTAAGGGAGGGAAATGACAGAAGATATGGAATCAAAACATAACCTTAAGCCGAAACCGGTTTGGCTCAGTGGATAGAGCGTCGGCCTGCGGACTGAAAGGTCCCAGGTTCGATTCCGGTCAAGGGCATGTACCTGGGTTGCGGGCACATCCCCAGTGGGAGATGTGCAGGAGGCAGCTGATCGATGTTTCTCTCTCATCGATGTTTCTGACTCTCTATCTCTCTCCCTTCCTCTCTGTAAAAAATTAATAAAATATATTAAAAAAAAAAAACAACAAAAAAAACAAACATAACCTTAAAACATAAAGTTGTATAGCAGGTGAAGGCTGAGGCATTCATACTCACCCATGCCAGATTTGCCATCTGGGTACGTGTAGACTTGTCCATTGTTTTTGATAATTGGGAGATTAGAAGGTAAAGGAGCAACTTCCTCTTCACTCTCCTCAGAGCTGGAGCTGCTACTTGTGTCCTCACTGCAGCTATCATAACCGTCAAACATCCCGAATGAGTCTCTTCTTTTCCTTTGGGATCATGAAAATGTTCAATCTTAAAAGTACAAGAAATTAGTAATACATGACACAGCACTTATATACACCCCTAAAAGACCTTAGTTCAAAATTTGGCAAATGGAATTTGAAAAGTGAAAACCTAGCCCTGAGAAATGGTAATTTTATTTTATAATGAAAAGCTAAACGTTTGTGTCAAAATGGAGTCCTCCACTTATCTGAGACACAAATTTATTAGCTACAATGTTGGCTAACAAGAATAACAATAATGATGGTAAGAACACTGACTGAATCAGAAACTCATCCTGTAATTCAAGTTTTGCCATAAACTAGGTGTGTTACTTCTCTATAAAAGAGATTACATCAGTTGATTTAAAAAAAATTGTGCTAAAATACACACAACAGATGATTTCTTAATTTGCGTTTCATCTCTAAAACTGCCGTTTAGACCAGTGGTCGGCAAACTCATTAGTCAACAGAACCAAATATCAACAGTACAACGATTGAAATTTCTTTTGAGAGCCAAATTTTCTAAACTTAAACTATATAGGTAGGTACATTGTTATTAACTTAATTTCCTAAGGCTTAGGAAGAGCCACACTCAAGGGGCCAAAGAGCCACATGTGGCTCGCAAGCCGCAGTTTGCCGACCACTGGTCTAGACAAGCAATTTCAACCAGTGTGCTGCAAGAATTTTTAAAACATGCAATATCTAACTATTTAGTCATTGACCTCTTTTTCCTTAGACTGTCAAATTAAAAAATGACAACAGCCAACACAACAACTGCCCAGTGTGTCTTGAACCATAAGTATATCTACACTAATAAAAGAGAAAAATGGTAATTGGCGTACGGCGATACCCTTTTCATTGGCTAATCAGGGCTATATGCAAATTAACTGCCAACTAAGATTGGCAGTTAACTGCCAACAAGATGGCGGCTAATTTGCATATGTAGGCACAATGCAGGGAGGTGAAAGGGAAAGCAGGAAGAAGCCCCCTGCCACTGACAGTGATCGGAAACCCAGGGGGGATCTAAGAGCTGGGGGGCAGGGCAAAGGCGGCCCTGGGGCCGCCTTTGCCCTGCCCCCCAGCCATGATCGGAGAATCAGGTGCCTTTGCCGCCCTGGCCAGTGATAGCAGGAAGTAGGGGTGAAGCCAGCGATGGGAGCTGGGCACGGTCGAAGCTGGCAGTCCCGGGAGCTAGGGGTCCCTTGCCTGGGCCTAAAGCGAAGCCCACGATCGCGGGGCCGCTGCAGCTGCGGGTCCCCGCTGCCCGGGCCGGACGCCTAGGCCAGAGGCGTTAGGCCTGGGCAGGGGTGGAGCCTGCAACCGCGGGGAGCTGGGGGTCCCCTGCCCAGGCCTGACACCTCTGCCGGAGGCCTCAGGCCTGGTCAAGGGGCCGATCCGGTGATTGGTGATTGGAGGGTGATGAGGGTCAACTCATCTGGCCGAGGCGTCAGGCCTGGGCAAGGGGCAGAGCCAGCAATCGGAGGGGTCTGGGGGTCCCCTGCCCAGGTCTGACACCTGGGCCAGAGGCATCAGGCCTGGGCTGGGGGCAGAACCAGTGATGGGGTGAAATGAGGGTCCCCTGCCCAGGCCTGATGCCTCTGGCCCAGGCTGGGCAAGGGGCTGATCCTGCGATTGGAAGGTGATGGGGGTCAACGCCTGAGGGCTCCCAGTATGTGAGAGGGGGCAGGCTGGGCTGAGGGACACTCCCCCCCCCCCCACACACACACCCAGTGCACGAATTTCGTGCACCGGGCCCCTAGTATGTGATATAATAGAGTAGCATCTTATTGGTAACATTACACAATAAGGTTGCATCTGATTGGTTAATTCTTGGCACCAGAAATTCTTATATAGAAGTATAGGCACCTGATTCTTTTAAAAGCCACTTTGGAGCCCTGCCTGGGTAGCAGACTTGGTTAGAGTGTCAGCTCAGTACGCCAAGGTTGTGGGTTCAATCCCCAGTCAGGGAACATACAAGAATCAACCAATGAATGCATAAGTAAGAAATTGATATTTCTCTCTCTCAAATTAATACATAAAATGTCACTATGGAGCAAAAAGGGTAGGTAATTACTATTTTTTTCTTGAGCAGGTCTCAACAGGTTTAAAATACTCAGTAAACCATGTTGTAAATAGATGTGCAGCCTTCCAGGCTTTGTTGTTCCACTTATAGTCAGAATAGGTTTCACATAATTCTTAAGGGCCCTAGGGTTTTCAGAATGGTAAATGAGCACTGGCTTCAATTTTCACCATCTGTATTCGACCCTACCAGAGAGTCAGCCTGCCTTTGAAGCTAGGCAGTGACTTTTCTTCTCTAGCTATGGAAGTCCTAAATGGCATCTCCTTCCAATATAAGGCTGTTTCCACTGAAAATCTGTTGTTTAGTGTAGCCATCTTCATTGTTGTAGCTAGGTCTTCTGCACAGCTTGTTGCAGCTTTTACATCGGCACTTTGCTGTTTCATCCTGCACTTGTTTTGGAGATGGCTTCTTTCCTTAAACCTTATGAACCAACATTTGCTAGCTTCTAACTTCTGCAGTGTCCCCACCACTCTCAGCCTTCCTACACTGCGAGAGTTAGGGCCTTGCTTTAGATTAGGTTTTGGCTTAAAGGAAGGTTGTACTTGGTTTGATCTTCTATCCAGACCACTAAAATTTGCCTGCCTCCTGCACACTCCCTACTGGGTATGTGCCTGCAACCAAGGTACATGCCCTTGACTGAAATCAGACCTGGGTCCGATTGAACCTTGAGTCCTCAAGAGGCCTAGCTTTTTACAAAAATATATTTTTTATTGATTTCAGAGAGGAAGGGAGAGGGATAGAGAGATAGAAACATCAATGACGAGAATCATTGGTCAGCTGGCTCCAGCATGCTCCACACTGGGGATCGATCACACAACTCAGGCATGTGCCCTGATGGGGAATCAAACCTTAACCTCCTGGTTCATAGGTCGATGTTCAGTCACTGAGCCATGCCAGTGGGGCAAGAGGCCTAGCTTTTGACATGCCCTTCTCAGTAAGCTTAATCATTTCTAGATTTTGAGTGAGAGGTGTGCACCTCTTCTTTTCACTTGAATACTTAGAGGCCATTATAGGGTTATTGACTGGCCTAATTTCAATATTGTTGTCTCAGACTAAGGAGGCCCAGGGCAGGAAGATGGGGAATGACCCATCAGAACACACACAATATTTATCAATTAAGTTTGCTGTCTGGCATAGGTGTGGTTGCTGGCTCCCTAAAGCAATTACAATGGTAATGTCAAAGATCACTAATCACAGATCACAATAAATAGTAAAAACGTTTGCCCTAGCTGGTTTGGCTTAATGGATAGAGCATCAGCCTGCAGACTGAAGGGCCCCAGGTTCTATTTCAGTTGAGGCACATGCCCGGGTTGTGGGCTCGATCCCCAGTAGGGGGAGTGCAGGTGGCAGCCAATCAGTGATTCTCTCTCTTCATTGATGTTTCTCCCTCTCTGAATTCAATAAAAATATGTATTTAAAAAATAATGAAAAAGTTTGAAATGTTACAAGAATTACCAAAATGTGACACAGAGACACAAAATGAGCAAGTTCTATTGGAAAAATGGTTCTAATAAGCTTGCTCAGTGTAGGGTTGCCACAAACACTCAAAATGCAGTATCTATGAAGCACAATAGAGCAGAGTGCAATAACAAGGTACACCTGTATCTTTTGCAGTACACTAGGTATCTTTTTGTTACCTAACCTTTTCTTTGTTTCAGATGAAACCCTCTGAATCACTCCTAATAAACTATACGCATTAACCTCATTCTAGTTTCCCCCTGTTCTGTTCCCTTTCTCTCAGGTAATTTATTGATTGCATTCTTTTGTCAGAACAGGTAACATTTAGGTACTACTCTAGTTATGTCCCTACTCTTGATTTTAATCTTAGTTCAAAAAGATAAACAAAACTCCTTTTTTGCTGCATCTATGGTGAGGATAAGACCATTCTCAGCAATCAGACTGTCAACATTCCAGAAAATGTTGACCTCACTCTGAATTCAGGGATGCAGTTATTGTGAAGGTCAATGTAGAACTCGGTCTCCTTGGAAGAAAAAAGAGGGTTGACCAGTAGTGGGGAACTAGAAATGAACTGGCTCCTGTTCACACTATCTGCAGTCATGTACAGAATGTGATGATCAAGGATGTTACATTGGTGTTAGAAGATGAGGTCTGTGTACGCTCACTTCCCCATTAATGTAAATATTCAGGCAAATGGTTCTCTGTTGAAACCCAAAATTTCTTGGGCTAAAAAACAAAACAAAATACATGAAGTATTCACTGTCAATCTTTTTGCAGAAAATTTCCCAAACACCTCTTCCTAATGAAATTGAGCCCTTAAATTTCTTCAGGAAAGGCTAGTGAGTACAGTATTCCCCGAGTTTTGGCATAGTCAAAATTGTTTTTCTATAGTCTTGACATTTGAAGGACAGTTGACTGAATATAAAATCATTGGTTAGCATTTCCTTTCCTCATGTTGCTCTACTGTTGAGTTTATCTTCTGATATGAACTTTTGATGTTCAGATTCAGATCTTTTATTTCCAGAGTTTTCTTTGATGATAGCTTTAAATATTATATTTTTCCTTATTAGGGACAATAATTACACACATTAGATTTAAAATATTTTTATTGATTTCAGAGAGGAAGGGAGAGGGAGAGATAGAAACATCAATGATGAGGGTGAATCATTGATCGGTTGCCTCCTGCATGCCCTACACTGGGGATCGAGCCCACAACCCAGGCATGCGCCCTGACTGGGAATTGAACTGTGACCTCCTGATTTATAAGTTGACGCCCAACTACCAAATCACACTGGCCAGGCCACAGTAGGCTTTTTTAGATCCATCTTCCATTTAACTGTCAAATAACAAAAAAAAAATGAATCTCATTTTCTGGATTGTTTTCCTGCTTTTCTTCAATGTATTTTATTACATTCACATTGGAATCTATTGTTCAGTGGGAACTTTATTATAACTGAAGTCTTCATTTCTGACTTTTTTCATCTTTTTTCCTTCACTTTTTGAGTTTGATCTACTCTAACTTGATTTCTTCCTATTGTTCGTTCCTTTCTTTATACTTTTATATTTCTGATTCAAGGTGTTGCTCCCCTTTCCCACCTCCCCCATCAATTGAAATGCTTTGATTCATACTGTTTGTTTCTTAGAGCAGTTCTGTATGGAGATGGTCCACTCTTTTCTCTTTCGATTCATTTCATGGTCAGAGTTCCTAGTCCATGAATACATCTTAAGTTTACTTTCTCTTTCTTTTCCTGAAGCATCATTAATTTTTTTCCTCTTTTCTTTCTCTTCACTACCATTTCTCCAAGTCTCCGTATCTTCACCCCTTCCCTATGAAGCAATGCTTATAATTTAAGGCTATCCATTTCAGTAGATTATTTTCAAGTTCTTCTCTGTGGTTAGAACTAAAAACTATCAAATTTCAAACCTGTATTCAGTATTTTGGAACTTAGTGTTGGAATTTTTCTCTTGGAAGTGATATTTTGTGCTTCATCTAAATCTTCTGTGCCCGTAAACTTTTTTAGTGAACCCGTTAAGCTTTCCCTCACCCACTCTTCACATCCACAGTAAAGAGCAGAAGGAGCTCTTAGAATCTGATTTATTTCTCTACTTATAGGTAATCTGAAGGTTGTGTTAAACTGTTTCTTAATAATACTGAAGGCACAGGTAGTGTTTGATTTATATGTGCTCCTTGTTGGTTTTATAGGTTTGTAGAAAAGTGGGTGGGAAAATTGGATCAGGCTAGACCTAGAAGTCTACACATGCATATTTAAGTAGTATATTAGAATATATTATTTTAGAAATACTGCTTTTGTCACTTTCTGAAATACTTCACCTGTCATTAGATTCACTTTTTGTATCACCTAACAGTTTTCCAGAGTAAGTCTTCTTCATTTTTATCTCATTTGGTTCAGAAACACAGTTTGCCCTATAGGGGTTTATTTGTAAATCAACACTAATAAAAGAGAAAAATGGTAATTGGCGTACGAGCTACCCTTTTCATTGGCTAATCAGGGCTATATGCAAATTAACTGCCAACTAAGATTGGCAGTTAACTGCCAACTAAGATTGGCAGTTAACTGCCAACAAGATGGCGGTTAATTTGCATATGTAGGCACAATGCAGGGAGGCGAAAGGGAAAGCAGGAAGAAGCCCCCTGCCACTGACAGTGATCGGAAACCCAGCGGGGAGCTAAGAGCTGGGGGGCAGGGCAAAGGCGGCCCTGGGGCCGCCTTTGCCCTGCCCCCCAGCCATGATCGGAGAATCAGGTGCCTTTGCCGCCCTGGCCAGTGATAGCAGGAAGTAGGGGTGGAGCCAGCGATGGGAGCTGGGCACGGTCGAAGCTGGCAGTCCCGGGAGCTAGGGGTCCCTTGCCTGGGCCTAAAGCAAAGCCCATGATCGTGGGGCCGCTGTAGCTGCGGGTCCCTGCTGCCCGGGCCGGACGCCACAGCCAGAGGCATCCTGCAGGGGCAGGGACGGAGCCCGCATGATCACGGCTTCCCCCTGCTGCCACTGCAGGTCCCCGCTGCCTGGGCCGGACGCCTAGGCCAGAGGCATCAGGCCTGGGCAAGGGGCCAATCCTGCGATTGGAGGGTGATGGGGGTCAACGCCTGAGGGCTCCCAGTATGTGAGAGGGGGCAGGCTGGGCTGAGGGACACTCCCCCCCCCACACACCCAGTGCACGAATTTCGTGCACTGGGCCCCTAGTTTCATAATAACATCTTACAGGATTACTTTTTATGGTGATTTGCAAAGGTCTCATAATTATTAATACAGTTAACATTTATAGGATACTTAGTGTTAGGCACAGTCTAAGCACTTAATGTGTAGTGATATATTTAACCTTTATAAGTACTATTACTCCCATTTTATAGATGAGGAAGTAGAGGCTCAAATAGACTAAGCAATTTGGCCAAGGCCATACAGCTAAAATGAACACTAATAATATGAGTCAGAGGAATGATCTTAAATCTGGGTTAAATTTTAACTGCTCTTCTCTTTTTTCTTAATTATGGTTCTGTTATTTAACATCTGCATGCTTAGAAAACAAGGATCAAATAAAACTGAAAACTTGTGTTAAGTGACTAAGTCCTTGAATATAAGGTGATGGGATGACTGTAGGTGGGGAAACCTCACCTACTTTTGAGCATATATGGTAACTCTTCACCCAACACAGTGGAAGTAAAAAGAGAATATCTAAAATTCATGAACTGAGTAATATAAACCTAATATTTAGAATAATGGAGGTAAATACTAGATAAAAAAGCTAAATGAATTAAAAGTAGTTGGTCTCAAGAGAGCTGAATTGGGAAAAGGATTGCTGCAATTGATATTTTTTTGGCAGCACTTTTATCACTGTTTAATATTGTACTATTAAGTGCATGACTTTTACAAATATAAATGTTAATTTTTATAAAGTATAAACTACATTTTGAAAATTCATGAAACTAATAAAATTTGAGAGACATCTAGCATTGGCAAATTTATGTAGGAAGGCAAATTTATGCCATCTTTTTGGAACGCAACCTGACATTATTTATGAAAACCTTTTGACCATGTAATTCCACTTTCACAAATCTGCCTTCAGGACACAAAAATCTATGTGGAAAGGTTTCTTGCAGCAATACTGCAATAATTAAAAAACTCGCCATCATTAGGAGAATGATTAGCAATAGGTAAAAGTGAAAAACATAAACTGCAAGTGATGAACAGCACAACTCACTTTATATATGCTGGTGTATGCAGAGATTGCTTGTTTATATATGGATTTTAGAAAGACACTAGAAGGAAAAGCTAAACTCTTACCAGGGTGAGAATGGGATGGGAGAATGATTTAAACATTTTTATATTTTTCATTTTCTTTTTTTAAACAGAAAAAAGTAAACATAAGCTTTCATAGTGGCAAAATGTGAGGAGTCACAAATCAGTTGAATTTCATTTTCCTACTATAACTGTCACCCTGATGAACTTTCCTCCCTATAACATCTACAAAGTAATTAAAAGATATAGCCACTAACTTGTTGGATAATCAAACAAAAGTTCCAATGAAAGTCTAAAGGTTTCTAGGAGAAATTTTACAGAAAAGATTTGAGATTCTAAATGTATAAATATGCAAACAATAATAGTATAATTTCGATATGAATAAACTCATTAACAGTTAACATCTATTACCCAAACTAGTAGCGTGGCCCACATAATTTTCAAAGTTTTATATTTTGTCTTAAGTCGTTAAATTTGAAAATTTTATGTGTGAACTTACAAAATTCAAAATAAAAATTAATAGATATGCTATAATGACTGGACTCAGTAGAAGTTAAAGAGCTATTTAGCTCTTATGGTCTCTTCCCCATTCCACCATTAAGATGAAAAGCACAGTCCAGCATAGTGATACAATTCACCAGCCTAAACAGATATGTCTTCATTCTTTCTAAGCTCACTATTAGTAGGAAAATAAATGGTAAGGATTTGGGATTATTGAGATTTTGTTTCCCACAAGTTCAATGTGAAATAAACTCAGGTTAATGATATAATCAGGAGGAAATGGAAATTAATATCCTGAATAACCTACCTAGAGAAAGTGAAAAGTGCCCAGGGAATGACAGGAGAGGTCAATATATTACATAACTATACTCTAAGACTTAAAGTAACAGTGAGCAAAAGGAAGCTACTCCTTGATCTACAAGAAATACAAATTTCTACTTCTTTGGTTTCCGGTTCTATCACTTATGACTTTGGATATTAACAATAACTTGGGTCTCAGTTTCCGTCTCTTCAAAATAAGGAAAATACCACTTACCACACAGAAAGGATGTATGATAAAATAAATAATTCACATGAATGGACTTTCAGTTCTTCAGAAGAAAGCTATGAATCCTTAAGTATGAACCTGAAAAGCTATTAAAAATAAGACAACCATGTCAAAATTAAGTCTGAAACATAGTAGCCTAGAGGGTCTTTAAGATCATTATTAGCTATCAATTTACCCAAATGACAGAATTCATACTAAAGCTGTAGTGCAAATGCAGTCTGAGTGATCGAACGATATCATTTATTAGTATGTTAATATAGCGAAAACAAGTTAAACAGGTTATTCAGCATCATGCTGGCTAGATATAACCTAAAAATACTAATGTAAACTAATGGTATTCTCTTAGTGCTTATCTTTTAAAAACATATTTGGAGCTAGTTGCTCAAAAGATATATAATCACTAAGCAGTAATAACTATGGGTAATTAGTAATGAAACAATCACCCTGGCTCAGTTGGTTGAGCATTGTCCTGTGCACCAAAGGGTCACCTGTTTGATTCCCGGTCAGGGCACATAACCAGGTTGGCGGGTTCAATCCTGGATCGGGGCGAATACAGGAGGTAACAGATCGATGTTTCTTGTTTTCACATCGATGTTTGTTTCCCTCCCTCCCTCCCTTTTCCTCTCTCTCTCTCTCTCTCTCTCTAAAAAAAAAAAAAAGGAAGATAAAAAGAAAGGTTAAACACCTATGGGGACACAGGTTATTTTTCTGGTGTATAAAATAATCTGAAACTAACTAAAGTTTTGAAACCTAAAATTAAAGTAGCAGGTGGTATTAACCAAAGCTTATTGAGCAATAGATACAAATCATTATGCTAAGCACCAGAAATACAAAAAAGTGTTAGGGTTAGTATGTCCTAGGACTAGACGGCAAAACTATGGCCAAATAGTGGGGAAGACAAGAAATTACTGTATTAATTAAGAAATACTGTATACAACCGGTTCTTTAAGAATGAAGTAGGAATTGGGTAACACAGTGAAAAGGGACAAAGAAAAAGGAATCCTGGAAAGATAACACTTAAATTATCATTTATAGCAGCTTACATTTTCTTATACAATGGTCACATCTGATTAGAAATTTACAGAAACCTTAGGAGGGAGGGAGGCAGATTTCAGCCCATATTTTAGATGAGAAAAATGAAGCTCAAGAGGTTAGGGAACTTGCCTAAGATCACAGGGCAGGAGGTGGCAGAGCTAAAACCAGGCCAGTTTGCCAACTCTGCCCAGAGCTCATTTCTACTATGCTAAGTTATCAATAACCCCACTACAAGCCTACTGAATGATAACATCCAGGAGAGAGGTTTTGTATTTTTACAAGAAATCTACAGTAAGAGATGATTCTAGTGATTAGCTGAGCTTGGGAAATACTGTTGCATATCTATATGTCCAATATGGCATAGATGCAGCTATTTAAATGTACACGGATCACATCAATGAAGTCGGGGAAAAAACAATCGGGTTCCTCAGTTGCATTACCTACCCTAAGTGCTCAATAGCCACACGTGGCTAGTGACTACTATACTGGACAGCACCGCTATAGGGCATTTCCATTACTGCAGAAAGTTCTATGGGATGATGGGGGTTCTACACCAACCCTTTAACTGAGGATAAGAAAACAGGCACATGAAGCTAGTTAGTGGCAGAATTGAAATTCTAACCTATTCTGCCAATTCCCCTCTTATTATATAATTTCATCTCACCTCAAATTCAGGATTTATTCAAATATAATTATTTTCTTTCCACTCTTATGGATCCAGCAAAGCAAGAAAACTCTAAATTTGTGGGGGAAAAGTTCTAAATAAAAGGTTCATTTTTTTTAAAAAAAAATCAAAAAAATTAAATCTAAACCAGCTGCAATTACTGTATTAAATTAAAAGGAATCTTAGTTAAGAATATCCTAGTGTTAGGAGGCATATCCTAGCTTGTTTGAACTATTTTAAGTCTTTCCTCTGCTAGTGTCATAATGTTTTTATCTTTAACTAATGATACATTTCATGACTCACCTTTAAATTATAAATGTGAAATGGTTAAATCTTATTTAGCAAACAGTTTAAAGATGAAAGAGAAACAAGTGGCAACCAAAAAACTTGTCTAATTTTAGAATGTGGCCATTCAAACCACTGAACTCTTGTGGCTTATAGTAATTCAGTGGTTTAGTATTTATGCCTTAAAACATTGTTTTCACTTCTAAGCATAATTTTACCTTTTGACTACTAGGTCATGTTTTAACAAGTTTTAGCTTCCAATGTAACTGAGGAACTAGAAGCACCTGAACATCTAGGAAGGTTTGGACACTAATTAAGTGAACATATAACCAGCCATAAAATACAGCAATGTCTCCTTTAAAATAAAACCAGTTGTTCCTGTCTAGTATGTTTAGAATGCAAATGTCTCCAAAGTTAGTCAACTTAAGTCATGACAGTTCATGTTTAAAGCAAGCAGGAAATAACTTGGAGCTCCATATTACTGTGTCTGAAACTTTAAAGACAGAATTATACAACTCTATTAATTTTTTTTCCTATCCAGTATTTATTGCCATGTTAAATTCCAGTGACTAAATTTAGAAATACTATATGTGAAAGTTTGTAGAAAATTAAAAATTAAATGGTTAAAAAACATGACCCAAATAAGATACTTATGAACCCATACTTAAATTTAAGACCGTTTTTGCCATAATTTACAAGGCATCCAGAAGCCTGGGTTGGGGTTCTATATAAATAGAAGCAATTTGTTATTCCGAGGAGGTGGTGAAAAAGACAGCTATTTTCTTTCTAAACACTCTTTGGTGTTGAGGTAAACACATGAAAAAAACACCACACAGTCTAAGCACACGAGAGCAGAGCAACAGTCTCGAAGACATTTTAAAAAGGGGAGAGAAAACACGGTGTTCTAACATTTTAAACGGGCCTGGGAGTTTAAGATGGCTTTTAGACCAGATTCATGACTTCTACAGTTTATCTGTTATGTCTTAACTCCCACTTCACCATATTAGGAAGATTCTGAAGCCAACAAAACTACTTTTGGTGGCAGCATATAGCTCACCAAGTGAAGGCGAACATTAGAAAAAGGCCCAGGGACAGGCCATAGTAGGAACTGAACTCTCTACTAGCAAGTGCTCAATGCTGGCTCCTGACACTGCAAGGAGCATGAAACACACTGCAAACTCGAGGCAATTATTAGAGTGTTGCCAAAGTCTCAAATCTCATCAAAGAGTTGGGGGGGAAAACAGAGAGGGCCATGAAAGCGTTGCGTAGGAGGGGCCCTGAGAAGCAAGACCAGCTGGAAAGGAACACAGGCCAACAAGGGCGAGGGATGGGGGTCTTCCGACCATCCCTCCGCCAGGAGGAGCTTCACAGCTCCCCTCCTGCCCCCAGGAGGCAATTTCAGGCATCCTTAAGGGAAGTGGTTTAGGTAACAAAGCCAAGGTGCTCATACAGAGGATGCTGAACTTTCTAACTTCTCAAGGATGCGCTATTGAGGGACAACAGCCCGAACCGCCCAGGCCGCAATCCCCAAGCTTCCCACAGAAAAGCACCCATCATTCTCGGACAGACCAGCACCTTTGAAACCGACCCAGCAAAACTCTTCAGCGGGCCCTCCCCATGCCCCCAGCCCTCCTCTCTCCACCTCCCTGCCGCTCCTTCCTGGAGCACAAAGCACAGGCCAGGGAGCGGTGGGTGAGGAGGATGTGAGAGGAAATTTGAGAAGTAAAAAAAGGGAGCAACCTAACCAGGACATGCATGAGACTCTAGGGTCTGTTAAGGGCAGGAAAATAAGTAGAACTACTGAAAACACACACACAAAAACCCGGAGCGGGCTTTCCTGGGCAGCAGGGACCGTGTGTGCAGGGGCTGAAGCCGAGGGCGGACTACCTACCACTTGTCAGAGGCTGCAGAGGGGGCGGCGGCTTGGGGTGACCTCTAACGTCCCTGCCGACTCTGAAACGTGAGGATTTTCACTTCACAAAAGAGAACGCAAAGGTCCTAGAGGCCAGCCCACCACTCAGAACCCTTTTTATTTTAAACGAACGCAGCCGGGCGGCTGCTTCCCCGACACCACTCCCACCTCGCCCTCCCACACGTGCCCACCCCGCCCCCTTTCAACATCCACCTCCACGTGCAAAATGCCTCGCGGCACCGGCCCCGAGGCGGCGGGAGGCTCCGTCCCGGGCGCAGCCCCGCCGCCACGGCCCCCTCGGGGAAGCGAGGACGCCTCTCGCCCACCCGGGCGGCTCAACAAAGTGGAAGTCACACATCTCGCCTCCCCCCTCCACCAGCCCGAGCCGAAGGGGGGAGGGGACGGGACGCAGAGAAAACTTTCTCCTCAATGTTTTCTTCCAGAGAGTGCAGAGAGAGCGCATAGAGAGAGAACCCCAACGGATCCGGGGCTGGGGAGGTGGGGGGAGGGGAACCCCCCCGGATCGTTTAACGGCCGGGAGGGGGAGGGGAGCTCCGGGGGCGTGGGATGGAGGAGCAGGCCTGGGAGCGGGGTCAAACAGCTGCGGGGGCTCCTGGGGTCGGGGAGCTGCAGGCGTCCCCCCCTCGCCTGGCACACAAAGCGGCTGCCGCGCTCGGCTCTCACCAGATCCTTTGTGTTTTCCATCAGGGCCTCATGGGTCGGGGTGGTCCGTGTTCCCCAGGCCCGCGGCGCCCCCTCCCCGAGCTGGGGGGCAGGCACCTCTCCCCGGGGCAACGGCGACTCCAGGGGTGCCCCGGCTGGGCCCAGACCCGTGGCGGCTGCGGCAGCCCCCGGATTTCCCCCCTTTAACTAGGGTGGCCCCAGGATATCAACAACATTAGCATAGCCCTCCCTCCCCAGCGCGCCTGCGCCGTGACCCGCGCCCCGATTGGCCCACTTCCCTACATACCCTCCTCGCTCGCGTCCAGCGTGGGACCCTCGGCAGGCTCCGTACTCCAAGGGCCGTACCAAGACGGAGGGGTGGAAAATACAGTAGGGGCTCACGTTAAGTGGCGCGGCTAAAAAGTCAGGAGGAAGAGGAAACGTTTCATGCCGTCATCTGAGTTCACAATCTGGCTTCCTCGTGCTCCTTTCAATCAGTGGCCGCTGCTAAGTTGTGTCGGAAAAAAATTTTCCACTCCAGTCACGCCGCCTCCCCCTCCACCCGGAAGATTGTTCCTCCCCGAGGAACTCCCACACGGGAGGGGCTCGTGCGGGGAGTGGGCGTTACGTCGGGCGAGAGTGGTGGTCACGTGCTAGCCGGCTGCGCATGCTCCTTCCGGCCCCCGGGGGCCGCGGCCGCCGCGGACCGCTCCGCGCCTCGGCGCACGCGCACTGAGGCTCCACGTGAGCGCTTGCGTTTCTTCTCCAAGCCAACGATGCCACCCGAACGGAGGAGCCGAACGAAACCGGAGCGGAGAACCGGGTCGAGGCCGAACCGGAAGATCCGAATGAAGCAGGACAGGAAAGCCGGAGCGGGGCCGGGCGGGCCGCCCCGAAAGGCTGCTTATTCATCCCAGCGGAAACCGCCGGCCGGGCCGAGAGCAGCGGCCGCTGCGATCACGATCGCGGCGGCGGAGGAGAGCCGGCTCCGGGAGCTGCACCGCCTGACGCTGGAGGAGGACAAGCCGGCCGTGGAGCGGTGCCTGGAGGAGCTGGTTTTCGGCGACGCCGCGGACAACGAGGACGCGCTGCTGCGGCGTTTGCGAGGCCCGCGGGTGAGAGAGGCCGCGGCGCGCGGCGGGCTGGGCGCGCTCGGGCGGGGCGCGCGGTGGGCGGCGAACCTCCGGAGGCGGAGCCTGGGCGACCTGCGGCGGCGGGGAGACCCAGGTGGGAGGGAGCGGGAGAACGCGGGCGCCGAGGGGGGCCTGGCGGAAGGCCTCCGGAGGGCGGAGACCGCGCCTTCCCCGCCGGCGTGGGAGCTGCTGCCCCTGGTACCCAGCAGGCGCGCAACACCTATGTGTTTGGCGGACTCTAGTCGGGAGCATCTTTCGTGGTTCAGCCCCGCGCGTCCTCCTACTCCGTGTTCCTCCCTCGGGGTCGTCCGATCGCCGCCTCCGTACCTGGCGGTGATTCAGGAGTTCCGCTTGGTTTGTGGAATTAGAATTCGTGGGCACGGGCCTGGGAATCTGCGTGTTAACATTTCTCCAAATGATTTTCTCTCCAACGTTGAGAATGATCACGTATTCTTCTGTTCAGCAAATATTTGGGAGCCTGTTAGGTGCCAGGTATTTTTTCCTAGCAATGAAAATCCTGTTTTTGCACACACACAAAAAATCATCTTTTATTATCTATTTGGCTTTTTATTCGAAGATAAGGAGCCCCAGGCATTGTTCTGGGCACCGGAGCAGAAACAGCAATGGGGGAAAAAATCAGTTTTCATTGGCTGCCCTCCTGGAGCTTATGTATTGTGGCAGAGGCATAAGATAAAGGAGAGAAGTACTGTAAAATTCTCAATGACTAGTGCTGAAGAGAGATAAAAAAAATCGTTCGGGAAAAGGGAGATAAGTGTGCGGAGAGAAGGGTGGCCACGCAGGACCTCACTGATGATGGCGGTTTGCTAAATGAGCGTGGACCCAGCAAGTAACAGCTGATGGCCAGGAACCCCTTTGGGTGCCTCATCTAGTAGGGAGATACGGAACTACTATTGGAAAAATGCTGAACCGTGTGACTCTTTCCTAGTCAGGAAAAGAAACTGCTCATGTGAGGTGGGACTTATTGGGCTTTGAAGGGTCGTAGGTGGGCAACAGCCAGTAGGAATGATTTGTTTATTTCTACCCTGTGGTTTGGGGAAAGCTCAAGCTCACTTCAGGTAGTGTGTGGTCTAGATTTAGACTTGATAGTGCAGTATAGCGTTTCTGAAAAAGGGATGGGGTCAGGAATGACAGAAGTGGAGAAGAGGCATGTCTAAGGATATGAAAGGAGAACTAACTATGACATTCACTCATGTGATTTTATCTTTGATGCTAGCCCGCCTCTGGTCCCGTAATTTCTGTCATTCTGGGGTTTTTCCTGCTCCTTTCTTCATCTGTCAGTTTACCTTTTGTTGTTCTTGTCTTGCTTGGTCTTTTCCTTTGAGCATGTTGATGTTCTCTCCTTGACTGTTCCATCTTACCCCGCCTGTCCAGTGTGTGGTACCGTTCTCTGATTTCCTCATTTTCTATTTTTCCCTCCAGCCTTTGCTGTGATAGCATTCTGTCTTACTATTTTATCAGAGGGCTGTAAAAGCAGAACATTCTACAAGCCATCTAACTTCCACGGTTTACGTGTCTGTCACCGTGGGACATGGAAAACTTAGCGCTTGAGGGCGTTTTTTCTTCTCTAGGCTCAAGTACAGGAAGACTCCGGTGACTCAGAAGTGGAGAATGAAGCAAAAGATAATTTTCCACCTCAGAAGAAGCCAGTTTGGGTGGATGAAGAAGATGAAGATGAGGAAATGTAAGTTGCCAAATGTTTTCTTCCGGAATCTCTCTGAATACTTTAAAAGTTATATCGCAGGTTTGAAAAAAGTTCTTTTTACGAATATGTGATTATGTGAAGATTTGAAAAATATTGGGAAGTATAGGAGAGAAAAGGTCATTCATAATCTTGCCACCGAGGTTAACATGTTGGCGTACTACCCTCCCTTTCTCTTCTCTTCTGTGTTGTCTAGACCTGATTTTGCCTCCTAATTTGGCCAGTTCCTAACTGATCATTGGGCAAGTTTGGAACTACCTTTTCTCCTTTGTAAAATGGAGATAATGATAGTAACTATATCAAAAGGCTCTTGAGATTTAATGAAGTAGAATATGTAGAGCTCTTAGCACAATGCCTAAAACTGAGAAAAGACTAAAATATCTGTATACACAATATGTACTTTAGTAGATGAAATGACACAAGTATTTTTCCCCACTTGAAAAAGAAATACCTTCATAAACATTTAAAAAGGGTTGTATTATAGTCCATTGTATGAATTTACCGTAATTTCCATAGCTGTTAATGGATGGATAGTTTTTTTCCCCCTTTAAAAAAATTAATGTTGAGATACACATTTGAGCATAAACATTGACTCACTTTTCTAATTATTTAAGAAAGATTATGATAGAATTACTTAACGAGCACAGGCATTTTTTAAGGCTCTTGATGAATGAACACTGTTAGACTGAGCATGAGGTCCTACCAATTTATCATCTCATTAAAAGGTGCCCATTGCATTTCATTCTTACAAGCAATGCTCTTTTCAGACTTTGTGAGTTTAATGGGTGGAAAATATATACTTAGTGCTGAGAAAACATTTTTCATTTGTGTTTCTTAAACTGTCCTCTATTATGTCTTTATTTGTTAACTGTAGAGACTTTATTTAGTAGAAATTATATGTATTTAAGGGTACAACATGATATTTTGTAGTAAAATGATTACTAGTCAAGCTAAGTAACATATCCTTCTCATATAGTTTCCATCTTGTGTGTGTGTGTGAGAGTCCCTGAAATCTACTCTCTTAGTAAATTTCCACTATACAACGCAGTGATATTATGTGTAGTCATTATGCTGTACATTTGCTCTCTAGACTTATTCATTCTATATAATTGCAGTTTTGACCAACATCTCTCCCATTTTCCTCACCTCCCCATCCCTGGTAACTACCATTTACTTTCTGCTTCTATGTGGTCTGCCTTTTAGATTCCACATACAAAGAGATCATGCAGTATTTTTTTTTGGCCTGTTTTTCCCGTCTAAATATATTTTTATTGCTTTCAGAGAGGAAGGGAGAGGGGGGGAGAGAGAGAGAAACGTCAAGAGAGAATTATTGATCTGCTGCCTCCTGCATGCCTCACACTGGGAATTGAGCCCATGGCTCAGGCATTTGCCCTGTCTGGGACTCGAAATGTGATGTTCTGGTTCATAGGCCGAGACTCAACCACTGAGCAACACCGCCAGGCTCTGTCTGTTTTATTTCACTTAGCACAGGGGTCCTCAAACTGCGGCCCGCCAAAAACATTTATCCGGCCCGCCCGCCGGGTGTTTTTGCCGCCGCTGTGTGCATAGGAATTTGTTCATAGTTTTTTTTTAAACTGTAGTCCGGCCCTCCAACGGTCTGAGGGACAGTGAACTGGCCCTCTGTTTAAAAAGTTTGAGGACCCCTGACTTCGCATAATGTCTCCAGGTTCATTCACGTCACAAATGGCAGATGAGACTGTTTCTTAATGATCTTGCTATATCAGCTCCTTACACGTTGAGAATTTCCAACCTTTATATGTCAAATTTATTGTAGGTTTTTCTCTGAGCTTTCTGTTTGCCTTTTAGTGCTTTTTAAAATATCTGATAGAATATTTAAGTTTTTATATGGTCAAGTCTAGGAATCTTTTCCCTTCTTTTTGTTGTTGTTAAAAAGTGAAAAGTCCATCAGAGATACGTGGATATCTATATTTTTCCTTCGTAGTATTTTAAGTTTTTTAAAAAAATAATTTAATTTTTTATTTTACCTGGGTTTTATTTAGGTGAATGGCATAAGCTGTGTCTAAAGTCATTATGTATTTGAAATATTAGCGCTTCAAAGGGTAAATTGTATAGTGTAAAATGTTGGAGACTTCTTTTTGTTTGTTTTGGGGAAAATAGAGAATGTGCATCTCAGATGTTCCATATCTTACAAGTTTTGACATATTGTTCAATTAAATTAGTTTTCTCAAACTACTGAAGACAACAGTTGTTTTTTATATTAGTTCTTTAAAAGTCACTTAAACCATGCTGTTCTGTTTTTTATAGGGTTGACATGAGGAACAATCGTTTTCGGAAGGATATGATGAAAAATGCCAGTGAAAATAAACTTTCAAAAAATGAGCTTCAAAAGAGACTTAAGGAAGAGTAAGTATCCTTTTTCATATGACTTAATGAGAAGGTCTTTATAACCAGTAGTTTATTTTGATTCACTCAGTCTTTGGTTGTAATAGCTTCTTGGGTAATATGATTTCCATTTTGAAATAGTACGAGCATTGCTATTGGAAGACATGATTAAATTTCAGTATTTTGGGGGAAGATGAAATACAAGCACAAAACATTTTTAGAAAAAACTTGTAATCTTATCACGCAGATATCATAGTCAATGATAATGTTGCTTACTTGCTTGTTCCTTTGTATATGGTAAGCCATCTCTTTTTCACACTTTCCAAGCTCTTTTAGTTGGACAGAGCTAGGAAATTCGTGTATATATATATATATTTTTTAATATATTTTATTGATTTTTTTACAGAGAGGAGGGGAGAGGGATAGAGAGCTAGAAACATCGATGAGAGAGAAACATCAATTCAGCTGCCTCCTGCACGCCCCCCACTGGGTATGCGCCCGCAACCAAGGCACATGCGCTTGACCGGAATCAAACCCAGGACCCCTGAGTCCGCAGGCCGACACTCTATCCACTGAGCCAAACCGGCCAGGGCAGAAGTTTGTGTATATTTTAACATAATTATTTCATATTGATTCTTCCAGTTCAAACTTACAGATCTTTTTGTTTTTTTGGGTGTATGGACCAACAGTCCAACCAACTGAACCATACCGTGTGGCCAGGGCAAAACATTGAAAAATATTAAAAATATTTTTGTTTTTTATTTTATTTATTATTATCTTTGTTGTTGAAAGAAAATATTTTATTTTTGTTTGTACCGACATTTAAAAGCATTTCTAGAGGTTTATTGCATTATTAGTTTTTTAAAAAGTAGGTTTATTGAAGTATAATTTACAGTAAAATTCACTCTTTCAAAGTATCTTTATGAATTTTGTTAAACACATAGTCATGTAAGCACCACAATAATTAAGATAAGGAATCAAAATATAGGCAATTGCCATCACCCCCAAAAGTTCCCTTGGTAGTCTACCCTCTTGCCTCAACTTCTAACCCCTCTTGTCCCGACAACCACTGATATTTTCTGTCCTTACAGATTTGTTTTTTTCCAGAGTGTCATCAATGACATATACAGTATGTACTCTTTTGAATCTGTTAAGCCCATTTAGTGACTCTATTACAGTATTTCGGGTGTTATATTTTTTTCAGCTTTATTATTATTTATTTTTGTATTTTTATATTTTTTTCAGCTTTAGAAGATCTTTTCAGCTTGAGACTTTGTTGTATTTTGTTTAGTTTCTATTTCCCTTTTGTTATGTTAAACTTCCTTTAAATACTTGAATATTTTTGTATTAGCTATTTTAAAGTCCTGGTGTGCTAATCCTCTTATGTCTGTCATTCTTGTGTCTGTTTCTATAGACTGACTTTTCTTCTGGTTATGGGTCACATTTTTCTGCTTCTATGCATGTTTAGTAATTTTGGATTCGGAGAAGTGTGTGTTAACTTCAGTGTCTGGAATTTGCTTTTTTAAAAAAAATTGTATTGATTTTAGAGAGAGAGGGAAAGGGAGAGGGAGAGATATAGAAACATCAGTGAGAGAGAAACATCAACATCTATTGGCAGCCTCTTGCACACCCCCTGCTGGGGTTCAAGCCTGGAACTCTGACCAGGAATGGATCCGGTGACCTCTTGGTGCATGGGTCGACACTCAACCAGTGAGCCACACCTGCCAGGCTGTTTTTTGTTTTGTTTTTTGCTTTTAATGACTATTAAACTTTGTGTTGGTGGGCTGTTAATTGGCTCAGAGATCAGTTTGATCCTTTAAAAGGTTTCTTTTTAGCTTTGTTCTAGAGTAGTATATTATCCTCCAGGCTGGTTTAGCTCCATTACTAAGGTATGCCCTTCCTGGCATCTCTTTCTGAATGCCCAGTGTTCAGTAAGGACCTTCTCTAATTGGTTGGAACTCCAGCGACTGAGTTTTGGTATTGTGCAACTTACAGCTCCTTAGTAGTTGTTGGCTCACCTCATCGAGTTTTCACCCTATGAATGTGCAGCTTAGTATTCAGCAAAAGTGTCTGCCAACTACTGTGCAGGCTTCTGGAATTCTTTCTCATCTACAGTCTACTGCCCCTCCAAGTCTAGTTGTTTCAGCCTCTTTCAGGTCTGATCTTTTTCTCTGTGCCAGGGTTTTTAAAAAATTCCTTCATGGGAAAATCTTGGTGATGGTAGGGCTCACCATCTGGGATGAGTCCCAAGATCTCAGATGTGTTGAAATGAGCAAATAAGACAACCATATAACTAGATGTAAATAATTAACAACAAATATGTATCCAGGTGTCCTGTATCCAGGACCAGTTTAGATAGAGATTCATGAAAGTTTCCAAATAAGTTCCTTGGGACTGTTTTGTTCTTTTTGTTCTCTTCTTTGGAAGAGAATATAAACATGTTCTCAAGGATGGTCTTACCTATATTCCTTAAATGTATCATGCTCTATGAACATACAGTGGTTACCATACACATTTTTCATGTTTTTTGCTTAGATTTCAGCATGCCATGGGGGGAGTACCTGCCTGGGTAGAGACTAATAAGCGGAAAATATCTTCAGATGGTAAGTGTTGATTCCTTTGTTTATTAGTAAAGAAGTTCTTTCCTGTTCTGTTATTATTTGAGCTTTCTCATGAGGCTCATTAAAACCTGGTGTTTCATGCTCACTTCAGCAGCACATATACTAAAATTGGAACGATACAGAGAAGATTAGCATGGCCCCTGTGCAAGGATGACACACAAATTCCTGAAGCGTTCCATATTTAAAAAACAAACAAACGATAAAACCTAGTGTTTCAAATATGTCTTTTAAAAAAAAAAATCTGGTTTTGAAGTCCACCATTTCTCTGAGGGAAGCCCTTTTGCAATAATGTAAGGCTTGCTTAACAGCATATTCTCCACTGTAAAGACATAATGGATGGATTTTATGGTTTTTTTCCTCAACAGAACTGTGTTGCCTTATGGCATAGGGTTAAGGAAAAATGAGTAGTACTGTTACTTCTTGATTCATAGTCCCTTCTGAAGACATTGGCAACTAACTTAGCTGACCAGTAGGAAATGGGATGTCTGCCTAAGGAGCACATGTCAGGTCAAGCCCAGATGATTGATTAGTCACTTTATAAAAACTTATTTTTCAGTTCCAGGTTTTAAGTTTGGTTTGTACCATAACTGTTTCCTGCTTTTAGATTCTTGAGTTTAGATGTAACTATGAATGGCTAAGCCAAGATCTGATTTATGTGCTTGGAGTTAATAAATTTTATACTTGGAATTGACCTTTGAAATCCCTTAGGGAGTCCCAGATAAGTCCTCCCACATAATTCAGGAGTCCTTCCTTAGCATCCTTGATATCGGATGAGTTTCTGTTTGATTACCACCACCACCTCTCCTCCCTTCCTCCACCTGTCAGTCCTCATGGTAGTAAAGTACACCTTCACCACACCCATCAGTCCTCATAGTACTGAAGCTACTTGTTTTATATAATGCTGTGGAAAACTCACCCTGTTATCAAATAGAAGTGTATCTTCTGGTTTCCAGCCAGATACTTGTAGAGGTTGAGGGAATCTTAGTGTTGTAGCTTGCTTTATTCACTGCAAGAACCTTTTCTACAACATCTGTTAGAGGATAATTTAGCCTCCGCTTAAATATATCACATAATGTACTCTTTCTTCTCCCTCTTTTTTTTTTATGCATATTTTTATTGATTTCAGAGAGGAAGGGAGAGGGAGAAATAGAAACATTAATAATGAGAGAGGACCATCCATCAGCACCTTCCCCCCCCCCCCCCCCCCCCCCCCCCCCGCAGGGGACAGCCTGCAACCTGAGCATGTGCCCTGACTGGGAATTGAACCTGGACCTCCTGGTTCAGGGGTCAGTGCTCAACCACTGAGCCACAGCAGGGCGCTCTTAGCTCTCTTTGAAGTTCTAATACACAGTTTGCTGACATTGGTCTTTCAGTTCTAGTTCTTTTTCACGAGAGTTGTTAAGCTAGCTCTGCTGTCCACCCTATTGCTAAAGAACTCAATATGAATTCTTTCCAAATTAAATACTGAGTTTATTTCAACTTCATTTCATCTTGTTCTAGTCACTGTCTGTGAATGTGTGTCTTTCATTCTAGAGTCAGGCTTGATTTTGATCATATATATTGAGCTCTGTCATCCTTTTCCGCTGTTTCAAATTTATTTTGCTGTTTTACTTTTTCCAATTGCAGCTTAAATAAAGTAGTTAAGGTTGGGAGGCTGGTAAGGGAATTGAGGTTTCAACTATAGACATCTGGGGTAGGTAATGCTCATCTCAATTACTCTAAAGATCAGCCTTGTGGGTTTGTTTGACTTAGATGAAAGTGAAGAGGATGAAGATGATTTATTGCAAAGGACTGGGAATTTCATATCCACATCGACTTCTCTTCCTAAAGGAATCTTAAAGGTGAGAGTCAGTGAAGTTGGGCCTCCCCAGCTAATTACCTCTGAAATTCAGTATGCTTCCCAGTTACAACTGTATGGATTCCTTTTATCTGTGGGACTAAATGTGTTTGCTGTCATTTTGCCTGGGTAAATACTTATGCTAGTTTTTCATCTGTTACAAAAATGATCAAGAAAGTTAAATGATGTCCCTAGGAATCTTTTAGGAATCCTATTTGATTTCTCCTCTTGCATTCCTCTTTATTTCTCTTGGCACCAGCCTAGTTCATTCTGCTGTCCTCTGTCACCCCGGTTACTGCAGTAGCTTTGTAACTCGTTTCCCTCGTCCACTTTACTTCCTCCTGAACTACTCTTCATATAGATATCTTTAAAATAAAGCATTATGTCACTTTTCATTGTGTTTTGAAAACTTCTATATTCCTTTTCATGGTCTATGCTGCCCTTCATGGTCTGGCTTCTGCCTACATCCAAAACTTCATCTCAGACCTTTCTCCGTATTTCCTAGTCAAGCCATGCAGGCCTTCTTTCTGTTTCTTGAATGAGCTGAGTCCTTTCTTGCCTCAGAACTTGTGCTCTTGCTCTTCTTTCTGCCTGTCTGTTCTTCAGGCACTGCTAATAGCCAGCTTATTATTCCCTTTCTGCTCAAATGACACTTTAGAAAGGTCTCTCCCGGCCACTGTATCTAAAGTGGTCTACACTCATTACTTTCTAACTCGTCACTGTGGTTAGCTTGTTCATTGCAGTAACCGAGTGCCTACCCAGCACCGTGCTTCAGTTAAACATCTGTCACATGGACAGATCTCTCTTTGACGTGGATATTTTTCCCCACTATATTTATATTTGGATGGGGAAGGGGACCCTATTGTGATAAATTATTAGGAAAAAGTGATTCTGTCTCCCCCCACCTTAAGACAATTCATTGAGCTCGTAGGGTGAATTCACCTCCATTGAAAATGGAGTCACCATAGAAATTTAACTTCAGTGGTTATAAAGCATACATATAATACTTGTTTTTTTATGTAATTCAAATTTTAATACAGAAGGAAAACCCTATAAAAACAAAGAAATAACTGAAAATAGTTCGAATGATGCATGAGATCGTCATTACTTTAAACCAGGGGTCCTCAAACTTTTTAAACAGGGGGCCAGTTCACTGTCCCTCAGACCATTGGAGGGCCGGACTATCGTTTAAAAAAAACTATGGCCGAAACCGGTTTGGCTCGGTGGATAGAGCGTCAGCCTGCAGACTGAGGGGTCCCAGGTTCGATTCCGGTCAAGGGCATGTACCTGGGTTGTGGGCACATCCCCATTGGGGGATGTGCAGGAGGCAGCTGATCGATGTTTCTCTCTCATCGATGTTTCTAACTCTCTATCTCTCTCCCTTCCTCTCTGTAAAAAATCAATAAAATATATTTAAAAAAAACAAAAACAAAAACAATCTGTGAACAAATTCCTATGCACACTGCACATATCTTATTTTGAAGTAAAAAAACAAAATGGGAACAAATACAATATTTGTATTTGCATGTGGCCCGCGGCCTTAGTTTGAGGACCCCTGCTTTAAACTAACAACCACACACCCTGCAGAACATTAGTACGTCATGCTAATCATAGAACCTCTTATTTTGTGCCATGAATGCAAAGATGCTGCATAGTTTTAGGTAAAATTTCCCTGAAATTCAGTCTTTTAAGCCAAATAGGGTGTATCCCAAAAGGTTGTGGGTTCGATTCCTGGTCAGGACACATCCCTAGGTTGCAGGTTCAATGCCCCATTGGGGTGCACATGGGAGGCAGCCAATCAATGTTTCTCACATTGATGTTTCTCCCCCTTCCTCTTTCAAAAATCAATAAAAACATGTCTTCAGATGAAGATTAAAAAAAAAATAAACCAAACCAATAGGGTGCATCTTGGAGAAGTGACTGTATCCTGGTGCTCCACGAGCTTAATCTAATCCTTATTTGATAGATAGTAAAAATGGATTATTATATGGTGAAATGACCTGCTAGTTGGTAGCAGAGCTGTGGTCTTTCGGTACCATTCCAGTGGGCTTTGTTCTGCAAATAAACTATTTTATAATGTCTTTCCTTCATGCTCTGAAGAAAATAATGTTAACCCATTCGAATTGATAAAATTCCAGCTTTATTTTTCCATAGATGAAGAACTGCCTACATGCCAATGCTGAACGTCCTACGACTGCTCGGATCTCGTCTGTGCAGTTCCATCCTTGTGCTCAGGTGGTGATGGTTGCTGCACTAGATAACTCTGTATCACTGTTTCAGGTATGTCATTGCATTTTTAAATGACGACTTGGAGTGAAAAGTTTGCTACCAGGATATAGGGTCTATGGAAATAACCAAAAGGAATATTTTGTACTTCCTTATAGGTTGATGGGAAAACAAATCCTAAAATTCAGAGCATCTATTTGGAAAAGTTTCCAATCTTTAAGGCTCGTTTTAGTGCTAATGGAGAAGAGGTTTTAGCCACAAGTACCCACAGCAAGGTGCTTTATGTCTATGATATGCTGGCTGGAAAGTTAATTCCAGTACATCAAGTGAGAGGTAAGCTTTCTGTCGAACACATAGCTGGTCATCCCCCAACTCCCCTGCCCATAGCTGAGTTCATTTAACAGTATTTACAGCCACTTAGTTTCCTCCTCATAATTTTAAGAGAATTTTTATAAGGATTTAGGAGAGCAAGATCAAATGCTCCCTATAGGATTCTTAAAAATAAGTTTCTTTAGTTATAGTATTGTTTAGAAAATGTCATTGCATTGTTGAAATAATGTTTGAATGAAAACAGTGAACTGGCTTTGCATTGAACACTTATTAGGGGGAAATCATAATTTGGAAATATATATCCCCCTAGACCAGAAAAGCAGTTGCAAATACTTGTCTGTAAAATTAGCAATTAATGCAGAGGAAGAGCATGAGCCTGGGAGGTAGAAGATGTGTGTTTCACTTTGTTCGACAAATTATTTCACCTCTCTGCTCTTCAGGAAATTTTGGTAACCTCTAGTTCTAGTGTTTGTTATAATAGAATTTTGGTTTACATTTAAAGGAAATAAAGTACTGCTTTTAGAGGTTGGAATGTATTTTAAGGCATGCACTAGATCCTTGTCTCGAGGGTATTTATTGGGAAATCTCGGGAGGGTCTCAATAGAATATACCTCAGCTTTCCAGGTGTGTTCTTTCAATCAGGGTTGTCGTCTCCAGTGATTGGTTGGTGCCAGGGCAGAGGGTCATTAGTCAGTTTATCTGGTCCTAGTGTCAGCCGTGGTATCTCTTTGTCTGGCTTTGCTGCTTTTCTGGTCCTGGAGCTGAAACAAAACTGAGGCTTCGATGTTATCCCTAGGGGTTAATGCTTAAGGGAGTGGTCATGCAAGGGTCTGCCTGGGAGTCTTCTTCAGCCCCTTGTTCCTTCTCCAAGGGGGTCTGTGTCTGTGCATGACGAGTGACATGCCAGGAGAGAGTCGGAGCCACGTGATCAGTGATAAGAAAGGTTAAGGGGTCTAAACTGCATGACCAGCTATATGCTAACGGAGGAAAGGTTACTCTGGGGGAGGTCCTTGTTTTTCCAGTTTTGCCTGTTGCTAGGCACCCGAGGCTTTCCGCCCTAGTGACCTGTACCTGGCCAAATGTCCATCTAACTGCCTATCACAAACCCACTTACTATACTATGGAAATTGGCTGTCCCTTTTCTTATCAATTGTCAGCAGTTGACCTAAAAATCTTCACAAATCTATAAAAAGGTTTGTATTTGACATCTTTAAAGCATTGTATCTTCTTTCCTTAGGCCACATTGTAAATTTTATCTGACTTTTATTTTGAAAGGTCCAGCATTTGTAAAGAGCAATTATAATACTGATACTAGCAATTATCACTATTTTTTGTGAGGTTAAACACAAGACGCTATATATGTACATATAACTAGTATAATATACTGTAAGCTTTGGATGAAAATACAGTTATCCTTTTTTTTTAAATATTTTATTGATTTTTTACAGAGAGGAAAGGAAAGGGATAGAGAGTCAGAAACATTGATGAGAGAGAAACATCAATCAGCTGCCTCCTGCACGTCCCCTCCTGGGGATGTGCCTGCAACCAAGGTACATGCCCTTGACTGGAATCGAACCTGGAACCCTTCAGTCCGCAGGCCGACGCTCTATCCACTGAGCCAAACCAGTCAGGGCAGTTATCCTTTTTTAAAAAAAAATTTTTTTGGTTAATCCTCACCTGAAGATATTTTTTTCCATTGCTTTTCAGAGAGTGGAAGGAGGGTCAGACCTATTCAGTGGCTGAGGCTAGGTTTTGTTTAATTTGAGGTACTTAGATATTTTAAAAGATCAGAAACTCTTAATTGTCAATGAAAGATAGCTTTATGGAAAACCATATTAATCCTTATTTAATTGATTCCCCTTCCTAGGTTTGAAAGAGAAGATAGTAAGGAGCTTCGAAGTCTCCTCAGATGGGTCCTTCTTGCTCATAAATGGCGTTGCTGGATATTTTCATTTGCTGTCAATGAAGGTGAAGCATTATTAGTCGTTGCTTCTAGGATAAGACATTAGTGCAGGGATGGTCTTGAACCGTAACTCATGGTGTCCGTAAGTCTGCATCCCAAGTAGAGGAGCAGAGTGGCGCTTGGGGAGAAGCTGCGGGCAGTTGGGGGAGAACTTTGGAGAACAGGGAGAAACGCCGAGTAGGTGCTACAAAATGGAGAGCTGGGTGTTCCTATGCTACACAGTGTGATTCTTCGGTGCACCTCCTACGACGATTTGATAAGCAATATTTATTACTTTTTTTTTAGACTAAAGAATTGATTAGTAGCATGAAAGTAAATGGAAGGATTGCAGCATCCACGTTCTCTTCAGATAGTAAGAAAGTGTACACCTCTTCGGGTAAGTTAATGACATGATCAGAAGCTTCTTTGAAGCTTTGAAGGTGTTTTCATTTCAAGTTTAATCAAAAATTGTGTTTGATTTTAGACTTTCTTGTTTTAGTAAGCAAATCAGTTTTGTTTTTAGCATGCATTTTTTGTTGCCATTGGCCTCATTTACTAGCTAATAATAGTGCAGAGCTAACCATTTAACCTACACCACTAACATGTTTGAGGAAAAGAGGGAAAGTACATGCTTATTTAAAAGATGTCATTCTAAGACTTTCTTTTTGAAAGTTACGTAGAATCATCACCCCTTTTCTTTTAGCTCCTGGTGACTTGGATGTTTGGAATTTTCTTTATTGTTGACTGAAAGCAATTCAGACCTCCTCTTCCCTGATATTTCTGCAGCACTATTGGCCAGCTCTTTATCATCCCTGGTGTTCTCTTATCTTGTACTTTCCTGCTCTTCTGCCTTTCTGACCAGTGTCATCTTTGCGTCTTGCTCCCTTTCCTGAAGGATTTTGAGGGCCATCCCAATCTCAGTGTAGTCCATGCTGTTTGGTAGTGGGGGCATTTGGGTGGTTCTGCCCAGGAGTGGCCTCTCATAATCTCTGCAGGGCTTTTTAGCATAATTTTTATTTTACCTCAGCAAGGAGCATTTGATACTATAACATTTTTTAAAGTTTTAAAAGAAGATTAACTTAACATTAACTTTTATTTAAGTTTTGTTTTGGCTTAGAATCAAACTTTCACAAAACTGAGTTATTTTTTTTTACCAATTAATATAAGAAGGTCAGCAGTATCTATAGTCCCTATTCTAGGTTTTCTGAGAGGTATGGAACAAATATTGGTTCAGAGTAATAATCCTAGTGAAATGGCTCTTGGGCCCTGGGAGAGTCAGAGTTGGGGAGAAGAGGTGGAGAGTCAGCAGGAGTACTGAAATTTGGATGTGGATGTAAAATATTTACAAATTTGGTCACCATGGAGGAGGTCAAATTTGGTGTAAGAGAGGCCCTAAAAGGAGGGAAGGTGTAATCACAAGTTGAGTCTTGGTAATGGGGGGTTGCCTATATTTTACTTGTTATTCCCCCCTGTTCTCTTTCCTCTTCCTTTTCTCTTCTGAAAGAAGTAGTTTATGTGATTGACATCATATTGTTCATATTGTTACCTATAAAGACTGTTTTGAGATAGAAGGATAATTGAAAAAATAATTTACCTTTTCTCTTTTCCACTTTATCAGTTTTTTTCTTTTTCCTCATGGATTCATTGTTGCCTCTTTTGCTTTAAGTCTTCATCAACTTGTGATCATTTAAATAGACTTGCTCTCTGGGTGATCTTTCTGCCCTTGATCCCTTCTGTTCCATTTTAGTCGATTGCTAGCTAATCTTTAAACACCTTTCTTTATTGTACCATTACCCTGCAGAAAAACAAAGTTTTGAAATATGATCCTATGAAAATTTTCCAATTATATTTCCCTGCTACCTACTCTAAATCTGTATGCCAGCCTGGGAGATTTTATTTGCTAAGGAAAGAGTAGAAACAGTGAGATTTATTCAATTCCATGGGGAGGATTAAAGTATATAGAACAGTGAACTTGAGAGCAATATATAAAAAAAGGAAGAGCTGAAATAGGTGAGCGAAAAGCCATGTTTGAGATACTTGTAGGGTTATTATAGAAATAAATTGATACTGGGTGTGGAGAAGAGGGTGATCATCAATACAGATGGCTATAGGTGTGAGAGAAAAAATTAAGGACTGGTGTTGGCAATTAGATGGCCATTTCTGTTATGAAAATATTTGTGTTCTCTTCAGATTTAATATTCTTCCTTGTACAAATTCTCCCTTCTCAAAACTATTTATGGTTGTTTATATTTAGCATTCCTTGTTATTTAAATTATTTGGTAATAGATAAGTTGTGTACTTTCTTAATTAAATTATAAATTCCTTGTGGTCTGGATCAGTTCACTTCCTTTGTTTCACCATCAACATTATCATCAATCTGACATCTAAATCACCTAGCCTCACATATTAGGTGCTCTAATACTTGTTGATAGATGTTAGAAAACCTGGGCTGGTGGGTATTTTATTCTTTTTTTCAAATTTGCTCCAGTAATCTGTGAAATGTAGAAGCTTTTTCTAAAAGCTCAACGCAAGATAAGAGTTTGTGATGTTCACTCTAAATCTAAAGATACTATTAATGACTAATTGAGAATGCAGTTTTCTATACATGGGAACGTATGCAAGAAATATTTTTAGGCCAGTTTTCTAGATCTAGGTTATTTATAGTAGGTATTTATTTGTAGTCCCTTGTACTGTTCAAGAGGGACTAAGATCAGTCAGTTCACTTGCCTTTCAAGTTTAAAACAAAATTAACCAAACCTTTGGCTCTTTCATTCAGCGGATGGGGAAGTTTACGTTTGGGATGTGAACTCTAGGAAGTGCCTGAACAGGTTTGTTGATGAAGGCAGTTTATATGGATTGAGCATTGCAGCATCTAGGAATGGACAGTATGTGGCTTGTGGGTGAGTAAAGAGAATCACATTGTGGTAATGAGAAAATATTAAAGAATTGGATATTCTAAATGGTGCTTAAGTACTGTTTATAAACTATTGAGTAATAGGAAATCAGTAAACCCAGGTTGTTTACATTTTGTTGTCTTAATGCAGTGACTTATAATATTATTGGTGGTTTATCTGTTCTTTAGCAAAGAAAACACTGGACTGCCTTGTTTCATTGTATTTTTCTTATATTTGAAATATCTATTTGATCACATCAAATTTTCCTATTACTATTTTAGTTACTTGTTTTAGCCTTAAAGGCATTTAAAGCATTTTTGCCTTCATCTGGCTAGGTGGTATAAACCAAAAACATATGTTCTTTGGAAATATTGTTTGTTAGTACTGTAGAAATTTGAAAGTATTATCTAAGACTGTTGTCGGCAAACCGTGGCTCTTTGGCCCCTTCAGTGTGGCTCTTCCACAGAATACCACGTGCGGGCATGCACATACAGTGCGATTGAAACTTCGTGGCCCACGCACAGAAGTCGGTATTTTGTGGAAGAGCCACACTGAAGGGGCCAAAGAGCCACATGTGGCTCACGAGCCGCGGTTTGCAGAGCTGCAGTTTGCCGACCACTGATCTAGGACGTTCTTATGTGATCACTGGAAAACAATGGCTTCATTCCCCAGCTTGATTCTAAGGATCCAGGGTGGGAGGAGGAGGCATTAAATACTTACCTGTAATTCGTACCCACCAAACCACCAACCAGCACCTGTAGTTTTAGAACTTGGAGAAGTGGATTTTTCTGACTTTCTTAGCCTAAACACAGTTGATCCCTAAAGAGATTTTGGTCAAATCCTCCCTGGGTGGGAGGTCCAGTGGGTCTTGCTGTCCAGAAGCATAAGCTGGTGGGGCTAGATGTTCAGATAGGCCCGGGACCGTCTTGGCCGCTTTGGCTTTGCTTTTCCCTTTGCTTGTTTTAACCTGTCATATTCCCTTTTTCCTTTGCAGTTCTAACTGTGGAGTGGTAAACATATACAGTCAAGATTCTTGTCTCCAAGAAACAAACCCAAAGCCGATAAAAGCCATAATGAACTTGGTTACCGGTGTTTCTTCTTTGACCTTCAATCCTACCACAGAAATCTTGGCAATTGCTTCAGAAAAAATGAAAGAAGCAGTCAGATTGGTAATATTTCTTTACCTTTTCCTTTTATCATTGATAATTTTAAAATTTAAGTTGAAGACATGGAAAAATAACAGGAAAGGAGAGTGTGGATTATTTTAAAGAGTAGCTTCTTTTGATGTAGAAATTACTAGTATTGTCGCTTTTGGGTGTGGTTGTAGGAAAGATGCACAGTAGCACCACATTTGTATTATGTCAGTTGTTTTGGGAAAGCTGTGCTGTTTTATTAAATTTCATAAGTGGCTATTCTTCATTTTCACAGGTTTCTTTCTTTCAGCATATTATTAAGGAGTATGTTTAAGGCAAACACTTCTTTCCTCTTCAGTTTTCTTTCCTCTTCAGTTTTCTTTCCTCATCTACCTTCTGAGGTATGTTGTCTTAGTGGAGTGGAGGCAAGTTTTAGATTTGAAAATAAATTGTGTAAAAAGATTGCAGTTTCACCAAAACCGGTTTGGCTCAGTGGATAGAGCGTCAGCCTGCGGACTGAAAGGTCCCAGGTTCGATTCCGGTCAAGGGCATGTACCTGGGTTGCGGGCACATCTCCAGTAGGAGATGTGCAGGAGGCGGCTGATCGATGTTTCTCTCTCATCGATGTTTCTAGCTCTCTATCTCTCTCCCTTCCTCTCTGTAAAAAAATCAATAAAATATATTAAAAAAAAAAAAAGATTGCAGTTTAGCCTGGCCGTTGTGGCTCAGTGGTTGAGCTCTGATCTAGGAACCATGAGGTTCAATTCTCAGTCAGGACACATGCCAGGGTTAAGGGCTCAATCCCAGTGTGGGGTGTGCAGGAGGTGGCCAATCAATGATTCTCTCTCATCATTGATGTTTCTCTCTCTCCCTCGCCCTTCCTCTCTGAAATCAATAGAAATATTTTTAAAAATGATTCTCTCTCATCATTGATGTTTCTCTCTTTTCCTCCCTCTCTCCCCCTCTTCCTCTCTCCCCTTCTCCCTCTCTCTCTGAAGTCAAGAGAAATATATATACATATGTGTGTGTGTATATATATATATACATATATATATATATATATATATATAATTTTTTTTTTTAGAAATATATTTTTTTAAAAAGATTGCAGTTTAAATAGCTAGGTAGTGCTTGTGAATATACCTTTGTACTAGGAGTCCCCAGGACCCCTCCCAGGTTTGGTGATTTTGTAGGAGGAACCACAGGACTCAGTATATAGTCACACTTATGGCTAAGAGTTGTTAACAAGGAAAGGATACAGAGCAAAATCGGCCTGGGGCAAAGTCCGGAGGAAACCAGGCGCAGGCTTCAACAGTCCTCTCCCAGTGCAATCACGGACACGTGTAACTCCTCCAGTGAGATGTGGCGGCATATGTTAAGTGTTTTCTAGTGAAGCTCATTAGAGACTCAGTGCCAACGTTTTTACTGGGGTTGATCATATGTAGGGACCCTCTGCCCAGCATGCACCGAAATTCTAGGCTCCCAGGAGTACAGGCAGGTGCTCAGCGTAGACCACATTGTACGTGGTTTAGGCACAGTGCGCCACCCTGGTCACTGAGAGGAAGTTTCAGATCAGTGTAGGGGACTGTGTACCAGTCAGGTTCCCAGACACCATCTCAGGGCCCCCCTTGTGGGTAGTGGGCCTTTTAAGGAGAGCAGCCTCAGGCCTCTGTTAACTCTTTCTTGCCCAGTCTCAGAGCTCAGCTTACATGTCACTGCA
Organism: Myotis daubentonii; assembly: GCF_963259705.1. Classification (NCBI taxonomy): domain Eukaryota; kingdom Metazoa; phylum Chordata; class Mammalia; order Chiroptera; family Vespertilionidae; genus Myotis; species Myotis daubentonii. The sequence goes on along the minus strand of NC_081855.1, from coordinate 45,230,706 downwards.
TCTCTGTAAGTTTCTTTCCCCTTAAGCAGAATCAGTTTCTTCACTCATTTAATGGTTATTTGCTCTAGGCACTAGGTATACAGATGGCATAGAACTTTGAATGGCAGTATTGCATTGTGCTGTTGTTACGTGTATACTTCCAGGTGGAAAGCACTTCACAGGCTGTTATTTTTATCTTTCATTCAGCAAAGAGTCTGGCATGCTTCATCAGCTTTGTATAATAGTGTATAGTTTACAAAGATTTACAGAGAATTCTACAAAAAAACTTGAGTCAAATAACAATTCTCAGCCTTATTTTTCCTAGCACTTTAGTTGTTTTTTGACTGAATTCCTCGGAGCCCTAGAATGTGTACAGGACTTCAGATGGCAGGCAGGTCAAGGAGGAGGCCCAGCTCCCACCTGTGTCACATAGGGCAGCTTCACTGTGACCTGGTACATACTGACATTCTGCGTAACGCTTTCTTTGAGGAGGAAAGGATTCTACTAGAATAAAGTGTTTGAAAAATATAGCGTTGTTTTATTGCCTCTGTTGAATGAGTCATTTGGTAAACGAGAAGGTTCTAATTCAAGTCAGCTTTAAAATCTCCATTCCTTTAAAGGAGTGGTGGACTAGGACATATTAATCATTGATCATTTCAGTGGTAGTAAATTGTTTTATAAAACCATGGGATCTATCTCATGCAGACATAATATATTCTGCAAGATGCCTAGTAAATTCTGCCTAGTTTGCTTCAGTGATTAGGACAGCATTTATGGTGTTTTATTGTGGTAAAATCACACAAGGAATTCATTAGTAACAGCCAAGTCCCATTTTTTAAATGTTAGTCAACCATAATATCTAATGGAAAGAAGCTGGGCCTAGCAACTTCAGAATAGTTCAGTGAAACAATGTTAGCATCATTAAATGCATTCTCATAATGATCCAAACAGCTCTGTTATCTCAGCACAGCACAGTGAATATAAATCTAAAGCATTGTGCCATCAAGAGACCGGGAAGTTAAGTTGTTATTACATCTGTAATCTTGGATGTAATAGAAAGTTGGAGAACTTATCTATTAAATTAAGGATGAGCAAGCTTTACTTGTTGAATTTTGATATCTGGGCCCTTAAATGTAATGACAGATGTGTGTTTGGAGATACAGGGAACTTTCTAAAGTAAAGAAGTTTGATTTTAATTAATTGTTCAGTTATACTTTACTAGGGGCCTGGTGCACGAAATTCGTGCACTGGGTGTGTGTGTGTGGGGGGGGTGTCGCTCAGCCCAGCCTGCCCCCTCTCACATACTGGGAGCCCTCAGGCATTGACCCCCATCACCCTCCAATCGCAGGATCGGCCCCTTGCCCAGGCCTGATGCCTCGGCCAGAGGTGTAGACCCCCATCACCCTCCGATCGCCTGATCAGCCCCTTGCCCAGGCCTGATGCCTCCGCCAGAGGTATCAGGCTTGGACAGGGGACCCCCATCTTCCCCTGATCACTGGCTCTGGCCCCCGCCCAGGCCTGAGGCCTCTGGCCCAGGAATCATGCCTGGGCAGGGGACCCCCATCTCCCTCTGATCGCTTGCTCCACCCCCCGCCCAAGCCTGACGCCTCTGACCCAGGCTTCAGGCCTGGGCAAGGGGACCATCATATCCCCCCAATCCCCGGCTCCGCCCCCCACCCAGGCCTGATGCCTCGGCCAGAGGAGTTGACCCTCATCACCCTCCGATCACCAATCACCGGATCGGCCCCTTGACCAGGCCTGAGGCCTCCGGCAGAGGCGTCAGGCCTGGGCAGGGGACCCCCAGCTCCCCGTGGTTGCACGCTCCGCCCCTGCCCAGGCCTAACGCCTCTGGCCTAGGCGTCCGGCCCGGGCAGCGGGGACCCGCAGCTGAAGCGGCCCCGCGATTGTGGGCTCCGCTTTAGGCCCAGGCAAGGGACCCCTAGCTCCCGGGACTGCCAGCTTCGACCGTGCCCAGCTCCCATCGCTGGCTCCACCCCTACTTCCTGCTATCACTGGCCAGGGCGGCAAAGGCGCCTGATTCTCCGATCATGGCTGGGGGGCAGGGCATAGGCGGCCCCAGGGCCGCCTTTGCCCTGCCCCCCGGCTCTTAGCTCCCCCCTGGGTTTCCGATCACTGTCAGTGGCAGGGGGCTTCTTCCTGCTTTCCCTTTCACCTCCCTGCATTGTGCCTACATATGCAAATTAACCGCCATCTTGTTGGCAGTTAACTGCCAATCTTAGTTGGCAGTTAACTGCCAATCATAGTTGGCAGTTAACTGCCAATCATAGTTGGCAGTTAATTTGCATATAGCCCTGATCAGCCAATGAAAAGGGTATCGTCGTACGCCAATTACCATTTTCCTCTTTTATTAGATAGGATAATGATGATAACCATAGCGGTCAGAGCACTGCCACCTTCTAATCAGGTAGGTCATAGGTCTGAGGAAAGATGTGCTAATGCAGTGAGAGATTACAATGGGGACTTTGCACACAGATAGAGTTGAGTCTCTTGGGAGGACATTGTAAACTGTTTGTTTTTGCCCCCAATAGCCAAGCCAATAGAGGAGATTAAATAAGAAAATGAGTTGTTGATAAGTTGATGTTCATTCTCCAATAGAAAGACCTCACATGGCCACTCTGTATGAGTGTATAGGTTATTTGTTGCACGAAGGCACCACATCTAAGGGGGGTCTTAAGTGTGTGTATTTACCAAGTGTTTTGGTACTCTGTTCTGTTGATTTAGCTACTAAAATACACAGCTACCTTCTGTTAAAAATTAGCTTTAAAAATATTACTATACATCTTGTACCACAACTTTTGCCCTGTAGGGAGTTCCTGTTTGTAATAAGCAATTGACTTAAGTATAAAGTAACATGAATCCAAATTAGAAGGATGTTTTTTCCAATTTCAGTTAGAAAATAAAAAGGTAGTTTAATACACTTCTCTTTAAGAAGTCATTCAAGTAGGTAGGTTGGTTCCGGTATATTTTGTTTTGGAAGAGTCAGAAAAGCAGTCCCCAAACTTCCAAGTCATGACAGAAGAGTTAATGAGCAAATATATGGGCATAGTTTGAAGAGCAGGTTACATATAGGATGGAAGTAAAAGTAAGGCTTGGGGCAATTCTGTCCTTGGCCCTTGCGGCAAGTGGTTATTTCCTGATGGTCTGCTCCCCTGACGCCTTGGATCACCTGTTCAAATGCTTGGAGGATGCAGACTTATACTAACTAAACAAAATAATTAAGAAGCCAGGCCACTTGCCAAAACTCATAATTCCTGCATTCCCAAACTAAGCGTAAAACCTTCTGCAATATCCATACTGTGGCTTCTCTCCTAAAATACTAGTGTGCTTTATTATGTACTTTAATATATATATTTAAATTTTTCAAAGACCCTATACAGAGTGGTATTTAAGAAGTTTAAAGGTTAAGATCAAATTTGGTACTGCCAACTTCTTAGCTTTAATGGGTCAAGACCACTTTTCATTGGCACTAATGCCTTTGCATTGATGCCATGCTATGCAGTGAGACCTGTCTTCTGGAGAAGTTGAGAATAATTGAAAATGACTTGGGGATTCACTACATACTTTCTTGACATATGATGGTCCATAGGTATATATCAGGGAGTAGGATCTAATACTGGTAAGTGACTGACTAAAACCTGTTTAATAGACAAATGCATATATTAATGGTACTTGTCTATGAAAACCACCTTGATTGGATGGTTTAAAGTCTCATCTAGAAATGTGGAGGATGGCAGACTACCAAGATAACCAGCTGAGTGATAACTATGCGTATGAATGTGAGGGTGCTGTATTTCTTGGAAGAGCTAGAGAACATTTGAAAAGTGAGGGCTGTTAAAGTCCTATTTTGCTTAAGGTAACTGATTCCGTGCTTGAGTTTTACTTATCTGCAAACTGGGTGAGGGCTTGTCTCGCCTATCCTGGACTTGGGCTCATTTTCCCCCCGAGACTCGTGGAGAACGAGGCTGAGTGCCTATGTGCTTAGGCCTGGCCTTGGGGGGAGCTTTCAGCTCTGAATCAGAACACAGTTTCACTTGAGAAACCAGGTTTTCATGATCCAGTCCTCCTTGAGGAGAGATTGCCAAAGCCAAAGGATGTGTTGCATAGTTGAGAAGTAAAAGCGAGAAAATAAGTTACATGCTATTGGAATACGTGGCATGACTTTGCCGAGGCTTCAGTCATGTAAAATCAGACTCTTTGTAATGTTTAAGTATCCATTCCCTGTGACAGATTTTAGTATTCTTTACTGTGGTCATTAAGTGAGAGTATTAATGGGTATTTCTATTGACTTAGTTTATTCATTTATTTGGCAAGCATTTGAATCTCCCAGGCACCATGCTAGATGCAGCTTTAAAAACATCAAGAAAATGCTTTTTTCTCTTCCTTCTGTTCCCTCTCAAATTTGAAAATCAGATTTTAATTTTGGAATATTTTGCTACATTAATGTGTACTACAGTCAAAATGAGCTTTTTGTTCCAGCTAAAAGATAGAGTGAAGAGCCGACCGGTTTGGCTCAGTGGATAGAGCGTCGGCCTGCGGACTGAAGGGTCCCAGGTTCGGTTCCGGTCAAGGGCATGTACCTGGGTTGCTGGCATATCCCCAGTGGGAGATGTGCAGGAGGCAGCTGATTGATGTTTCTCTCTCATCGATGTTTCTAACTCTCTATCTCTCTCCCTTCCTCTCTGTAAAGAATCAATAAAATATATTAAAAAAAAATAGATAGAGTGAAGATGAAAATTTAAGAAAGTTGAGTTCCCAGTTGTTGAAATGTAAAGCTTTTCATTATTTCCTGCAGGTTCACCTTCCTTCCTGTACAGTATTTTCAAACTTCCCAGTCTTCAAGCAGAAGAATCTTTCTCTTGTGCATACCATGGATTTTTCTCCAAGAAGTGGATATTTTGCTTTGGGGAATGAAAAGGGCAGGGCCCTACTGTATAGGTAGGTGTTATTTATGTGTAAAAGTCAGAAATATCTATAATCTTCCTTTGAAAGTGTGAAGAGATGCTATTGTTAACAAATTATATATAATTTGTTAATTCTGTAATCAATGACAATAAGTTATTAATTGTAGAGTGTAGAGTTTGACATCTCATCTCTATTATCTAACAAAATGCACATTTTGTTTTCTACCATAAAACCATAAAATGGCACTAGCAGAAAGGTTCACCTGGGGATGTTTTAATTTTATTTTTTATTTGTTGAGTAAGCTGTATTTTGAGAATGTCAAATTGAGGAAAAGTAGCCACTTTAATAATATTGCCATTTTCTTGTGCCTTATGTTGATTTGGCAATTTGCCATTTACTCATTAGATTTACATTTAAAAAAAAAAATCTTTTCCTGCAGCGGTAAGCTACAAATAAGGACGTTAACCACAAAGATATCCAAAAGTTATGCTCTGTCCAGGGTCTTTTCTGCACTCAATATACTTGGCTATAGAGCAGGAACAAGTGAAATCTAGTAGCATTGTTGCCAGGAGATTTCTGTGACAGGTGGCTCTTCAGGGAGAACCGAAGAGCTGGAAACCTGTGACTTCTATCACAGCCCCGCCGCCTTGCTCCCTTGTGTTGGTAGTGGGTGCTGCATAGAAGCCTGTGTTTATGTTTATATGCTTTGGGGAAGGTCTGTTTTCGAAATAAAATGAAATCTGGAGTGAAGAAAAGGAGGCATGTAAATTGACTTTGAGGATATAGCTGTGAAAAGAATATAGCAAACAAAAATATGGTTTCAAGTTCAACTACTTTGAAAGGAAAATGGGTTATACCTGGAAAATTGATATTTTCCATCCTCATTTCAGATCATTTTTGGTGATTCAGTTTGGATTATATAAAAGAATATAGAGTCTTGTTGCACTTAGAAATTCTCTCTTCCTTGGGTTTATTATAACTGAAATTTTCTTTTGTTTAAGTAAGCCCCACAGGCCATTAGCGTTTTCACCAGAGCGTTGCTCTCCAGTGAGAGTTTCTAACAAGTAGGTTGGACTGACAACATTTCTGTGGGGTATGGCTGGTCAGGTATTTCTTAGACCCCAATTTGATGCTTTGGGACAAGCTTAAGACTTTCATCTAAAATCTGAGGTATTAGCATTAGACTCCTTCAGAATGTCCGATTGAGAAGTCAACCTAGCTGCCTGGTGAGAATGACTCCACCCTCCTACCCCCTTAAAATATCCCTAAGTGCCCTTCTGTGATCTGATTGACAGTACTCTGGGTTATCACAAAGTTGTTTAGATGATTTGTCTCTTACTTTTGCAGGTTGCACCATTACTCAGACTTCTAAAGAGATCATTTGAAGTAAGAAAATCCTTTAAATTGCTTCTTTAGGTTTTAAGGCTACGCCCATTGCTGTCAGTGGCAAAAGGACCACATTAGCTGATCTTTGTTTCTTTGCCCCTGTGTTGCTATGTATTCCTTTAGGGGAGTGGGACGGAAGGTAGATCAGGAAGAGCCTGGTTGGACGTGAATCTTCCTTGGGAATTTCTTTTCTTTAAATCAATAAATTTCAGAAAGGGAGGGAGAGGGAGATTCTCATACATGATGAGAATCATTGATCAGCTGCCTTCTGCATGCCCCACACTGGGGATTGAGCCCAAAACCCAGGTATGTGCCTTGACTGGGAATCGAACCATGATCTCAGTTCATAGGTTGATGCTCAACCACTGAGCCACACAGGCAGAGCTTCCTTGGGAATTTCAACAGTAATCTGGCTCTTTTCTTCTGAGGTCAGCTCTCTAATGTAATTACTAAACATTTAATCCACAAAGGAGACTGAACAGTGAGAGATAAGTATCTTCAGATAGAATTAAAGCTTCCCGGAGCTTCAAATCCTCTTACTTTATACTATATGTTTCTTGAGAGATTATAAGTGCTTGCCCTGTAGCTAGTTAATAGTAGATTGTCATAGACCTAGTTAATGTCTGGTCATTAGTTTTGCTGCCCAAAATTTAAAGCAGTAGGGCATGCTGCTTCTCCCAGGGTTTGACCTTTGAAATGAGACATGGTGGACATGAGGCTGAGCTTTGCAGTGGGCCTATTCATTACAATTGACTGATTTGATCTTTAGGATTCATACATGTTGAGGAGAGACTGGGAGTGCATATAGATTTAAATAGAGGAAAGAATTTTTGAAAGTAGAATAATATTGAGCAAAACATTAGCTGTGGGGGAAAACACTCCAGCTATTTTGCCACTGAAAATTACACTGTCAGTACATGTTCTTTGTTTGTTTGTTTGTTTTTTACATGTTTGTTGATGACCAGCAGTTATAAATCAGGTGTGTGATTTCTTCTATTCTTTCCTCAGATTCAGTTGAGTCACAAGAGAAGCCCATCCTGATAGATCTGAGAAGCTTTCCAGAATGTGTGATAATGTACGGATCATGATTTTTTGAGCCAACTGTACATATTTAAGTTAATAGAAATGTATAATAAATACATGGCATCTTTTGTTTGAAAATAAATGTATGTGGGAGAACAGGGGTGGGATAGAAGGGGTCAATGAGGGGGGAAAAAGTGGACATATGTAATACTTTTAACAATAAAGATGAAAAAAAAATGTATGTGGTTCTTCCCTCCCCACCTGCACACACACGCACTAACGTGGATGCATTTCATTTAAGACAAAATCTGAGAAATTGGAAACACCTGTCTGTAGCCAGAAGTCACATAGGTGGATGTTCTCCTATTTCACACTTAGACCTGATTAGTAGGCCCTCCTTTCCCAGCGTAGTTCTCTCCATGTTTCAGGGTAACAACTAACAGGCTCTGATCGGCTTGACATGAGAGCAATGACATCTCATAGAATGAATTTCGAACTTGCAAGTCGTCCTGGAAAAGTGATTATGGAAATGAAAGGCCTTTTCTGGACGTAGTGCTTCAAGTGGTTGTGATTAAACCTGTTCCTCTTGTCCTAATTATTAGCCACTCCCCTTCCTGGAAATACTCCTCACCAAGAAATAAATGTTTCCTTTGAGTTCCAAGGTTGGCAATTGATTCCATAATTCTTTAATTGTAATATAACTTTGCTTTAGACTAGTCCCTACATTTCTTAGGAAAAACTGACATGATAACCATGTATTTATGAAGTATTGGTTGTGAGAAGTATCAAGTAGGTCTAAGAGCTTTCAGTCCACCTCCTTTCTAAAACATGGAAAAGTGGGAGAGGAAGTTTTTCCAGGGACATAAAATGACTCTGCCCGGGGAAGTAGTAAATCCCACATAACTGTTCACACAGACGGCTCAGTGGCGGGCGTCTTCAGTGTCTTCAGGCCTTTTCAGTCTGTAGAGTAGCCCAGTAGGTGCGGATTGTGTTAACATATCCCAGCATCTTTCCAAAAGGAAATTTTGTGTTAAGATGGGCTCTTGTACAATTGTGGAGACCCTTTCTCTTGTAGCAACATTTTAAAAAGTTAATCCTGAACATTTCAGATTCCTGACCCGTTGGCTTGTTAGTGTTATTCCTCTCTCGAGTTGCTAGAGGGCAGCATTGGATTATGAAGTAATTGAAGGAAGGCTTTTTGTAGATTTTTACCACCTTGTTTTTAGCTTCTGCCAAACCATTGTTTCAGAAACGGGTACCAAACCTTGTATGTGCTTATTCTGCATATGGGTTTCAGGCTGAAAGATTTACAAGAAGTTGTTCTAGAGATAACGATGGAAGCAGAATTTAAGTTTTAACTCTAACATCTCTGGGTCATTTTTATACTCCTAGGGGCAGAGCCAAGAATCCCCAGTTCTAATCTGGATAGATGATAAATGTGCTGTTTGTTCTACAGACATGCCACCAATCCCATGTCTTGCCTTTCAGTGTTTTTTTCACTCTGGGGAAGTTGGAGATTTGAGTCAGGTTCTTAATACTTCTCTTGGTAGCCAGTGCTCAGTTAACTTCAAAGAGGTGAGAGCCACAATCATGAACTCCTTTACACAATTCTCTGTTGGCAGTTGCTAAGTTAACATGAATGTAGCTCGTATCTTTGGGGGAGGTGGGGGGGGGGGGAGGGAGGAAAGAATGACTGCCTTGAGCTGTGAGGTGATATTTTGCCATCCAGAGCTACACAGGCACTCAGGTTTATTTGGAGTGGTGAATTGGCAAGTTGAAGTCTGGCGTATCCCACTCCTATCTCCTCCCATTCCCATAAATATTAAACTAAAAGATTATTAGTCTATGGACTTTCTTTGAACAAATTACAGGTGAGATGTCTCTTGCCTTCCTGCGTGTGTGTTTCTGGTGAGGATACAATAGCCTTTCTAAGCCTGCACAGGGTGAGGTGACCTGCTGTAGGGTTTGTGACCAGCATTTTTACACTTGAGCTTGGGAATGGGGTGGAGGCAGGCAAATGCCTGTGAAAATGATGTGCTTCCCTACCCCTGCAGTCAGCCCTTAAGCTACTGGGGATGTCACTCGAATTCATTTCCAAATTCGTCCCACACAACAAAAAGCGTTGTCCTGTTTTTCTTATCTGGAGGAAGTGGGGGCTGGGGTCAGAGGTGTGGAGAGGAGGGAGAATTTGGGGTTCAGACAGCATTTCTGAGCCCCTGGTGCCGTACTTGTGCTGATATCATGATACCAGTATACATATTTCAGGAAATTCTCATTGTTCTTTTTCCCTTTTTACAGAAAAGTACATTGAATTTCAGAGAGATGGAACATCCTAACGTTAAAGCCATCATCCTTATGAAGACGAGTGGTCCTCAAAGAAGGGTGTGTATACTCTTTTTAACTTTATTTTTCAATTGCAGCTTACATTCAGTGTCATTTTGTATTAGTTTTAGGTGTATGGCGTAGTGGTTAGTTAGCCATATACTTTACAAAGTGAGCTATGTGAACGTTCCCCGAGAAGCCCGCTGCTCTTCTCCCCCGCGCCTTTGTTTTTCCGATGCTTCCTCCTTGCCTTGGTTTTTGTGCCTCTCAAACTCTGCACATCTAGCAAGCCTGAGATGGACTTCTGTGATAGGGTTGATACCCTTTGTCGCATTGTTTGCTTATACCGTCTTTCCATGTAAGATTTGAAGTGGCTTTCCAAAACACAGTAAAAAGGGAAAATATACATGAACCAGGGCCTGGGGAATATGGGAAATTAGAACCCAGATACGTAGGCCATATACATGGTTGCTAAAGTTGAGCTGTATATTCCTCCTTCCCCCCCGCCCCCATTTTTGGCATTAGCAATACTCAAATATAGCATTTGGGAAAATATATGTTTTAGAAAGTGAAAGTCCTCTTTTCCCTCCTTCCCCATGGGACCTCTGTAACAGTTTGATGCATATCTTGCTAGTAGTTTTTTTCTCTCCCATTGTTGTCTGTGTTCAGTTGCAAGAAACAGAACCTGAAAAATAGTGACTTAAATCATAAGGACATTTATTGCTTAAGAAGCCTAGAGGTAGCTGACTGGCTTGAGAACCCATTTGTGGCTCAACAATGCACCACCTCTGGTCTGTGCGTCTGCGGTTCTCTTGGCCCGTGCCTCATGGCTACAGACGGCTGCTGCACCTCAAGTCCCACATTCTCACACATCACAGGACATTCCTCATGGAAGGAAGGGGCTGGGGAAAAGCAGCTTCTTTCCTGGCAAGGCTTTTTCTTTTTTTTAAATATTGAATTTTCTTTTTAAAATATTTTTATTGATTTCAAAGAGAGGAAGGGAGAGGGAAAGAGAGATAGAAACATCCATGAGAGAGACATGAGTTGGCTGCCTTTTGCACGACCCCCTACTGGGGATCAAGCCCCAAACCAGGGAATGTGCCCTGACCGGGAATCGAACCGGTGACCTCTTGGTTCATGGGTTGATGCTCAACCACTGAGCCACACCTGCCAAGCAAAGCTTCTCCTTTTGATCAAAGGAGGAAGTCTGTCCTAGAAGTCACCCTGCAAACTTTCCCTCATGTTTCTTTGGCAAAAAGAACCAATTTTTCATAAAACCAATTATTCTTCATCCCAGGGGCCTGCTTGCCCTGAGCCCATAGCTATCTGGCTGTTGCTTGAAAAAAACTGGGCATTCTGTTTGCAAGGAGGAATGGGTCGTGGGGCGAGGGGGGGGGGGCGAAGTGGGGGATGGCTATGGGGAAAAACCAGCTGTGCTTACCACAGGTAATGAGTGCATTAAAAAAATTTATCTTGGTCTTATTTTTTAACAGTAATGGGTTGGAATTGTATTATTATTCAACTCAGTATTTTCACTTAATTGCACGTATCCAGCAGATAGGGCAGTACCTATAGATTTATCTCATTCTTTGTTACTATTGCATAGTATGTGGTGGTTTCCTGTCTTTTACTATTATAGAGGATGTGGCCATTAATTTTCTTATACAGCTCTCTTTGTGCACATGTGTATTCTCTAGGGGAGATATCTGGACATAGAATTGCTGGATAAACACATTGAAAAATTTGATTAAAATACTTGATAAAAATTGTTCTCCAAAGAGGCCATTCCAGCTAAGCAGTGATAAAATGTCACTGCTAGATACCACTATTTATAACCTAACTAGAGACCCGGTGCATGAAATTCATGCACTTGGGAGCGGGGCGGGGGTCGGGATCCCTCAGCCCGGCCTGCACCCTCTCACAGTCCTTCACCCTCTCGGGAGCCCTTGGGGGATGTCCGACTGATGGCTTAGGCCTGCTCCCCATCAGTAGGACATCCTTAGTGCTGCCACGGAGACACGAGAGGCTCCTGCCACTGCTGCTGTGCTAGCCAACCGTGAGCCCGGCTTCTGGCTGAGCAGTGCTCCCCGTGTAGCACACTGACCACCAGAGGGCAGCTCCTGCATTGAGCGTCTGCCCCCTGGTAGTCAGTGCGCATCATAGTGACCGGTCATTCCGCCCTTCAGTTGATTTGCATATTAGCCTTTTATTATATAGGGTGAATGAAAAATGATATCTATTACTTTTTAGTTGGTTGTACTCTGAGTTTTATTCCTTCCATTGAAAAAAGGACAATAAAAGTTATATGATTCACATATTCCATAAGAGAAGTTAATACTCGTTCCCCTGGGAAAGCAGCCTCCCATCACCCTCCACCTCCCAATTATGACAGTATTTGTTGACATTTTCTTTTCTTGCTATTATTTTATTCATCTTTGTATCTCCAGCATCTAGTTTAATGCTTGCTCCACATACAAGATATAAAATTTATGAGCTTAAAAAAATCTGATGTGACTCAGTGGTTGAGCGTCGACCTATGAGCCAGGAGGTCACGGTTCGATTCCTGGTCTGGGCACATACCCAAGTTGTGGGTCCGATCACCTAGAGTTGGGTGTGCAGGAGTGAGCTGGTCAATGATTCTCTCTCATCATTGATTCTATCTCTCTATCCTTTTCCCTTCAGTGGGGCAGGGGCCTTGGCCTGGCACTGCCTGTGTCCCCCGCCACCCACTCCTGGTACCCTGTTCACCATCAGGCGATGGGAGCCTAGCGGCTGGGAGGAAAAACCAAGAGTTCGGCTATTCTGCCAGCTTGCTGGCCCCGTCCCCCGCCGCCACTCATCCCAGGTTCCCCGTTCACCATTGGGCGATCAGAGCCTGATGCCCGGGGGAGGGACTGAGAAGTCAGCCGTTCTCGCCTGCTTGCCAGCCCTGCCCCCACTGCAGGTCACCCTCTGTGTGTGGGGTGACCAGCAGGGTGGGGGCCTTGGCCTGGCGCCACCCGTGTCTCCTGCCACCCACCCCCAGTTCTCCGTTCGCCATCAGGCGATGGGAACATGCTGGCCGGTGAAAGGGACCGAGAGATGGTCGGTGCACCTCCTAGTGATTGGTCAAGCAGTAGTTCTGGTTGTTCTGCTGTTAGGGTCAATTTGCATATTACCCTTTTATTATATAGGATTATATAGGACTAGAGGTCCAGTGCACAAGATTCGTGCACTTGGTGGGGGGGTCCCTCAGCCCGGCCTGTGCTCTCTCACAGTCTGGGAGCCCTCGGGGGATATCCTACTGATGGCTTAGTGCTCCCGCGAAGGTGGGAGAGGCTCCTGCCACCACCGCTGTGCTCACCAGCCATGAGCCTGGCACTCCCCCTGTGGGAGGGCACTGACCACTAGGGAGCAGCTCCTGTGTTGAGCGTCTGCCCCCTGGTGGTCAGTGCGCATCATAGCGACTGGTCGTTCTGCTGTTTGGTCGATTTGCATATTAGCCTTTTATTATATAGGACTGGATTCATTGGGGTGACAATAGTTAATAAAATTATATAGGTTTCAGGTGTACAGTTCTATATCATTTACATATTGTATTGTGTGTTCACCACCCCAAGTCAAGACTCCTTCCATCTCATTTATAACCCCTTTACCCTCTTCTGCCTCCCTGCATTGTAATCACCATGCTGTTGTCTGGGTCTGAGTTTTGTTTGTTTTTGCTTGACCTGTCTTTTTTAAAGGAAGGCCTTGAGCCCATTGGTTCTTGTCATGGGCCCCCATTCCTCCTGCTGTCAGCTGCAGGCAGAGTCTCTCTCTCCTGCCTAATGCCCCAGGGTTTGTGGCCATGCCTGTAAGAACCACGGGGGTGAAGAGCCAGGGCAACTAGGGAGGAAAGTGCCTAGTAAATGCCAGTGTTGTTAACTAAATATGTTATTGTGGAGAAAATGCAATCGTGGGACTGCTGATATTTTGCAGAAAATGCATTTTATTTAAAATCTCTAACAGTGGTGTTTTCTTTGAGGGCAACTTCCAAGCAGCAGAGGCCACTCTGAAGTGCAGGTGGATGGCAGAGGGCACTAGAGGAATGTGAATGCAGTGGGCCCTGGCCATGGCTAGCCTAGGGCAGGGGGGCCCTGGCTTACCAGCCCAGACTAGTCTAGAACAATGGCTCCAGTCCCAGCATCAGCTTCTAACTGGTCTCCCTGAACCCGTGCCTTCCTGCTGGGAGCAGTCCTCCATCCTGGAGTCATACACATTGTGTGCACCTGACCCCCCCCACCCCCAGGGGAAAACTAGCTGACCAGTCCTAGTTAGCATTGAACTTGTCGAGAAGATGGGACAAGTTCAACCTTGGAGGATGTAGCACAGTCATCACGAGATTCCTATAGAGAAGGTGCAGGACGGAAAAGAGGGGAGAGGGCCTGGAAGGACTATCCCCGTAAGATCAGAGTTTGGTTCCAGATGGAAACATTAGAGATTTTCAAAGGGAAGGCTGTGCAGTGGTTAGAGAGGAGTCACAACGTGAAGGTGGGGAGTTTGGAGTTAGATCTGAAGGCAGGCGGGTGATGCCCCAGGCTCTGGAGCCATGGGAGGCTGGGGGATGTCAGGAAGAGTAGCCTGTGGCCGGGGCAGGGTGGAGCTGGCAAGGGAGAATGGAGAACAGCCTGGTCCAGGAGAGAGGAATGGCCTGGGCAGGGCAGTCATGGGGGCAGAGGGGAGGGGGCCATTTAAGAAGAGTGGGCCGGCCATGTGACATGCTGAATGCTGGAGCAAGAGGGAGAAGCCCTGAGACACAGGACCTGAGACCTTCTCCCCTACAGCCACCGAGCTGGTCTTTAAAGGGTGCCAATCCTGAGACCCAGCATGGACTGTGCTCCCTCCCTTGCTGTTCTCCCGAGTCCCACGTTACACAAGGTGGAGCTGTGCTTGCCCTCCTTCCAGTGCACCAAGGGGCCTCCTGCTCTCCCAGCACTGCCTCCTCCTCTAAGTGAGTTGTGTTGGCATCTCTCAGACCTGGACCCTCTCATGCTGGATACTCACCAGAGCCCTCCCCGAGGAGAAGGCCCTGCTAACCCACGTGGCAGGGTCTGTCTGGGGAGAGAGGGCTCCTGTGCCTGTGCCATGCTGTGTCAGGCAGTCACTCAACATCTCGGGACAGGAAAGAGTTTCGTGTCCGGATCTAACCCTGACTTGCCATGTATCCTCAGGCCTGTCCATGTCCCTCTCCAGCCCTCAGTCTCCTCATCTGTAAGATGGGACTGGCAACACCTTACAGGGAAGTGACCTTATAACACCCCCTCCTGCTAGAGCAGCTGTACCTTCTGGATAGCATCAGCCCCTGAACCCTCCAGGGGCAGAGGGGAGGGGGTCAGGGAGGGAGGATGTCCTGCACCCAAATGTGAACGCAGCCCTGGGCCCCACTTGCTGCTGCACGGTGCCTCCCCCCACCACCAGCCTGGAAAGGGAGAAGCTACATCACAGCTTGAGTCAGCGCCTACCCCCAGGACAAAGACAGTCAGCAGAGAGGAGTCAATCATTTATTGTAGGATGGGAGGTGGGGGAATGGGAGGGGAGGTTTTTTTTTCTGCCAAGGGCCATTTGTATATTTGTAACATCATTTTCAAGCCATACAAAATTATCAACAAATTAGCTGGCTATATTTGGTCAAACATTTAATTAACTCACCCCTAATGCTTTGGCAGGGCCAGACCCAATGATTTCAGGGGCCTTATAAGGCCTACAGGCCGGATGTTCCCCACCTCTGACTTACTGACTCTTATTGACAAGAAGTCAGTTCCCTTGGCACCAGGTGCAACATGTCTCCCCTGCTCCCCCACCCTCCAGTCGCTGGCCCCAGACCCTCAGTGCCAATCACCTTTGCAACCTGAGATCCCTGTGGGGTCTGAGAGGCACAGGGAGGCAGAAATCAAGGATTCTGTAGTTTAAATATGTAAAGTGTGACAACCCACCAGACCCTCCGTGGCCTGGCAATGTGGGTGCAGAACAGGTGGAGGGTGGAGGGGTGGGGGTGGGGGCAGGTGAAGCCAGGAGGCCTCCAGAGTCCAGAGTAGAAAGGAACCGGATCACATTTCCGTCGGCAAGCAGGGTTTTATCTTCCGTAAGATAGCGGTAACCCATTTGTCTGTCTTCAAGGCACAGCTCTTCTTGCCTCCTTTCAATTTGAATCTGTGGGCAGAGAACCGAAAAGGCACTGAGTCACCCGCCAGGCACCACACAGGAGTCCCCTTGCCCCTCCTTACTGCTGGGTGCCCCTACGCTGCTGTCTCTCTAACAGGTGCAGTCACTGCGCCAGACCCATGGCGGCCTTACCAGGGGCGCACCCACGCTTCAGGGGAGCTTATTAAACGGCCTTTCCTGCGCCTCTTTCCCTGAGATTTTCCCCGGTGCGTCCGAGTGGAGCTGAAGGCTGTCAACATCCTGAGGATTAGCAGGCATGGAAAATTCCCCTCCTGGGAACCTTGGAGGGCTTCCCTGCTCTGTCTTTTCCCGTGTCTGTGTACGTTGGGGATGCTCAGTCATCCTAAGGGTGTGTGTGTGTGTGTTTCTTTTCTGATCTGCCCCCTCCCACACCCCACCCTCCTGGCTCCTAAGCTTGGCCGTGGACCAAGTAGACCAGTTCTGCCCTTTGTTATCTGAGTGATCTCAGACAACTCTCTCTACCTCCCTGAACCTCAGTCTTCATGATAATGAAAATATGTGACCCCAAGATGATTAACCAAGACAATATACACGAAAGTGCCTTCTGGACACCGAGCGACAAGGTGATAACGACCTGGATGCAGCTATGGTGTGGACTGCACCTCACAGGTAGGACTGCAGAGGAGCACCAGGAGAATGCGGGGCAGAGAGTCACCTGCCCAAGGCCACCCAAGACCAGAGGCTGGCAAATCGGAGTCAGGCGCTAATCGTGATGCCTCACTCCTCTTGCTGTGCGGTAAAGCGGGGGCGTGTAGGCAGCTCCTTTAATACTGCGTTAGGATAGAACACGGCTCCTCGGAGCGCCAAGAAACTAGCCACTGCAGGACACACCGGTGCAGGCGAGGACGCGGAGCACCCCCTGGCGCCCACACTCAGCTCTGCACCCAGGTTTTAAAGGCCTTGCTCCCGGGGTTTAGAAACCTTACTCTGGTGGGACATCGCCATCTAGCGACCGCTTTTCTAATTCCAGTAGCGATTTCTGTTCTCTGGAGGAGGAAGTCAGGAATTGAGCGGGGGGAATGGCACTCACATTAGA